>NC_084467.1:8550000-8867500 GCF_027409185.1 Cynocephalus volans | reverse complement strand
AAGTAACCTCTGTTGCATAGACCGAGATGTGGATCTTATCTTCTGACATGCTTTGTTTTCAGGTATTTTTCAGTAACATACCATTTGCGCTCAAGTGAGATGAGAGCCCTAGCTCCACGTTCACTCTGTTTTACTGTCACGATCTATCTCAATCTGGCGGGAACGGCACAGCTGACTAAGGGCATGAGAAGATGCTTGTCACGGTAGGTGCTGAGCCCGGATGGCAGGTATTTACGACGTCACTCTCTGGACTTCTCAGGGCATTTTTGCCCCTTTCCTTCCTGTCCTGCGGGTGTCACCATGGGAGGCACCAGGTGAAAGATCGACAGGGATGTTGGCATGATGTCATTTCACCAGGAGTCAAGCTGGCCTCTCTGCCTGTATCACCAAGACACATGCACAGAATGGGCAAGGGGGCTTCACGTTGAGGCTGACGAGGAAACGGGCTGGTGGGGTGTCTAAATTTTGCACACAGTTCAACTAGGTGTGTGAGACTTTTCAAAATTAAAATACATATGGAATGTGTGTGTGTGTGTGTGTGTGTGTGTGTGTGTGTGTGTGTGTGTAATTATATATAAAATGAAATTGAAAAAGGAAGAAATAGATGTAAATTTCAGGCTGGGAGACTTGGATCTATACATTCAAAGCTTTAAATTTTTCTGAAATTAACCTTTAAAAAATCTGATGAACACATGAGTGTTTGCTATATTATCTTCTGTACTCTTCTGTCAGGTTGAAATATTTTATAATTAAGAAACAAAACAAGGAAATACAGATTAAATGCTTGCAGAACACCAGCACAGGAGCCAAGATCACTTTCTAGGAGCAGATAGGGTCTCCCCAGCGACGCAGAGGTGCTGGGGATGGACGCTGTGCTGGGGCCCTCCTCCTGGCCACCCACTGTCTCCAACACACCCCTGAATCCCCCACCAGCCTCTGGACATGGTGCTGCGTGTATTTCTGCACCCACTGAGCGTTCCTTCTGCAGCAGGTACCAGGACACACTGCTCAGTGAGTCCATTGACACACACACACACCAGCCACTTCTCAGGGCTCCTTTTGGTTCAGACAAGCCTGTCCACTTCCCAGGACTACCTAACCATGAGGAGGTCAGCCAGGCTTGCTCTGCACTCCCGCTGAGCCAACTGGGGCTGAGTTGCACTTACAGGAGACCAGATTAGGAGGGTGTCTGGCTGCAGCTCAGCCCCAGCCAGGTGCAGCATGGGAAGCATGTGGCCAGCAGCGGAGGGAAAGACACTGGGACAAACCACTGAGGCTCTGTGGCCTCAGCTGCAGCCATGACGAGGCTAGCCAGGCGTGTAGGAAAGACCACATTTGAGTGGAGGCTTGTCACTTCAGGACAAGTAGATAGTGGGAGCTGAACACACACATCCCAGAGGAGGGACATTGCAAGAGTGGGGTTATGGCCAGAAGCTGCCCCAGGCACTGGATGGCGAGCGGAGGCTGGGCCAGGGACAGTCCGACTCCAATACCTCAGGTCTGAAAAGCACAACGCATCCCCATGTTACACATTTAATCCTTGCAGTGATTCCGAGGTGGAGAGTCATGTCCCTACTTCACAGATGGAAGCACTAAGGTTTGGGAAGCTATGGACTTGGTTAAATTTACATAGGTCATGGGCAGCTATATCAGACAGGAAGACAGATATTTCAACTCTGAGACCATGTAGAACCGTTGCTGCTCCTGGTCTCACAACTAAATGTGATGGGGTTGAGTCCTGCAGCCCAGCGCGCTCCATTCTGAAGAGGGGACCCACTTGTGGCCTCTGGTTGCACACGGGATTGACAACACAATGACAAAATGTGACCCTGGATGTGGAGACACCCTCAGGTCAGAGGCTCAGAGTTGGTCCTTGTATTGGAGAGCTGGGGGCGCCAGTGGGCCCCTGTCTGGACTAGGGCTGTGATTAGGGGAAGAGTGGGTGTTTTGCAGTCTACACCCGCAGATGGCCAAGCGCAGCACGAGCAGAGCCCAAGAGGTCTTCACCAGCGAGGAACTTGCAGCAGAATCGGGCTGCGTGTAAGGAGTAGCACCTGCTCCTTCAGTTGGATCGATGGAGACGCTCTTCTGCTTCCAGATCAGGGGCCCTGAAGATGGTCTCAGAGGCCACAGGGATAAATATGCCAATTCTACGCAGGCAGGCAGAAGTGGGTCTTTCCCCACAGCCTCCAGAGGGCTAGGGTACAGAGACCCCAGGAATGGGTACAATCTTAGAACAGTGGAGATCAGACGTGCCCGGACGCTTCTGTTCTGTTCTCCTCTGACTCCACAAGCTCTTTAAAAATTCTCTGAGCTCCAGTCAAAGTGAACATCCTTCAGCTGAAACATTGGGCAGCGGAACTCAGCTCAACTTCCTTCTCGCTGTGTGTGGCCTTTGGAATGACATTGCTGTAGGCTGAATGTTTGTGTCCCCCCCAAATACATAGGTTGAATCCTCACCCCCACAGAGATGGTCTTAGGAGGTGGGGCCTCTGGGAGGTGATGAGGTCTCGAGGGTGGAGCCTCCATGAATGGGATTAGAACCCTTATTAAAGAGGGCCCAGAGTGCTCCCCACCCTTTCACCATGTGAGGACGCAGCGAGAAGGCACCGTCTATGATCCAGGAAGCGGACCTCACCAGACACTGAATCTGCCTGCCACACCTTGATCTCAGACTTCCAGCCTCCAGAACTGTGAGAAATAAATTTCTGTTGTTTATAAGCCACCCAGTTTATGGCATTCTGTTATAGCAGCCGAACACACTGACAGTCACCTAATCTTTATTTATAGTGAGGCCATTGGGGTGGCCTCCTGGTCCCCTGCCTGCGTTAGGGAGGTGCTCGGAGGAAGCCAAGGCTGGGGCAGAGCCCTGAGGGTCTGCAGCAGGTGCAGGGAAGGGACCCAGGCTGCCAGCTGGGAAGAGTGGGGCGTGGCGGCTCCTGTGCACACGGGCACCCTGGTCTTTAACCCACAGGAGTGTCAGAGTTAATTAAAAACAGTGGAGGCTCCATTCTTTAAGGTCCGGTGGATATCTCCGCTCCTTGTTTTCAGTGCCTACACCCCCAAAAATCTCCCTTCCTATATTTTATGTTAAAAAGTGTATAATTTTAAGGCTTTTGAAATTGTCCTCTTTTATGCCTTTTGATAGGAAAATTTTCCAACTTATCGGCAAAGGTTCTTCCGGTAGGGTCCAGCTGTTCATGCATTTCTGTGATTCGTTTGCAAATATTTCTCAACATTCAGCTCTTAGAAACCTCTCTGCCCTGGTTTTTTTGCTTCCTCCCCAACCCCCTTTTTGTGTGGATACACCGACTTGAAAGTTTCAAGGACTTTTCCACACTGACTCTTAAGTCCCTTTTCTGGTTTATCTCAAGCAGGATTTAGATCACATGCATCTGAGTAGACACACACTCGCAGAAGAGAAAGGGGACAGGGGAGGAAGAGGGAGGGAGAAGGGTGGGTATGCGTCTCCTAGAGGGGAAGATGCCAGCGGCCACGAGAGGGGAGGGTCCCCTGCGCCCCGGGCCTCCCTCCTCGGGCAGCGAGTGCTGCAGGGCCGTGTTCAGTCTGACCAGGAGGCCCTCCCGTCCGCAAGCCCTCGGGTTCTGTGAGACCTCCCTTTGCAGCGGGGTTAGCTACCATCTTTTACTTCTGTACACTCTGTCAAGAAAACATATTTTTAAAAATAAAATTGATCTTTTAAAGTGGTGGTGAGTGATTTACTGGGATCGCAGAAGCTAACTTCTCCATGAAAGCCAAAACAAATACACCTGCCCTCAACTGAACCACAGTGGCTGCCTCACGTCCTGCCTGCTCACCTTTCCATTTGCAGGATTCCTGGTGGGGTCTCCAGCAGGTTCGAGCAATCAGAGGCTCCTGAGGGGCCACTGACTCAGGCGTGGGGGTAGATGGGACTTTGTTCAGGTCTTAGCCAGGTTTGGGGTGAGCTCAACGGCCCCTCCTCCAGGAAGCCTTCCTTCCCGACCCTCCACACCAGAGTTCAGTCCTACCTGGAAGGACCCCACAGACCTCACCTCTACCTCTTTTATTGCATCTTCCTCTCCTGACTGATCTTTCCTCCCTTCACAGAGCAGACACCTAACACGCATCCGTCACATCAGTCGATCTCTTTCTAACTTCTCCAACATCGCAGGAATCTGAACGGAGAGTCACAAGTGGGTGAGCTCCTTCCAGCTCAGCATGGGGTCCCCAGCCCCCTCCCCAGGGCAGGCTGCCATCACCAGGGCCCCAGTTCAGAAGGCCCCCAGCTGGGATGGACGCTCTCCCGTGGCCACCTGGAAACTCTTAATAATTTTTTGAACATGTGCCCACATGTTGTTTTGCATCTCTGCCCACAAGTCATGCAGTCTGCCCTGATCTCTCCATTTACAAATGAACACAGTTAAGGTACAAATGTGAGCAGCTTCTCTCCAGGGAGGCTTCTTGCTCCTGCTTTGTTATGGCTGCTTCTTCCCCCCGGGAAGCTCCATTCCCGAGAGAAAATGCATAGTTTCCATCTGCGCGGATTGCTCCCCTGCCCACTCTTCACCAGATTCCACAGCAATAGCTGGTGATTCCTCCCCAGCCCTGGGGTTTCACGTGGCTCAGCTACAAGCCTCATCTCACTTTATAGTCTTTGTTTTCTCAGCCTCCTGCCAGCAGCTGTGGCTAAAGCTGCTATTTCTCAAATTAGATTACCCAGAAAGGAGCTTTGACATACAAAGCACTGTTTATTTTCTTCAACCCTGCACATCCTGTTTCACTCTAAACCCTGATATTTTACTGATTAAGTCAGTCTCAAAAACCCTGAGGACAGCTCAGGTAGAAGGTCAGAGAAGATAGGGCTTTCCCAGTTTCCCCTGGGAGCTGGAGCTCCACCTGCCATCACCAAGTGAGGGCCTGCACTGCTCTGTGAGCAGCTCTACACGTGCTGCACTGAGTCCTTATCACTTGGGGGTGGGGTAAGGATGGATGGGCACCTACAGCTGGTTCCCCAGGGCATTCATGAGGTGGTTTCTGGTGTCCTGTCCCAGCTCACAGGTGCTGTAGAGCTAGGGCTGGGTCTGGAACTCACAGACCCCTCGAGCCCGTTCACAAACCCTTCACACACAGGCCTATGAGCTAGGTAACTAGCAAAAAGATCCTTGGAGCCTTGGCTGAAGAAAGAGTAGTCTTTATTCAGCACACACACATCTAAGAGCTAAGCAGTCCAAAGAGAAACTCAGAAACTCCACTGCTAAGGGCGAAGTCCAAAGAAAAACTGAGCAGCTGCCAGCAAAGTAAACATGCTCTATTTTTAGATTCGAGCTCTGCCGGCCAGCTTCTGCTTCACAAACTGCAGAGCACACAATAGCAATAAACTAAAAAGATACCTGGGTGCACATGCACATTAACTCCACCCACATGCAACTTGTTTACAAGAAATTTGCTGCACCACCCCGAACCGGACCTGAGTCGAGGGAGCCTGACCAGACTATTCCATTTTCCCCACAAGTGCTGAGTGACATGTGGGTGGTGGGGGCTGAGGCATGGCCCCCTCCCCCACTGGGTGGTTCCAGCTCCCTAATCCCTAGCTGGATGGCATCCCAGTCTGCCCTGGGGCCCTCCTGGAGATTCTGCAAACTCCATAGAACAATGCAGGGAATCTCTCCCCACTTAAACTAGACACACGGGACTGTTGTGATTCAGGAAAAAATTCTTCCAATTCCTGTTAGTCCAATGTTAAATTGTTCTTCAGAACAATGGACAATATTTCATTAAAATGAACCCTTGTAACATCAAGGTCACAAGTTCGGATCCCTAAACTGGCCAGCCACCAAAAAAGAACCCTTGAAAAATGGAATCAAACCTATAGCCAGCTTCAGATTTTTGGTTTTAGCCTAGATATTATTTGAAATATTTTACAGTTTTATCTACAATGCTTCATTTACTATTTACAAATTTTTTTTTTAAAAAAACTTTGCATGTAAACATAAAAGAAAGAATCCAGGAGTCAGGATATGAAGCCATCTAGGGGAGAGATTCACCTTAGAGCTGGACCCTCCCTTTTAAATGGACTCGTTTGCTTAAAAAACAAAACTAGGCAAAATAACTGCCTTGTTAGGGATGTGGATTCACCCGATTGCCAGTCCAGCATCCTGCCCTGGCTAGATCTCTCCATGCAAGGGGCACCTCGAGGACCAGGCCATGTACCCAGCACTGGAGCTGCACCATGCAGACCAGGCACCACTGGACTCCAGCTCCCCATGCCTGCGCACCCACACTGCCCCAGCCCTCCCACAGCTCTTCTCTGGATGCCGAGCCCGGCTCCTCCTTGCAGCATCCACCCATGGGTTGGGGAGCCCGGAGCCCCCACGAATGGCTGATGAGCGAGCCATGGAGGCCTCTCCCTTAAAGGAGATCTGGTACAAGGAATAGAGAGGGCAGTGTGAAGCGGGTGCCAGGACAGAGAGAAATCTACCTGCAAAACTGCCCATGCGGGCCTCGGAGAAGCAACTAATCTGTTGCATGTTCAGCAGAATTCAATTTATTATAACTTCAGTGACCCACAACCTTTCTGGACACAACCATGTAATGAGAGGCGTGAATGTGTGTGTATGTGAATAATCTCTAAACGAAAGCAATTAATCAGTGGACTTGGTGACCCTGAAGAAATCTCTAGGCTTGATTTTGCAGATAATGGGGGGGTTATGGAGGCTAAAACTGCTCGAAAGAGCAGCCCTGCTGGAACCCTGTCCCTGGGGGTGTTACAGGAAGCTGCGACACACATGCCCCTCCCACCTTATCAGTGGGTGCTGAACAGGGGTATCTGAGTACACGGAACCTGTTTCTAAGAAGGTTTTTAAAATTTGGTTACCGTATTCATTGGCAACTCTGGAAAATTCAGGAGAACCCGAAGAAGAATATTAAATAATTCCATTATCCAGACATAACCACTAGTAATATATTTGGTTTTTGTTTTAGCCTGGTTCATCCAATTCTTTTTGGGTGGCACTGATGATTGTGTTCTATAATGACTGGTTAAAATTCGATTATTATAAAAGTTTTAACTTTTATAGCATCTCCCTTCCTTCACTAACAAGCTCTGTGACTGAGTTAGATTCCTAGGGCCACTGTAACAAATGACTACAAACTGGGGGGCTTAAACGAACAGACATGTATCCTCTCACAGCTATGGAGACCAGAAGCCCAGAATTAAGGTGTGACAGGGCCGTGCTCCGTCCGGAGGCTCCAGGGGGATCATTTCTCGACTCTTCCAGCTTCTGGAGCTGCCGGCGTTCCTGGGCTTGTGACCACATCACTCCAGTCTTTGCCTCTGTCTTCAAGTGGCTTTTCTTCTTGTCTCGTATAAGGACACTTGTCACTGGGCTTAAGGTCCAGCCTGGTAATCCAGGATGACTTTGTCCCACATCTGCAAAGACTCTTTATTCAAATAAGTTCACATTCACAGGTCAAGAGACTGGGACATATCATTGTAGGGCCACCTTTTAACCCACTCCAGTGCCTTTGGGTACACAGTTGACCTCAGTCTTAACGTGTGTAAAACTGGGAGGCTGTAACCTCCGTTCCAAAGAGCCGTGAGGACTGAGCAGGTGATTCTGTGTGAGGTGCTCGGCGTGTGACTGGCAGACGCTGAGTGTTCGGAAGCTATTTTAATAATTGTTATCATTCACAGGTATCAACTTTCATTCTTCAGGACAGCATGGTGGGGGGGGGGATCTTGAGAAAGAGGTCACAGGGCCCTGGTCATTCATAGACGTCATGAGGGGACGCGATCTGAGCCATGGTCTCTGAAGTCTTCACTCAGCTGACAACCAAGGAAGAGCCGGGGCTCCAGGGCCTTGCACTGCATTCTGTAAGGCTCACCAGAGGGCGAGAGCACGACAGATGGAAGGGAAAGAAAGAGAGCAGGAGAGAGCAGGCTATCCACGAGCCTGTTTCTTTCTCTCCACTTTCTGGAACTTTCTGCAGACCCACTCCAGGGAGCAATCGTCAGCGCGCTGCACCGCTCAGGAGCTTTAACCAGAGCAGGTGTAGCTTCCAGCTGGGAGGAAGCCAGACCTGGGAAGGAGTCGCAGGGAGGGAGACGGCGTAGAGAATGCCCAGGCTGCTGGAAAGCAGAGGTGGGAAGGAGAGTCCAGTGCCGAGCCAGCGCCCACCCCTCTGGCCAGGGGTTTGCGGGGCTTTCTCCCAGGGACAGGAAGCAAGGGCCCCGCTCTGGAAGCACCCACCCCTCTGGGGGAACTGGGCGATACAGGGACTCCAAGTTCCCCTCCCTGCTTTGACGTCATTTCTGTAAGTGTGTCTTCATGTCCCCCCACCCCCCGACTTGTCACAATGTGGTGTGGCTTGGGGGCTGCGCTGGCTTACCTGCCCTTCCCCGCTGACTCCGAGTCCTTGGCCAGTGCCAGGGCTGGGAGGCATTGGGGGCCGGGGTCTGACCTTGCAGCAGCCCCAGCCCTGGGTCCTGCCACTACCTGGCTCTGCTCTGTGGCTCTGAGCCATCTTCCTGCACCAGCGGTGCAGCAGGGAACACCTGCCCCAGTCATTCTTGGCTTCCAACCCTGCATGTTTAGTGTGTTCAGCTCTGCACACCCTCTGCATACATGTTGACAGTGCTCACGTGTCTCACACTGACCACAAAACACCAGTGGTGTTACAGTGAGATTCCACCATGTGTGCAAACTTGGTGCCAGCGGGTGTAAAGCTGTAGCCTCAGCGAGGTCCCGCTCTCTGTCCGTGTAGACTCCCCAGCGGGTGTCCTGCATGAAAGTGTCTGAGGCAGACACTGAGGTGTCCTTGCACGTGGCAGGCAAGTCCTCCCTGAAGGGTGAGGTGGGCGGGCACAGGACCAAGCAGAGTTCTGCACTGAGGGGTGGGCGGCTGAGCGTGCTGGGCCCTGTACACCGCTGTGCACCGGGGCACCTCCTCATTCAACCTTGCTGGCCAGCCACGTGTCCTGACCCCCACTGACTTCACCAATGAAAAGTTACCTCCAATGTCTCACATGCCAATTAACAGGCTTCCTGTACAAATCTACCTGACATTTGAAGTATCCACTTAAGCCACCTGCCCAGTGTAGCTTCCTGACAGCCACTCCTCGGGGGCACAGCTAACTTCACACGTAGACACATTGCAGGGGGCAGAGTGAAGTATTTTGAAATACACAGTACTTCATCCAGTTCGTGGAAAGATTCGTATTATCCTTTAATCCATTTTTCCACGAGCTTTGTGAAGTGCCCTCGTACATGGAAACACTGCTGCCCTGTGACCCGGCCCTCACCACGTCTTCCTGCTCATCTCCGATGAATCCTCTGACCACACACCTCCAGACTCAGTTAAGTGCCATGGTTCCCCTCAGAGAATCGCACTGGAGCAGAGAAGGCACAAACACAGAGAGGAAGGCTAACACTAACTCAGGTACGAATAAATAATGCAAATAAAGACCAGACAAGGACAGAAGGGACATCGCTGCCCACTTGGCCAACTTGAACACACTCACCCTTTCCTTCATATCAAAAGCTTTTTAGAGCCAGGTTGACCCGAATTAACTCCAGGCAGCTAGAGAGGAGCCTCTCCCCTGGCTGGTGACCAGTGTGTGCCCAGGGCTGGTTTAGGGCTGGACATGGGGCACAGCTCTGCTCTGTGTGACAGGAGAGTGGGAGGCCTCCTGAGAGGCTTCTGGGGAATGTCTCTTTGCCCTAAATTTAAAAAAAGAAATGCACGGCATGAAATCGACATCTTCTCTCATTGGACATTCTTGTGGAATAAACAAACCTGAGGTTTGGTGCCGCCCGGAACAAAAGATCGGGGTGAAGATGGGGCTCGACCATGTGGGGAGCCTCCAAACCTCAGCCCTGCCGCCCTCTCCTGCCACATGCTACTGGAGACAATACTTTGACCTCTCAAGCTGAGCTTTTGGGGGTTGCTGGACCAGTCAAGATGCATTCGGATGATAGTAACAAAAAATTCAACTAGCTGATGATTTAAATCAAGCATCAGCAGACTTTTCCTGCAAAGGGCCAGGAGCTAAGTATTGGAGTCTTTTGGGACACAGTCTCTGTCACAGATTCTCACATCTGCCACTGTTGCTCAAAGTACCACCGAGGACAGGTCAGCACTATGTGCTGATAAAACTCATTTGCAAAACCTGGCAGCAGGCTGGGTTGGGCCCGGGATAAACAAAAAGCCTAGGGAAGGTCCTGGGGCTGGTTGGTAGCTGTGACCTCTGTAGGCCAGGAAGGAGGGCCAGAGGGACCCATTATCCCCTTGCTGCCGGCCCGGGCCTTGAATTCATGTAGCAAAGAACGGGCTGGAACTGGCTCTGGGACCACCAAGACTGTCACCGCAACTTGTCAAGGAGACCGGGGTGTGACTCAGAGTGTGCCAGGAAGGGGCCGGGGCACTGGCCCTCTGGGCAGGGACAGTGGCTTCCACACACACTTAAAAGATACCAGAGACAAGAGGAACACTGAGGAACTCACTAGAAGACAATGCAGAAAGGGTATTTGCAATCTAACTTCTAAAACAGTCAACTCTTCACAAAGGGCATTCACACGCATTCCTATTTCATTCTCCCGACAAGCTCGCCCCAGTTCATGGGTGACACCGGCAGAGTTGGCTTCAAGCCGGCTCTTCTGGACCCGGAGCCCTGGCAGCTTTTCTCTTATGGAGACAGCTGAGGGCCATGGAACCAGGGAGCCAGGTCTGGCAGGGCTGAGCCATGGGGCTGTCTCTGGAAAGATCCTCTTCCTGCTCCACTCAACCTGAGGACAGAACCCAGACGGGTGTGTGGAGCCACCATAAGGACCCAGACACAGCTCAAGGCAGCTGAGCCCGACTTCCAACCCCTCCAGGGGAGCCATGCTCAGGGGGACTCTTCGGGTCTTAGAAGCAGCAGGCAGGGCACCTGGAATATTTGATAGGTTTTCTATGTCAAAGTCAGGACGCTGATGAGAAAAAGAGCGGGATCCTGAGACTAGTGATAAGAGTATCTGAGTGGCCAAGCCTGAGAGTTTTGAGCCCCTAGATTGTCCTGAGCCCAGTGGACTACAGAAGTAACGTAATCTTCCCTTCCAAAGGAGAAGTGCACCCTTTCTCCTAGAGACTGGGCCGCGAGAGACCCTGCCTGAGCAGGCGGCTTGCACGTCGGTGCTGGCCATCCACAGGATTCCCTCCTACCTCCTTCACTGATTTCACGACAAAACCCAGGTAAGGTCTCAGCACGACCCAAATGGAAAAATATAGCCCTTGCTCCAGAATGCAGTTCACACCCCTAGGGGATTGCAGTCCTGGCTAGTAAATATCACCAAGAACTGGGGGAATATGCGAAAATAGATCTTGAGGGTTTTGACATTGGAGCAGGGAGATCAGCAGTCTGGATAGGGGAGAGTTTCCTGACATGGGTGTCCTCCTGTGTGCCTCAGGGTCCCATGTTCTGACAAAGACATGTAGAGCCAGTCCTAAGACTGTTGAGACGCCACCTTGAAGATCTGGCATAAAGAAAACCTGCATTAAATGAGGCGGAGACATCCACTTCCTTGTCACGGCATCGAGGGGCGGGCAGTCGTCTCAGAGAGCAGGGCGGTTAGAGTGGACTCAGGGGAGAGAGACGAGCCAGCCCTTGTCTATTTCCCCAGGACAGCCTGGAGGACACACCGTCCACCAAGATCATGAGGAATGCCCTGGTGATGGCTGCACTGATGTCTTTGAAAAGCCTGGAGATGGACATACTTTTGGGATCAGAGTTGACAGTAAGAGATGATGTCATAGAACTGGGCTCCCTGATATCAGTAAGGACAGTGAGATCAAAAAATTGCAGAGGCCAAGAGCACTTAAATTTAGAAAGAAAACTGGAGGTAATTACCTTAAAGGGCAGCAAGACCAGAACGGTCATCAAGGAGCCTTGACTTGCAGGGGTGTGACGTGATGGCTGTGAGATTATAGAGTTCTCGGTGGCAAGTGGGTGGAGGGTCAACTAGGGGACTTCTTGGCTTGTGCAGGAAAGATCAAGAGTTGGTCTTCCATTCAACTTCCAGGTCTAAACACTTATCACACCTGGAGCCTGCTGACTTGAAGGAGTGTCCGGACCCCCTTGAGGATAGCCGCAGCAACAGCATCGCAAGTAACATACATAAACATTCCCTCGGTCGTGGACCTTGGCCGCGACGGGAAGGGAGAGCTGCTGCTGTGCGTCACAGGTGGTGAGATACGTCTAGGTCTCAGAGGACCCTCAGGAGGTCTCTCAGTGCTTCCGTGCCCAGTTTTGACCGTGAAAGGGCAGGTGCAGCACCACAGCCTGATGGGGCAGGAGGAAGCAGGGCCCTGACTGAAGGCCGCTCACGCTCCAGGGAGGCGGGGAGCGCAGACTTGAAGACCTGGCACAGGCAGCTGGGGTGGGGGCTACATACCAGTTACGGTCTCAGGGTCAGTTTCAGCAGCAGAATGATCACTTGTCCACTAATCTCCCTCTTTTAAGTATTTCCTTAGGGACTGTGACAAACCACCTGGACAAACCATCTGGAAGGAGCCACGCAGAAACGAGTGTGCCTGTGTGAAGTGCACGTGCACCTGGCCGGCAGGTGCACCTGGGCCACCGACAGCGGCTGCGCACACGGCTGGGGTGGCCCACACCTGCAGCCGTGGCACCTGCCCTCAGCCTGGCTCTGCATGGAGGTGTGATCGCTGCCTCTCCTGCTCGAGTGGACAGCCCTGGAGGTGGCATTTGTGCCCCAGAGTGCCAGTGGATCGTGGAAGCTGCAGCCTGGCTTCCCTTCCTGCCTTTCCCTTCCAGCTTCTCGCGGGCCCTGCGGGCGCCCCTTGGGAGCTCTGCCTTCATGAAGCATGTGCTCCGGAGTCCTCTTCTTGGAGGCTGTCTCTGGGGGTCCCAACCTCAGACAGCCCCTGCTCTGTGCCAGCTCCGCTTCCCAAGCACAGCCTTCCTCGTGCCCTCCCACACTAGCTCCAGGGGCTTTGGCTGGGCCCCTGCATCTCACCCCCCAGGCTCAGTCCTGGCTGAAGCTGCCGCCTGCCTGGATGGCCTGCTGTCCCTACCCTCCGCGTGTTGGTCCTCCTGGTCCTCCAGCTACCTATGAAGCCTCCTCTGGCGGTTCTGGTCCAAAGTGGCTTTCCATGCCTCTGACTTCCTGTGGCACTGACATCTGAGGCCACCCCGTCATCAGTGGCTCCCCTTGGGAACTCCAGATGTGTGGTGTTGGAGTCTGTGACAGACGGTACAGAAGCCTCAGGCAGCGCTGCTCGGGGCCTCTGCCTGCCTTTCAGTGAAGCCTGGCATGTTAGCGGCTGGGGCCACAAAGCACCACAGGCTGGGCAGCTTAGTGACAACCTTACTCTCTCACAGTCCTGGAGGCTGGAAGCCCGAGATCCAGGCATGGCAGGGCTGGTTCCTCCTGAGGCCTCTGTCCTTCTCCCTGTGTCCTCACGTAGTCGTCCCTCTGTGTGTGTCTGTGTCCTGATCTCTTCTTCTTACAGGACACCAGTCAGATTGGATTAGGGCCCACCCTAAAGACTGTGTTTTAACTTAATTTCCTCTTTAAAGACCCATCTCCCAATACAATCACAGTCTGAGGTCCCGGGGGTCAGGACTCCAGCATGTGGATTCTGGGGGCAGCGTGTGGGTCAACCCAACCCCGGCTCTGAAGGGAGCCTCTGCGGGCCATCCTGGCATGACTCAAAGCTGCTCAGGGCCATGGAGGGTTAGGAAGTGGAGGAGCCTCAGCAGCCGACCCGGCCAAGTCCCTTCCCGCCCACCTTCCCTGCTCGTGGGTGCTGATCCAGGCAGATGCAGCTTGAATCCTGGCTCTGCCTCTTGCTGGGGCGGACACTCGAGAGGTTGCTTAGCCGTCCTGGCCCTCGGTCTCCTCATGTGTGAAATGACGACGATGTCCTCTGTCTTAGAGAGCCCAAAGAAGATGACCCGTGTGCAGACCCCAGCCCAAGGGAGTGCCTGCCACGTCTTACCCCTGGGGTTGACTTCCGAGCTGGTGAATGCCTGCTTGCAATATTGGGGACCCCTACCGGTGTTCACATGGGGTTCTGTTGGCCTGTGATTCTTGACTTAAGCTTCGTCAGGATTTTAAGCTCCCAGGGTAGAGCTCATGTCCGTCTGGCTTTATTTGTGTCCCACCGAGCAGGACCACGCAGAGGCCCCTGTGCCTGTGGAGGGCCTGCAGACTGTGCCCCTGCACTCTGTCCCTCGTCACAGGCATTGTCTCAGCAGCCACAGACTGCAGGGAAGTCTGCCCTTTGCCTATGCCATGAGTGTCCTGCCTTGGACTTTCAAATAGGCCATTTCCACCCTGGAAGCCCATTGTTATTCAGTGGGCAGCGGCATCT
This sequence comes from Cynocephalus volans, assembly GCF_027409185.1. Classification (NCBI taxonomy): domain Eukaryota; kingdom Metazoa; phylum Chordata; class Mammalia; order Dermoptera; family Cynocephalidae; genus Cynocephalus; species Cynocephalus volans. The sequence goes on along the minus strand of NC_084467.1, from coordinate 8,853,145 downwards.
GGGCTTTATCTCACAGACACACAAACCCAGTTGTCAGCCATATATGCACAACCCTCCTCTCCCCCCCAGCCCAGCCCCCAGCTGCTTGTCTGGGCGCAGCGCTCCGTTCACTTAATCAGCCACGCCGTCTGGTCGTCCCAGGTAACCAGCCATCGCCATGTGGGCCGGACTCCAAGGTGAGGGGCAGATGACCCTGAGCATTTTGGGGGCTCTGCTGATGGAACTGGGCATCCTGGCCATTCCTCAGGAGCACAGCAGAGCAAAGGCCCCTCTGTGTCCAGATTCACAGACTTACTCCAGCAGCTCAGTTTCCTCTGAGGACAGATGCAAGACAAGCAGGTCCTCTGCCCACCCGATGGCATCTCAGACCACAGGCTGTCCATGGGGTGACAGCAAAGGATGGTCCTTGCTCCCATTAACTGTGCACAACTCCATGCTGCACACTTTTTACAAGAACCCAGAGGATCACACAGAGGATGACAGAGAGCATCACAGAGTGTCACACAGCGTATCACAGAGTGTCACACACAACATCACACAGAGCATCACACAGAGTGTCACACAGACCATCACAAAGTGTCACAGAGTGTCACACAGAGCATCTCAGTATCACTCACACAGAATGTCACACAGAGCAGCAGAGTGTTACACAGAGCATCACAAAGAGCATCACACAGTGTCACACAGTGTCACACAGAACATCACAAAATGTCACAAAGAGCATCACACAGAGCATCACACAGTGTCACAAAGAGCATCACACATCATCACACAAAGCATCACACAGAGCATCACATGGAGTGTCAAAAAGAGTATCATGCAGAGCACCACAAAGTGTCACAGAGTGTCACAGTGTCACAGAGTGTCACACAGAGCATCACACAGTGTCACACAGAAGGTCACACAGAGAATCACACAGAGTGTCACACAGAATGTCATACAGAGGATCACAGAGAGCATCACACAGAGTATCAGAGTGTCACAAATAATGTCACACAGAGGATCACAGAGCATCACACAGAACATCACACAGTGTCACACAGAACATCACACTACAGCATCACACAGTGTCACAGAATGTCACACAAGGCATCACACAGTGTCACACAGAGCATCACAGAGTATCACAAAGAGCATCACACAGTGTCACACAGAACATCACACTACAGCATCACACAGTGTCACAGAATGTCACACAAGGCATCACAAAGTGTCACACAAAGCGTCACACAGATCAGAGTGTCACACAGTGTCATACAGAGCATCACATAGGATCACAGAGCATCACACATCGTATCTCAGCATGTCATGGAGTATCTCACAGAGCATCACAGAATTTCACACACAGTGTCTCACCTAATATCTCCCCTGCAGTATCACACATGGTCTCTCTCACAGTATCATGCACAGTAAGTCACCTATGATCTCATAGCATTGCACATATTCAAGGGTACTTTGAAAAGTTTGTAGAAAAATAGATTTAAAAGATAATACAAATCTTTCCATTAACTTTTTGAAGTAACTCATAGTATCACAGATTGCATCTCTCAAGGTATGATACGTGGTGTTTCACATGTAGAGTGTCACACAGTGTCACATATGTAGTATCACATGCAGCATCTCGCCTATACCATCTTCACTGCCTGCAAAGTGAAGAGCAAGGCTCCCTGCCTGGGGCTGCCGTTCATTAGGTTTGGGATGGGTCTCAGGAATCCACCCTCTTAAAGCTCCATGGGTGGCTCTGGTGCGTTACTAAGTTGGGGGCCACTGGACCAGATGATCCCTAAGATTCCCGCCATCCTTAGTGTCCTCTGCATCTGAGAGACTTGAATAAGAAAGGGCCAGATGGGCACCCCAGCCTCCTGTCTCCTGGTGCCCCCACGCTCTCTTTCAGTGGGTCCCCAGCAGGCTGGAGCACTGGTTCCACTAGAGGACAGTGAACACCTCTGGGCAGGGCAGGCTCAGGGCCACTCCTGCCCAGCTTCCTTCTGAGGCTCCCGGAGAGGTGGAAGGCATGGGTCCTCGAGCCCCTGTCTAGGCCTCAGCTCACAGCATAAATGTGCCACTTTCGTCCACAGCAGGGAGGGAGCAGGCGTTTCTGGTTAGGGTCAGCACCGTCCACCGGGCCACCTCGACACGACCTGTCCTCACTCCCACACATCTAGAGCAAGGTCTGAGGATACGAGCAGGAGCATTGGGAAGTGTCTTTAAATGGGGAGTCGGTCCTATCTTGCAATACACACCCCCATAAATGGTGCTGTCTGCCCTCACCCTGTCTGAAAGCTCCAGAGCCAGCAGACATCCTGCAGGCAGGCCCTCGGGACCCCTGTGCTGAGCAGAACCTGCGGGGCAGCTGGCACATCCTTGGGATCCTCCTCTCACATAGCTCTCATTCGCACAAACAGGTGTGGTGCATCCAGACAGTAATCGCCTCTGGTCTGGAGCATTCCACAGGGCTGTGTTCCACCAGACCATGCCACTAAGGTAAAGACGAGAGGTCTCAGGGGACTCCACCTGGGTCAGATACTTCTCCATAACACAACGGGTGAAAAAGAGCTTGCAGGCCCCCAAGGTGAGCTCCACTTGCAGAAACTGTTCAGTTCTCTGTGTTCAGAGTTCAGCCAAAGCACAGAACCTTCCCATGTAAGTGTGCTCTATCATCGAGGCAGGCTGATGGGCTGGCTGCTGGTTGTCCCATGCAGTGTGGAGGACAACAGGCCGGAAGCGACACTCTCCTGCTCCCGGGTGTGTTTTTGTAGGCACCCGTGGCAAGCCCATTACTGGAGAAAAGCACGTGGCTGACACACGGCCTTGATACAAAAAGAACTCACAGGCAGGGAAAGCCACCTTCTCCCAAGGGTGCAATACAAGATGCTTAAATCAGGATAGTTAGTATATTTGATTTGATACAATGTAATCATCTTTTGTGGCCCTTTACCATTTCTCTTAAACCTTCCTCTCCCTACCCCTTTCCCACCTCGTAACTTCAGTCTGTTCTCTTCTTTTGAATGTTCAATGAATTGTTGTGATTGTTGTATATGTCTTTCTTTTTTATTTGGTATTTTTTTTAGCTCCCACTTACAAGTGAGGACATGCAGTATTTCTCTTTCTGTGCCTGTCTTATTTCACCTAATATACTTTTCTCCAAGTTCATCTACATTACTGCAAATGGCAGAATTTCATTCTTTTTTATGGCAGAGTAGTATTCCATTGCGTAGATATACCACATCTTCCTTATCCAGCCATCTGTTGATAGACATTTAGGTTGGTTCCAACTCTTGGCTGTTGTAAACAGAGCTGCGATGAACCTGAGAGTGCAGGTGTCCCTGCAACACGATGATTTCCACTCCTTTGGGTAATACCTAGCAGTGGGATCGCTGGATCATGTGGCGGATCTATCTGTAGTTGTTTGAGGAACCTCGTACCAATTTCCATAGTGGCTGTGCTAATTTACAGTCCCACCAGCAGAGCAGAAAGGCTCCCCTTTAGCATATTTGAATCTTGAACAGCTCGCTGCAGTTTAAAAACTGCATTTAACTTTGTTTGACTCATTGTTTCCCAGATGCTTTGGTCACACAACATGTTTTTCAAAAAACACCTCATTAGTGTCTTGAGGCACTAACATCACACAGAGCATACTTCAAGAAGGTCTGGGCCGGCTGCAGTTGCCTTTGTTGTTAAAAATTGTAGCACATCCACTTTATGCAATAGTTTGGGCCAAATAAATTAATTCTAATAAAACATACTTGGATAGGAACTTAATCCTTGGCTCCGCACATTCGCGTGTGCACACACTAGCACACACATGCGTGAGCACTGCAGGCCACAGTGGAGTGCCCTGGGAGCTCATCCAGAGACACTGCAACTCCATTCTTGAGGGATAAGAGGACCTGCCTCTGAGGGCAGCTGCAAAGAACTAGGAGCGAGGGTGGCCTGGAATTCAGAGTCCAGACCACCCTTCCAAGTTTAGCGTATTTCCTGGGCGCAGGGTGGAGGGGCGTGAGTGCACCTTCCAGGCCGGGTGGTGAAGTGGCCCAGACCACGTCCTGGCAGGGCCCAGACCTGCTGTGCAACCTTGGACTTGCACCTGACTCTTCTGAGCCTCAGGTGCTTCACCTGCAAAAGTGGATGCGGATTGACTTGCAGGACTCCCAAGTGGATTACGTGGGAGCAGGATGCACCGGACCCTCAAAATGCCTGGACCCCTCCTGCCGCATCCCACGGCCGTACCCTCAGGTATTGGCCCATCAGCAACCACACGGACAGGGTGTGCGTTCTAGTGCATTAAAATCATATACAGCAAGGGGAACCCCATCTGCAAGATGGACCAATTAGGGGGAGGGTTTTCTTCACTGCAAAAGGAATTTCTTTGCCTTACAGAGAGATTCTTTTAAAAATAGCTTACTGCATTAAGTAGAAAGCTCCCTCCTTCACAGCTCACAGATAATTAGCTGCTTAGGACACAGAAAGAGAAACACTCAAGGGCACTCAGTGACCAGCCAGAAATGTAGCATCTGCAATACGAGAATGTCGGCCATTTATCAAAACCAACTAGGGCACAATTTTTCAGTTATATTCTAATACAATCTGGTGTTCCTACACAGAGGTTCCTCCCTGGTGCTCCAACATGAGAGATAGCCCCACGACCACTGTGCAGAGGCTCCCTGACACTAAACAAATAGGGCCAGTGCCTGGCTTCCTGACTTTAATTTAGTGGTGAGAAGGGAGCTGTGATTTCACTGTTGAGAAGTCAGTTCATGTAATCTCCCCAGCTTGTGTCTCGAATTCCCCTCATTAAACAGAATACATACCTGTTCCATAAAAAACAAACAAAATTATTTTCCTGTTCCAATATGTTGTCCATGAAGATTCCACTGGGCATGCAAAGCAGGGGGCTGGCTGGCTGCTCGAACCACAACTGTGCAGCCCCTGTCACCCAGCAGGCTGAGGTGCTGCCAGGTGCCTGCAGGTGAGGAGCTGGGGCCATACCCACCCCCTCCAGTGGCCACAGGCCACTCCCTCCAGGAGGACAGACCCCACCTTGAGTCTCATGAGGGCTTCAGGGCTTTGGGGAGCCTGGGCTCAGAGGACCTGGGCCAGCTGTGAATGAAGAAAATCCCCTAGGTTCCCCTTAGCTCCAACCAGAAGAATTTATAAGTGCTGTGGGCAGATGAAGGAAACAAGAAACGCCGCAGTCTGTCCTCACAGTGCGCCCGCCATCTAGTGAGAGATGCATCTAACACACCCACCACAGGGCGAGGAACCCAGGACCAAATGTGGGCTCTCCGTGCAGCAGGACTTAAAAGCCATGCAGCTAGAGAAGTCAAACAAGCCTCGTGAGGATGGCAGGTTTGGGGCTGGACCTTACAGAACAGATGATGACAATGACCAGGTCCTGTGCAAAGGGCTTTGCCTGGCACTCCTGCAGCACCAAGTGACCGCCAGTGCCAGCTCATTCTGCAGGACGTTCCTGACTCTGAAGTTAAGTGAGTACAGTTGCACACAGCCAGCCAAGGGGCAAAACAAACAACACAGATCTTTTAACCCCAAGCCATGGTCCTGGCTGCATGTAGATGGGCAGGAGGCAGGAAGGGCGGGGCTTTAAACACGAGCAAAGGGAAGGTGGGGACACTCGAGCCGGGACCTGTGCTGGGCAGAGGAAGGGCACCCGTGTAGCCAGCGGGGTCTTGGAGACCTGCAGAGGAGTCTGGACCTGGAGGATATGGCAGTGGGGACCAGTGAGAGGCTCCAGGGCAGAGGCCAGGAGAACCCAAAAGTCACTGCAGGGGTCCAGGTGAGGGTGATCAGGGTCTGGACTCCTGGAGAAAGCAGAGAAGCTTGCCAAAAAAGGGGGCAGGTGGACAGGGGGAGAGAGACAGAAGAGTTGAGATCAAGGGGTCCAGCGTGAAGCCCGTGCCCAGCAGAGGGAAACCTGCAGCGGGGCTGGACTTCATTCTGTTTACTGATACGTCCCCAGGGAGGTGTCCCTCACGCTCCAGTCCTCTGCTGCCCGGCCGGGGTGCACACAGGCCCACACCCTTACTGCTCTTGCTGTGTCTCCGGATCTCAGAGAGACAGAAGGAGGAGACCCAGGGGAGACTGGTACAATCTGTGACTTTTCCAAGCCTGTGCTCATGGCTCACGTCAGGACAGCAGAAACAGTGACCTCCTGCTGCTGTTCTGAGAATCAAACTGGACAGTGAAGGTGTTCAGAACATGCTGCCCCCAACTATGTGGCTCTGGCATGTTGAAGGTTTTGAGTTAAAGACACCTAAAAACCAACAGCTGCAGCGAAGGGCGCCATGAGCTTCTCAGAAGCAGGAGGTGGAGGTCCCATGGGGAAGCGCCCCCCTGCACCTGCAGGAAGACGGACGGACGGATGTTCTCAGCAGCAGAGGGGAGCAGTCAAAGCAGGGACATCCGTGCAGACAAAGCGTGTAAATAACCTGCATCTCCTGCCACTTCTGCACAGTGACTGCCTGAGCAGAGGCCCCCTTGCCTGGTCACGTGTTCACAGCTTACCACTCTTCAGAATGTGAGCATTTGACTCCAACTGAGTCTTTGGGTCTTTGTTTCTTTATGAGGGCTCCCAAGTCACGAAAACTTATATTAAATATATCTGTGGGCTTTTCTCCTGCTCCTCTGTCTCACATCAGTTTAATTCTCAGGCTCAGTCAAAAAACCCTAAGTTGGAAGAGGTAAAATTTTGCCTCCCCTACAATAGCAAATAAACGAAGTGCATTGAATGCAGTGGATGCTAAGTTATACGTACACAATTATAATTTTTATATAATGTTAATAGACATTGTACATAATTGCTATATAAATTATAAATGTATATGTAAATTTATCCATCAAATTAGACATTTTTATAACAACTGCTACACTAGGTTGCATGCTTCCTATCTGCCTGAAGTCTATTGTGAGTAGAATATCTGGGCAAAGAGGAAATCTCAGAAGCAGCAAGAAAACAGGTCTCTTCACATATGAAGCACCCAACACAACCAACAGCTGACCTCTCGTCGGAAACCACAGAGCCAGAGGCAGTGGGTGATGAAGTACTGGAAGAAGAGACCTGTCAACCAAGAATGCTATATCCAGGGACACTGCCCTCCAGATACAAAGGTGGGGCTGGCCCATTAGCTCAGTTGATAGAGCACAGCCTTACCACACTGAAGTCATGGGTTCAGATCCCCGTAAGGTGAAGTAAAGATATTCCCAGATAAACCAAAAAAGAGAGAATCCATTGCTAGCAAGCCTCCTTACAAGAAATACTAAAAGCAGTTTTTCAGGCTGAAAGGAAGCAACTCCAGATGCTAATACAAATTCACACAAAAAAACAAAGAGCACGGTTACAGGTAACAATATAATGATAGAAGATTAAATGTGTATTCTCTTAACCGATTTAAAAGCAGCTACATAGAACAGTGTGTATCTCATGTGTTGCTGGGCCTGTCATATACAGAAATGTGATACATATGAAAATAGCCGCACAGAGGAGGTGGGGGGTGAGCTGCATTGGAGTCGGGACGGGCCCGATGGGAACGTGAATCCACAAGGTCAGACGAGGAGAACCAGAAACGGTAAAGAAAAAGGTCAGTACCACAAACTCACAAACATGCTCCTGCCATCCTCTCTTTTCTCAGCTTCTCTGGAAGACGTAAAGTTGTACAAAGTGATGATTACAACACTGCAGTGTTAGGACTGTCACATTCATAGATGTGACAATGTGTGACAACAGCACACAGAAATGGGAACACGGGAACAGACCCACTGGGGCAGCGCTTCTGCCGCTGCCTGGAACGAGGTTGGTGCACATCTCAAACAGGTTCTGACCAGCTGAGGTGTGCGTGGTAGGCTCAGGGCAGCTGCTAAGAGAAACGAGTCCAAAAAGGCACTAAAAAAAAAATCGTTAAAGAGATGACAAGGTTACTGTAGAAAATACCCACTTAAAGAATAAAGCAAATGACATGGATAAACCTTGAAAATATCATGCAGAGTGGAAGAAGCCAGATGCAGCAAGACAAATACTGCACGATTCTACTTCTATGAAATGTGTAGATTAGACAAATTCATCAAGAGAGAAAGCCAGCGTGCGGGAGGCGGGAGAAGGGAATCCTTGCTTAATGGGTACACATTTTTCGTTAGGGAAAATGAAAAAGTTTTGGAGATAGATAGTGGTTATGGTTGCATAACACCATGAACGTAGTTAATGTCACTGAATTGTACTTTTTAAAGTTAAATGACTATTTTTGTGTTTATATTTTACCACAATTTTAAAATATGCATATACAGCCGATGTCATACTTAATGGTAAAGGACTGAACGCTCCCCTTATATCAGGAACAGGCAAGTCTCACCACATCCACTCAGCCTCTTACTGGAGGTCCTGGCCAGTGCATTAAGTCATGAAAAAATAAAAGGTGTACAGATGGGAGGAAAAAATAAAAATAAAGCAAAACTCAGGTCAGAGCTTACCAGTCGCACAAAACCTTTGCTGCTAATCTTCCCTGCACCAAATGAAATCAGCTGTTTCCTCTGCTGCATGTGCCCGGTAACCCGTGTCTACTTCTACCCTCTCATACGTAATGGTTTTCTGTCTTTTCTCCTTTTTCTCTTTCTCCCACCAAATTGTAACCACCTCGGAGACAGGGACACTGTAGAATCCCCTGTGTGCAATATAGTGTGTCACCCTTCAGTGTTTAATAAATGTTTACTAGATGGATATTGGACAAATAGAATCTCTGTCCTCTGACCATCTGAGGTGTGGCCCCAGACCCTGGAAGACCAGAACAGGAAGTCGGCAGGTGCCCCTGTGCCCACCACCTGCTGCACTACTGCATTTCTCTTTGTCATGATAGGCGCCATCTAAAGGTCTGCAGCCACGGCCTCTGCCCCCCAATGGTTCTGCTTTGTCTGGGCTGGAGCTGGGAAAAGAGCCTCCCATGTCCACTTTAGTCCGGGAATAGGTCTCTGGATGCTGATGGTGGGGGATGCTGGGGGCGGGATCAGGGGGCTCTTAGCTTGTGAGGTACCAAGTGCCCCCCATGCACATGTCGGTCCCATGCACAAGGCACCATGCCGGTCAGTAGGGCCTGCAGTAAACGCTAGGCTGGCAAGAGCCCCGTATGGCAGTCCATGATTCTAGGAACATTTCAAATAGGGCACCTTAATAAAATTACCAGAAGTACCCAGAAACCCACCGCTCTGCCACACAGCTTAATCTTTTCAAACTGTGTTAGCCTCAGATACATATGAACCGTGGTCCACAAATGTGGTCTTCCTTCTCTGCCCTAAACTATGTCCTTCGAGAACCTGCACGCTCAGTGCAGGGGCGGCACCAGCTCAGCAGGGACCGGCATCTCCAGCAATGATGTGCGGTCCCAGAAGAAGAGGCAACGTGACCACCGCTGCCCACAAAGAGCCAAGGCCTCGCTCTGCAGATAAGTGGCAGAATGTGCTTCTCTAACTGAGGAAGAAGCCCCTGAATCCAGTTAGGAAGCAATTGGATTTGAAGGTTTAAAACCTCGCGTTGGAAAGGGCAGAGGAAACCCTCAAGTGTGATACATCAAGAAAAACAGAGCCTGCCGCTGAAAGAGAGAGAGTTACCCTAAAACAGCAGGACGGCGACAAGCAGAAGCGGCGGCCCCACCCCTCTGTGCACTTGCAGGCTATCCTGCCTGTGCTCTGGCGTGTTCAGCACTTGTGCAAGGTTGGGGCTGGAAGCGTCTGTTCACCTCGAATCCAGCCAGAGAGCCAAGAAATCAAGTGAACCTGCCGGGGGTGGGGTGGAGGGAGAAAGACGGGGGGGGGAGGGCAGAGGGAGGGGAGGGGAGGGGTGCGATCCACAGGACCAGGGTTTTACTCATTATTAGGCTGCCATGTTCATGGAGAATCAAAATGAAGAGCATCGGACCTTTTGGGAGTGAAGTCACACAGGACCTTTAGTGACTCTGGGGGTATTGCTCCCCCTGTTCAGCCCCTCTCCCCACCCCACGCAACCCTCCCCCCCATAGACACCCCCCCCCGTGTTCCTGGTGGGGCCAACCGTGCAGCGCCCGCCCCAGACTCGACACTGGCCACTGGCCCCGCACCTGGTATTTTCTATGCACAGTGAAAAGCTCCTCCTTTGCTCTGGGTTGTCCCACGGAGGTGATGCATGTGCCCTTCTGCCATATAGGAAGAAGCCTGGCCTCGGGAGGAGCTGGGTCTCCCACCGGCACCCCAGGGCTGAGGCAGGCAGGCAAGAGAGCCAGCCCGACCCACCCATGGAGGCTTTAGAGCCAAGCCCGCCAGGGCCGCTCCACTTCTGTCCTACCCAATTAAGTGAGGCCATGAAGTCCCCTTTTCCTCAAGCTGCTCCAAGGGGTTTAGGCTTTTCCTCACAACAGAAAGTGTTCCAATAGGGCAGGGTGGCCACAGAAGCCCCCTTAGACCTGAGCCACCCCAGGCCCTGGGTCCCGCACTCTCCTCCCTGTGGGCTAAGGGGCCTGGAGGTCAGGGCACCTGTGCACCTGCCCTTCTGGGCCAGACCCCAGGGTCTCCCGACCCAAACCCAGGCTGCTTCCAGGGCCACACGGCCCTCACTACTGGGTCCATCTTCCAAAGGACGCCTGCAGGTGCATGACCTCCTGGAGTTTAACAGAGTTGGGCTGGAGGAGTAGGGGCTGGGTCTCCGCCTACCCTTTCCTGGGCTCACAAATACTGGGGTGCTGGGGGGTTGCACTAGACACCTTTAAATCTCCAAAAATCACGAGATCAGGACCATGACACGTTCTGCAGATGAGCCTGCACAAGAGTCAGTACTTGGAGGAGGACACGGCGTGGCCAGAGGCCGGTTGTTAAGACATGGTGATGTTCTCTTGGATTTTTTGTCTAAAAACAGAGCAAAATGTCCCCATGCCTACAGGGATGACACAGCCGCACCTGGAAGAAGTCGCAGTCACAGCTGGCAAGGACAGCCCAGGCAGGAACCCCCCACAGTCAGCTCCCAGAGTGGGCCTGGGCCCCCAGCCCCCAGCACCTCCCTGCCAGCCTGTCTGTGCCAGGCCCCCAGGACTTGACCCTTCCCCTTCCCTGGCAAGAGGAAAAGTGACCAGCAACCACTTGGTGTGGGTGTTTTGTGACCATCCTACCCCCCGTATCAGACAGAGCTCGCTGCCCCAGCATCTACCCCAGCCAGGTCAAGCCAGGGGAGCTTCCGCGTAGGACACTAAGTGGCTCACAGAATTCACACGGGAGCCGGAGAAGCGAGCCCAGAGTTCATTCTCCAAGGACAGGAGCCGCCCCTGCCACAGCGCGAGCTCTCGCCGGCACAGGGAAGCCCCTAACACAACCCGGATGCAAGCCCCCCGAAGTCCTCCAGGGAGTGTCCCCAACGGCTCTGGAACCTCGGGTGGGGCGCACCTGGAGCTGCCGGCCTGGCACCCGGGAGCAGGCAGCAGGGCTGCAGAGAGACGTCCCCTGCACGCATCATGTCCCCGCAGCCCTTCCCCACGGGGTCCCGCTCAGGTCACTGACTGCACCCGGCCCCTGCATGGGCTCCAACAGGCTTGTCACTGAAGGCTACAGGTATAAACGGTTCATGGGAAATAGAGCGCAGAGAAGCAGAGGCTGACTAGGGCCTTAGATGCAGTGGGGAAAAAATCTCCATGTCTGGGTGGTGAAGACATCTCACCTGGAGAACTTTCTCTGGCACCTTACTCAGGAATACACTTGGGTCAGAAAGATGCTATGGGCTAAGTTTTAAGCTACACATTTTTTGTGGGCCGCTCCTTCCCCTGCAGGAGCCATCCGTGTCCTCCTTCCGTCTTCCAGAGCCTTCTGCCCAGAGGAAGCAGCCACAACTCAGCAGGTGGCAGGTGGAGCAGCGTCTGGTGTGGTGAGAAGAGGCTTCTCCAGGCCCCGGCTCCTTCCCGGCCGCACCCCCTCCTGCGTGCTCTGCCCGTCCTGAGGGAGCACCTGGACTCAGGGCTTTCCCTTGATCCTTTCCGACTGGCTGACAACGAAAGGTGGCTCGTCACTGTCCCCTGCCATGGTTCCTCGCGTCCACCTCCCCCGGGATGTCCTTCCTGCGGCTCTGTGGGTCCCTGCAAACCACCCAGCAACCCACACCCAGAGAAGCTATAGTGTATGTTTTATATACTGAATCTGTATGTAACTTATGCATAAACTATATCATTTTTAAACTATACGTTTGTTTACAAACAAAAGACGGATACAGATTCTGATCCAACATGGGGAATGTTTGCCCATGAAGGGAAGAAAACAGGAGTGGGAAACACCTGTAAAAAGGCATGACTAAGTGACAATCAGAAGCCAGCATAGGGTCCTGTGCAGAACATTGATGATTCATGTGCCCTGAGCCAGGAAGTGTGACTAACTCAGCCCTGTGTGTCTGGGGTAAAAAAGAAAGTCCAAAATTATGAAACACAAAGATTGGGGACTGATCATTTTTTTCTACACAATGGATTCATCTATCGTAGAGTCTCTTTAAATCACAAGCTTCTCCTATCTATTCAGGCGTTTTTGGTTTTTTTTAAAGGTTTCCCATTGGACTATAAAATAATGCATCTGTCAGAGAGGGCTACACCCGTGTGCCTTTGGGAAGGGGTTTCTTTTTCTTTTGGGGAAATGAATGTATCACAATTATTTGTTATCTTTGTGCCAAAAAGTTACTTTGGTTTAATGTTTAGAGCAGTTTATCTCCAGAGTTCAGGTGCCTCAGAACTAGACATGACAACCCACTGGAGGAGGGAAAGAAATGTCAGAAATTTAGTTAATATTTATCCTACAAAATGAAGAAATTAAGCTTTTTCTTTTTTTTTTCGCTGCATGACTGATGCGCTGCTCCTCCTTTCTCTGCACATCAGGCTGCCCTGCCTCGGGTAGGGTTGGTGCCCAGATGTCCTGGACGTGCGTCCCCCAGCACAGCAGAGGCAGGAAGGGCACATCTCACCCGTATCTTCCGTGGTTGACATGAGGATTAAATATAGCCATTTGCGTGGAAGTATTTTGTAAGATGTAGAGAACTTTAGCACTACTATTAGATGAAGTCATATGAAACTGCTTATTTTGGAGGTAAAAACAGTTGCATATTAGCAATATCATATGACTCAACCTAACAGTTGGCACACGGTGCCTGATTCCTAGATGGCCCCCGGGGATTCCGTGGTTGCCGCTCAGGTCCCTGCTTAGGCATGGAGCATCGATCCCCACAGCTCATGGGACTGTAGCTGGCTGCTCTTGGCTCAGGGCTCCCTGGTGAATCCCTTTCTAGGACGTGGCCTCTGTGGACAAGAGCCTCACTGAAGGCCACCCCTCTGTACTGGAGGCAGCCCACTTCCAAGTCGGGCTGCTCCCAGGGATTATGGGCAAACCACGAAAGGCAAATCAGCTCCCCCTCCAGCCTCTGCACCATCGCTGGCATGGCGGTGATGGCCGTGCAGCAGAAGGGGCCGGAGGGCGGAGAGGGGACCTTCAGGTGGGCTGAGCCGACTGCCCGCCTCTGTCCACCTGTCGTCTTCTGGCTGGACTTTCCCGAGGGCTTCACTCATCCACCGCCCTGGGCAGCGTCCGGGCGATCAGACGCTTAACTGAGTCCTGGGCCTGGTTCTGGATTCCATCACTCAAAAGGCACACGGACAACCAGGGAAAAGGCACCATCCGCACCTTGTGGTCGAGGTCAGCACAGACCTCTCCCCTCCACCTGATGAGCTGGAGAGAAAATAGTGTGTGTGTGTGTGTGTGTGTGTGTGTGTGTGTGTGTATGTATTTTTTCGTTCATTGCTAAATGGTGCCTAAGTCTCCTCCCTTGGGCAGTCTAAAATCATTGGAAAGGACAGGCTGTGGGAGGTGGACTAGCGCAGCCTCAGGTCATCCCCGTAGGATCCCCCCTACTGCCCTGCAGATCAGCTATATCCAGCCCACACTGGCTCCCTGGATATTTTGAGGTCAGCCCCAAGGCTACCAGAAGCACTTGGAACTTGACTTAAAAAGAGTCCTAAACCCTATGACAGTTCCAGAACAGCCCAAACCTATGCCAGGTCTTCTGAAATAATTACATGAAAGAGGAAAAGTAGCTTTAGGGAGGAAGAAAGCCAGAGTAGAAATTGTGTCTACTGGAGGCAGTGAGGATGCTGGCCTGAGCCAGTACATGTTCATACTATACACAGATATGTATGTGCATGTACATGTACACATCGGCTACGTGCAAGACACTGTACTAGGGCATTTACTGTAATATGGGGGAATTATAGACAGGTTAGTAGGGCCTAATTTTGGAGGGATTTGAAAGCCAGCTGTCAAAGAAAAGAATACTCAAAATTAATCACCACACAAGAAAACTGAAATTTATCGGAAATAACAGCAGAATTTACCCCATGAATAAATATTAAAAGAAAGAGGGAAAATCAATTTCTAATGATTAAAAGCCCATCAATGTGCCTGTTTCACAAACAAGAAAGTTCAGTTGGGTGGCTGAATTTAAAATTAATGTGCAGAAATAGTCAATTCAATACCCTTCAACAAGTACAAATCACAGCCAGGTAGGAGATATATTAAAGAAAAGAATAAGTTACAATAGAAAAATAGAAAAACTACTTCAGTAAACTACTAAATAAACTTAAGAAGAAATAAGTAAATTCTACATAGGTAGAAAAAAAACTTTAAAATGTTACTATAGGACACATGGAAAATATCCTGAGCAAATAAAAAAGTATACCATATTCTTGAATTGGGAAATATCATAAATGACATTTCTGCCTAACTTACTCTATAAATAAATAGCCCATAAATAAAAAATCCTAATAAAATAAGATCTTTCTACTAGATAAGCTGATCCTAAAGATCATATGTAGAAATACACAAACAAATTAGTCAGGAAGTTTTTTTAAAAAAATTTTATTGAATCATAATTGATTACACATATTTTGGGGGTTCAATGTTGACATATGTTGATCAAATCAATATTACTAATATATATATTGTTACAAATTGTAATTATTCTTTATGCCCCTTGTCCGATCTCTCCCCATCCCCCTCTCCCTCCCCCTCCTCCCTCTAGTTACCCTAGATTTCTTCTCTCCTTCTGAAAGTGTAATGGTTACTCTGTTGATTTGTTACCTAGATGATCTGTCCAATGCTGAGAGGTGTGATCAGGTCCCCCAATATCATCATAGAGCAGATGCTTCTGTCACTCTGGAATGGGCTTTGTGGTGAGAGACATCCTCTTCCTTTCTTTGGTCTCTGCTGGTGACTCTCCCTGTGTCAATGCACTCCAGTGGTGGGCAGACCATCTGCGTGGTGGTTGTGATGTCTAGCTGCTTTTGTGGCAGCTGTGGTTATTGTGGTGGCTGTGATGGGCCACCCACATGGAAGTGATTTTTTGGCATGTTCCGTGGCACTGGCAGTGTGTCTGGTTGTGGGAGGGGGTCCGGTCCCTAGCTCCATACCTCAGGTCCCTGGGCAGGCCCCAATGCACTGGCAGTGTGCCTGGGCTGGAACTAATTATTAGTCCTTTGCTTACTTCTAGAATGGGGGCACTTCCCATGGGAACCAGTACTTGAGCTCTGTGGTTTAGCAAAATTGCTGCTTTGCTGCTGATTCCCTAGGGAAGGCTTTTTGTGCAGCTCAGGGTTTAATGGTTGACTTTATAGGTACTTCTGGCTCTCCAAAGACCAGGTGCACCTGGGTTGTGTAGAAACTCTGATCTGGGTCTGAGTCTTTTCACCAAACTGCACCCCATGCAATTCTATATTCCTGACCAGTCTCCTCTGAGTGGTCCTTCTCTGATTGGGATGCTGGTCAGCTGTCTTTGCTGTGCTCCAAGGTTCCCCTGGTGGGCCCGTGTCCCCCACCACCCGTGCCCCAAACACTTCCCATAGGACAGGCTGTGCACCAGTTCCTTGCAATGACTCACCAGCCTCTGAGTGCCTCCTTTTTTTCAGTTGTTCTGGCTCCTTGCTCCTGCGTGGGTCCATGGGAACCGTATTAGTGGTCTTGCTGGCCTGGGGGCTACCAAGGCCCTCTTCTCCCCTGCTGCCTCCAAGCAACTGCATCCGAAGGGCACAGCTGCAGCTTTTGCCAGCTCCTGCTCCATGTGCTCAACAGCTCCAACCTTAAAGTGGCCATGGCACAAAATGGTGGGAGCGGTTTTTTCTTTCTCTCATGGTGGCTTCTCCCACCTTCATGGACTCTGTTGGTCTCTCCTCCTCTTCCCCTGAGCTCCAGCAGCCCCAGCTTGGCTGCTTTTATATAGAGGTAAATTGGTTGATTTGTGGGAGAGAGTGACGCTGGTGACTGTCTTTTCCACCATCTTGACCAGAAGCCCCCGCAGTCAGGAAATTTCTGAAAAAGAGCTATAATGGGTCATGCCAGCCAAATACTGATATTTTATAATTAATCATTGAAATAGTTTGGTACTGATGAAAAATAGACAGGTAGATAAATGGGACCGAATAAAAAGTCCATAAATAAAACTGAGCATAAGTGAAAATTTAATATACGAAAAGAACAGCAATCCAAATCAGTACAGAAATGAAGGTGCCAGAACAATTGGATGACCATTTGTGGAAAAATGAAGTTGAATTCTCTCCTCATATCTCACACCAGGATAAATATGGATTTGAATTTTTAATATAAAAAATTAAATCATGAAAGCGATAAAAGACTCCATGGGATACATTTTTAGTAATCTTGGTATAAAAAGTATCTTCCTAACTGAAACAAAACAGAAGCCATAAAAGAAAAGACTGATCCATTCAACTCCATGCAAGTGTTCCATAGTCTGCAGGGCACACCAAGACAAATAAAGGCAAAAGACAGGTGACAAACTGAAA
The DNA here is from genome assembly GCF_027409185.1 of Cynocephalus volans. NCBI lineage: Eukaryota > Metazoa > Chordata > Mammalia > Dermoptera > Cynocephalidae > Cynocephalus > Cynocephalus volans. Next base: position 8,836,307 of record NC_084467.1, on the reverse strand, counting down.
GACACATTTGCAAAGGACATCACCGACAGAGAGCTAATTTACGTATCAAGAGTTCCCTGTAAATAAAAATAAAAAACATAATCCAGTAGAAGATGAGGAAAGGGGGCTGGCTGGTTAACTCACTGGTTAGAGTGTGGTGCTGATAACACACTGTCAAGGGTTCAGATCCTTGCACCAGCCAGCCACCAAAAAACCAAAAAGCAAAGGAATGGACATGGGGGGAGGGACAGTGGAAACAGTTTCTGCCAAAGAAAATAAAAATAGATTTTAAACATATGAAAAGATGTTGAAATCCACTTATAAGAGGAACGAAAATTAAAATTTCAGTGGGACACCAATTTTTTACCTACAAGAATGCAACCATCAAAAAACCCAATCATCTGTTATGGCAGCACAGGTGCGGTAAAACACGTGCGTGCAGGTGGACGTGTCCATTGGCAGTACCCATCAAAAGGCCAAAGCTCATGTCCTTGGACCCAGCGATGCCACCTACTTCTGTATACACATTATAATGGGAAAAGTTTGGAAATGACCTAAATGACCATCTACAGGGGTCAGTTAACTCAATGACAGGCCATGTGTCAATGACAGGACCATGGAGCACCATGTGGTCACAGAAGGAATGAGGCGGCTCCTCATGACAGGGAACGAAGCAAGAAAGAAAGTCGCATCTAGGTGCACTGGGATTGCTTTTTAACAATGAAGCACAGGTGCCTTCACACAGGTCCTTCAAAAAGTCTGTGGAGACATAGAACTGAAAGATAATACGAATCTTTCCACCAACTTTTTGAAGAGCCCTCACGTGCAGAGATCATCTCTGGAAAGACTCACAAGGAAGAGAAGCACATTGCCTCCTCCAGGAGCAGGTGACTGGTTAGTGGAGTGGCGGGGACACGATCCACTTCAGCTGCCCGAGGGCGGCCTCTACTCAACCAGCAGCCCTTGAGCAAAAGTGAGTGACAGACAAGTAGACACAGGAGGAGCAGGAGCTGGGAAGGTTCCTGCAAGCAGTGGCAGGAGGAGCCTGGAGGTGGGCAGCCCGGGGGGTCGTGGCACCCTGCCAAAGAGAGGGGCCACCAGGGTGGGGGAGGTTCCCACGGTTCTGCGACCCCAGATGACTCCACAGGCCAGATGGGAGGGACCCGCAGGTGGGCTTCCATGGCTGCACTGGTGAGGGCTCGAGTGAAAAGCCTCGGGAGGTTATTATGGCTGTTGTTCTTTTATTATCATTATTGGGACCCAGAGCCCAGTTTTTACCTGCAGAGAAATGGGTTCTCTGATATTTAGGAAATCCCTCCCCAACCCCATCAACTGGAGCCAAACTTTCTAAACCATGTTAATTTCCATTCGTGTCCTCCCTTCATTGGGCTTTATCCCAGCTCCAGGCCACCCTTCCCACTCTCCTGGTCAACTGTAGGATCCTCCCTAGAGGGCTCCGTGAGAGAAGTGGGGCTCCAGCTGTTCTTGCACTCGGTCGTATTCTCGGTGCCTCGCAAGGTGCCTGGCACACACGTGGCATCTAGAAAACATTCATTGAACAAATGGATGAATAACCTCAAACACACTGTGTGCTTTGCCCTCCATTTGGTTCCCGTCCTTCCCTTTACCTGGCACTCTTTATCTGCACCCCTGGTTCCTGGCTCCTCTTTTGCCAGTCTGTTAGGAATGGTCACATCAGGTCAGCTGCAGCACCATCATTGTCACCTCCACCACCTTCTATGAGCCACTCCCTTTGTGTCAGCAATCTTACCTCTGGGTTCCTGGGAAGATGGGATGACTAGGGGACTGTCTCTGAGGACACCACGTCCACTGTGTCAGTGAAGAGATACAGGGAAGAGCTGGGGAGTCCAGCAAATGTGGGACTGTCCCTGGGTTGGGAGGATAACTTAATCCCAAACCAACCCCAGCTCCTGCCTCAACAGCTCAGAGTTGAGTCAGCACAGGGCAAGCATGGCCAGGATGGGCCAGGGGCTGCAGTAGCAGGTGAAGGAGAGTCCCCGACGAGGCACGCCACCGAGATCATGAGCAAATCTGCCTGGAGGGCATCTGCCAACCACCCAAATCAGAATTATCCGAGGGGCTTGTGGAACATGCACATCCTTGGGCCTTGCCCCAAACCTCCTGGGGCAGACTGCCCCGGGTGGGACCCCTGGACTGTATTCTAAACACCCCGGAAAATTCTAATGCAGACAGCTGAGAATCACACCTGACGAAACACGGTCCTAGGAAGTCCATAGCCCATGTGCTTTTATTTTGAAATAATAAGAAGAGATTCAGGATAGCACAAAGGACATACTAATCCCCTTCACTAACCAATTATTCACATTTCATCAATTTGCTTCCTCTCTGTCTCTCTCTCTCTCTCTCTCTATATATATATATATAAAATGATAAAAATAATAAAATTATTATTATTATTTTCTGAACCATATTGAAGTTTTAGAGGCATCATTCCCCTTACCCCTAAATTCTGCAGCATTTACTTCCTAAGAACAAGGATATTCTATTAGAAAATAACAGTATAATTTTCAGACTCAAGAACTTAGAACATATACAACTATCTATTCTGTAATCCATATACCAACTTCTCCAATTGTCCGGTAACATCCTTTATAGCAATTTTCCCTGATCCAGGATCTAATCCAGCTACACAACGCATTGACTTGTATGTCTCCTCAATGGAACATTACTCAGCCTCTCTGTGTCTTTCCTGATATGGACACTTATGCAGGCCACTGGTTTTGTAGCAAGTGCTCAGTTAGGGTTTGTCTGCCATTTCCTCTGCTGAGACCCTCCAAGGCCCTATGCCAAGTGTAGGACAGAAAATTGACAAACAGAAGGGGGGATGAGCTGAAGATGAAACTCTGAACCTAAAGAAGTCTCACTGTGATGGTCATGGCTGACCACAGCAGCAGAGCAGAGGACACGTGGACCGGCCAGCGGTCAGAGTGCAGGAACCAGGCTCCCCTAGCACTGCTGCCCTCAGATGCTATTATTTTGTGGTTACAGCAACTGAGGTACAAGGTTGTGCTGCAAGTAGGAGGCAGAACCAGCACTCTTGGTGGGCAGCTAAACTCTAAGGTCAGGGACTTACCTAATATTACATACCTTAAAACATATACCATCCACCACCTACAACCCACCACCCACCATCCACCTTCTACCACCCACCATCCACCATCCTACTTCCTCCTTCCACCATCTACCATCCACTATCCACCATCCTCCATCCTCCTTCCTCCTTTCACCATCTGCCATTCACCATCCACCATCCTCCATCCTCCTTCCTCTTTCCACCATCTACCATCCACCATCCACCATCCTCCTTCCTCCTTCGACCATCTACCATCCACCATCCACCATCCTCCTTCCTCCTTCGACCATCTACCATCCACCATCCACCTTCCACCATCTACCATCCACCATCAATAATCCACCATCCGCCATCTACATGCCACCTGCCGCCAGCCATCCACCATTCACCACCCACCAGCCACCAGCCACCATCCTCCATCTATCATCCACCATCTACCACCCACCGCCCACCACCCACTACCCTCCATCCACCTTCCACCATCCACCATCAATCATCTACCATCCTCCATCTGTCATCTACCATCCTCCATCTGTCATCCAGTACCCTCCATCTTCTATCCTCCACCCATCACCCACCACCCACCATCCACCATCCTCCATCTATCATCTACAATCTACCATCTACCATCCACCATCTACCTTAAACCATCCACCATCCACAGCCAGCCCTATTTTCCCAACCTGGTCTTACCACTGGACACATCCACCCGAGTCCCCTTGGAAGTCACTGAAAGGTGCCCCAGGAGTGAACAAAAAAATGAAACAGAATCATCAAGAAGCAAGAGAAACATGATTTTTTCATCCCTGATGTAAGAGTCGTCCCGAGGCAACTTAGCAACTTCCTTCAAAAGGTCACCAGGCACTGGAAGACTTCATCTGTTTACCTGCATGGAGCACAAAGTCCATGCCCCAGTAGTGGCCGTGGCTGAGGTCCCTGCCCTACACTCACCCAGCATCAGCCCTGTTCCTGCCCATGGTCAAATCAGCCGCCCCACCCCTAGCCCACTGGCACCTAGAGAAGGATGGGGCTGGGGAAGCCTGACAGGAGACCTGTCCAGATGACCTCCCACCTAATCTAAACTGTGGTAATTAAAACTAAATGATTACTACCCAAAGTGATATACAAATTCAATGCAATCCCCATCAAAATTCCAATGACATTTTTCTCAGAAATGGAAAGAACTATCCAGACATTTATATGGAATAACAAAAGACCACACATAGCCAAAGCAATGCTGAGCAAAAAAAATAAAGCTGGAGGCATAACACTACCTGACTTTAAACTATACTACAAAGCTATAAGAACCAAAACAGTATGGTACTGGCATAAAAACAGACACACTGATCAATGGAATAAAAAAAGAGAATCCAGAAATCAACCCACACACCTACAGCCATCTGATCTTTGACAAAGGCACCAAGCCTATACACTGGGGAAGAGACTGCCTTTGTAGCAAATGGTGCTGGGAGAACTGGATATCCATATGCAGGAGAATGAAGCTAGATCCCTACCTTTCACCATACACTAAAGTCAACTCAAAATGGATTAAAGAATTAAATGTACACCCTGAAACAATAAAACTTCTTAAAGAAAACATAGGAGAAACACTTCAGGAAGTAGGACTGGACACAGACTTCATGAATATGACCCCAAAAGCATGGGCAACCAAAGGAAAAATAAACAAATGGGATTATATCAAACTAAAGAGCTTCTGCACAGCAAAAGAAACAATTAACAGAGTTAAAAGACAACCAACGGAGTGGAAGAAAATATTTGCAAAATATACATCTGACAAAGGATTAATATCCAGAATATACAAGGAACTCAAACAACTTTACAAGAAAAAAAACAAGCAAACCAATTAAAAAATGGGCAAAAGAGCTAAGTAGGCATTTCTCAAAGGAGGATATACAAATGGCCAACAGACATATGAAAAAATGCTCAACATCACTCAGCATCCGGGAAATGCAAATCAAAACCACACTGAGATACCATCTCACCCCAGTTAGGATGGCTAAAATCCAAAAGACTCAGAACGATAAATGCTGGCAAGGTTGCAGAGAAAAAGGAACTCTCATACATTGTTGGTGGGACTGCAAAATGGTGCAGCCTCTATGGAAAATGGTATGGAGGTTTCTCAAACAATTGCAGATAGATCTACCATACGACCCAGCTATCCCACTGCTGGGAATATACCCAAAGGAATGGAAATCATCAAGTCAAAGGTATACCTGTTCCCCAATGTTCATCGCAGCACTCTTTACAATAGCCATGAGCTGGAACCAGCCCAAATGTCCATCATCAGATGAGTGGATACGGAAAATGTGGTACATCTACACAATGGAATACTACTCAGCTATAAAAACGAATGAAATACTGCCATTTGCAACAACATGGATGGACCTTGAGAGAATTATATTAAGTGAAACAAGTCAGGCACAGAAAGAGAAATACCACATGTTCTCACTTATTGGTGGGAGATAAAAATAAATAAATAAATTCACACACACAGAAAAAAAAACTGGGGGGTGGGGAAGAAGACACAACAATTACAATTCCTTGAAGTTGACATGACAAGTGAACAGAAAGGACATTCTTGGGTGGGAGGTGGGGAGAGGGAGGAGGGAGGGAGGTTCCGGTGATGGGCCACTATAATCAACCACATTGTATATCGACAAAATAAAATTTAAAAAAAATAAATAAATAATATAATATTAATTAATTAATTAATTAAAATTAAAATTTAAATTTAAAAAAAAGAGAGAGCAAAATATGAAGAGAACACATTGAGAATGGTGCTTCCTGGAGTTGTGCAGTGTCACAATCCTCATTATTTATTTGTGGCTTCTCTCTTCTTTTTCTTGGTTGATCTTGTCAAAGATCTGTCGATTTTATTGACAACTGCTACTTTTGCTGATCCTCTCTATTTTATCTTCAATTTTTATTTTGTTAATTTCTGATATTATCTTTATCTCTTTCCTTCAACTATCTTTGGGTTTCTTCTCTTCAGTTTTTTCTTAAATTCTTATGTTGGATTGTTAGCTCATTATTTTTCAGCCTTTCTTCTTTATTAAAATAAGTATTGATGGCTATAAATTTCTCCCTAAACACTAAATTAGCTACATGACATAATTCTTATATGTGTAACATTGTTAAGTAGTAGTTTGTTAAAGCACTTTATGTACTTATTTTACTATATTCGGTTCTAAGATTTTTCTAATTTCCTTTATGTGTCCTACATTCACCCATGAGTTATTCAGAAAAGTGTTTGTTTTTCAGATATTATGCTCATTTCCAAATGTATTGAGGTTTTCTAGTTAACCTCTTGTTATTGATTTCTAATGTAACTAAAGAGTATGTGATCTATACTGGCTTTCTGAAAATTTGTTTGAAAAAGCTTCTACACAGCAAAGGAAAAAAATCAACAGAGTGAAGAGGTAAACTGCAGAATGGGAAAAAATATTTGCAAACTATTCGTCTAACAAGGGATTAATATCCAGAAGATACAAGGAACTCAACTCAATAGCAAAAAGAAATAATCCAATTTTAAAATGGGCAAATAACCTAAATAGATATTTCTCAGAGGAAGACATACATCTTGGCTAAGAGGTACATGAAAAAAAAAAATGCTCAACATCACTAATCTTCAGTCAAATGCAAATCAAAACCACTATGAGGGGCCAGCCCGTGGTTCACTTGGGAGAGCGTGGTGCTGACAACACCAAGTCAAGGGTTAAGATACCCTGACCGGTCATCTTTTTAAATAAAAAACAAACAAAAAACCACAATGAGCTATCATCTCACCCCAGTAACAATGGCTATTATCAAAAAGACAAAAAATAACAAATGCTGCTGATGGCTGTACTACTTTACATTCCTAATAACAGTGTATAAGAATTCCCTTTTCTCCACATCCTCAGTAGTTGAATTTCCAGGTGTCCCAGGTGTGGGTGCAGAGCCAGCTTCTCTCAGGTGCTCCAGGTGCAGGAGCAGAGCTGGCTTCTCTCAGGTGCTTCAGGTATGGGTGCAGAGCCAGCTTCTCTCAGGTGCAGCACCAGCTTTTCTTAGAAACAATTCTCCAGCACCTGCTGTTCACTTCTTCACACTGGCCTCCCCGATGCGGATTCTTCACTTCTTCTTGAGGATCTCGATCGCTCTCCTGCATAGTGTCTCTGAGTCCAGCACCTCCTTCTCCTTGCCCAGGACCCTTCCCCGGCAGGTCCCCCATCAGGTACTTGCCAAGGAGTTTGGCCTGCTTGCCCCAGGGCTTGTCAGGTGGACCCAGTGTGGTGATGAGCATGTCCAGCCCCACTGGCATCAGCTCACCCTCCGTGAACATGCCCAGATGCTGCAGCTCCACCACGTTCAGCTTGGCCCCGCACCACCCAGGAGTTCCACTGGCGACCCCTGACTCCCCAGGTAAGAGGTTCTTACTTTTGTCCTGACTTCCTTTCTCCAAATGTTTTTTAAAAAAAACCACACAACGAACCCCTTGCAAAAGAAAACCTTTCCTTCAACAGAAATGATTGCCAGTTCAGACTGCAAGCAGGTGCAGGGTGTGCAGCTCGGACCTAAAGTTGGGAGGACACCGGGCCTCAAGGCAGGGTCAGCATGTCCAAGGGGGCCCTCAGGAGGCCTGCTGGGGCTGCTGGGTCCTAGATCATCATCATGGACCTCAAACCCACAGACAAGCCATGCAGGCTGGCAAGCAAAGCCTCCTTGGGGGTACATGCCCCTGGGCTGGGGCGCATGACGAGGGACCCACAGCAGCTGGCCAGCAAGGGGCCCCCAAACGTGGGGAGATGAGCTTTACTGGGCCCTCTTCCAGTGACAACCCTGTGGTCCCACCACAGTCCCCAGCATGAGCAGATAGTGTGCCACCACCTGGACCTGGGAAGGAGGAGCTGGGGGCTTCTGGGTGCCCTCCTGCCCTGGTCAACAGCCCTGCTCTGGGGCAGGCAGCTCCCAGTCATACTCTCCCCTGACCCCTCCACCAACTTTTTGAAGTACCCTTGTATACATTTGCATATCAAATATACATGCATGCTCTCTCTGATATTATACTATATTTTATAATTACTACAAATGATTTATATATTTTTTTCTTAATAATATGTCACATTAGTATTCATCCCATTGACCAAATTTTTAACTCTGGATACCCATATAGGCACTCATTTTGATTTGAATATTTTTCTTATTCTAGGATACAAGTATGTCATGCTTTGCCAACTGTATAAAGAGCAATTTAGAAGCAGGGTTGTGTTGTGCCTTCCATAGCTCCTGATAGAGTGATAGGTACTTTAAAGATATTTAACTAGTATTTCTAGAATTAAATTAATGATGAGTTGAGTCCCTAATTTAGCAGTGTTTTATATTTAAGGGTTGTGTTGGATATTTTGCAAGGGGATTAAGAAGGTATATGGGTTAGGAAGATGAATTCTGCATAAAAGACCCCAAAATGGTTAGAAACTCTATCCTTTCTCAACTTCATTCAAAATATCATGGTCAAAGTTAGTTTTAATGAATGCAACATATACTACCTTTAATATCAATGGGAACATCAAATAGAGAACACATCAGTAACACCAAAGGCCTAGACCGATGCAGCTTTCAAAATCTGAAAATTCCTTGATGTGTTTAGGATTCAGAAAAAAAAGTCTATCTCACAATATTATCCTACATATTTACAACAAAATATATGATTATTATCAATTAATAATTTATAAGCAACAGATTGTAAATATTAACAATGATAAAGATATGTTCTCTAACTCTACCCTTAAGCCATGTATATTTAAATTCTACCATGGAACATCAAAGAAAATTGAGGTAATGTAAATCCCTAAAGTTGTTTCATAAATCTTTTATTATTTCTGAGAAAATCAAAGTTCTACCTAATGTAATAAAACTACACAGAAATTCCCAGAAGAATATTAACTTGTTCAGTCAAAAAAAAAAATCAATGTATCAGTACTTGACAGGGGAAAACCCACTTCTATATAAAAATGACTAGAGTGGATTTGGGGATAAAATTTGAAGTATCAGGTCCACAGCATGCATGGAAGGACCTGCCCTGTGATGGAAGCAGGGATTTCCTTCTCTTGCCGTGGGAGATATGTAAAAAATATGGTTCAGATGCTGTTGGTTTGAAGGTGAGGTGGTGGGTAGGTGTGGGAGCTGCTGTATACTATTATCTGTTTTCTCATTGAAGTGTGAAGTGAGGTTATCATTAGAGTCACGGGTAAGTGGAACAGGATGTTTATGGAGGTTTGAGAGAAGATGTGAACAAATCTTAGAAACTAAAAAAGCTAAGTTTTCATGGGAAATCTTATAACATTGCTGAGAAGAAATGAGTTCCAACAATAGGTTCGTGGTCATGAATTTAAAGTTACACCAGTCACTGTCCTGGTAAGGACCTCCTCCTCTTCCCTCCTCCCTCATTGCCAGAAAAAATTTTCAGCTGCTCAGTGCTCTGCAGCAAATAAGGAAAAAGCAAAGCGATGAGCTTAAGGAGGGATGCTGGGCACTTGCCTGGTGAGTAAAACAGTGTGGACCACAAGCTGCACATTGTTCTAGGTACAGGGACACAGCATGGAGCAAAGCAAAGCTGCTCTCCTAATGGAGCTTACACTGCTGAGGGACAAATAATAACACAACTGCTGACAGTGCTAAGTGTTAAAAAGAACATAAGGCTGGGTGAAGGCAGAAAGCTACTTGAGTATATTCTTGATTCTCCCAAGGATGGCACAAAGCTAGCAACTTTATGATGAATGCCTTACAGCAGTAGGATTTAATTTCCTAAACATGCCTATTTTAGATCAGGGGTGAGGGACGTTCCCAAGGAGGAAGTGTTTAAATGGAGACCGTGAAATTTTGGCTTAAGTAGAACTATGAAGACAGGGAAGGAAAAATTGGACAGATCTAGCGGGGCTAGATGAAATCCACAAAGATTGTTAGCATGTGGCCCACAGACCACACAGTAGGTGATTTACAAGGATGAGTTATTTCTATTATACTGTGGGAGCTAATGCAATAAAAAGGTATGGTGAAGACTGGGCATAGTCTCCTGAATTGTTCAAGAGACTCGATTTTATTTGACTTTCTTTTATACCAACAGGGTGAGAGCTTTTATTTTTATTGACTGACTTATTTTTAATTGAAGCATAATTGTTTATACATATTTTGGGGGTACAGTGTTGACTGTCATTTGTGTACAATATGTGATGATCAAATCACTATTATTAGCATATTCATTATTATGAATCGTAATTACTTTTTGTGCCCCTTACCCAATTTCTCCCTAACGCCTCTCTCTCTCCCGTAAGTCTGAGAGACCTGAGATTTGGAGAATGAGGCCCATTTGATTGGGTATATAAAAACATGAATATATCAGTGTAAGTTAATCTGAGCACAGAGGTTGATGTAAGAATACTACTTGATAATTGATAATAGCCTAATTACAAGCAAAGATTTAGCGTATATTATTTGTATTAATGTGTTCTTTTCTTTAGTTTAGAAATTTAGTTTTAGAATTTTGTCCTAACAACTAGAAGGAATACAGGGCAAACAAAACAAAACAAAACAAAACTTCCCTGTATTCTTAACAATTTACCTTAAGAGAAACATTTTTTGAAATCCTTTGTTTTCACTACGTATCACTGAATACAGGTTGGGGACCAACTCTTTTCAAAGGTGGACTTTTATTCCTTAACGTGTCTAATACATTTGATTTATCACACTTAATATATGTAAGCATGTGTTCCAAAGGATTTTCTGTTGTTTGTGTTATCGTCTGTCTTCCAGGTAATGCAGAATGTAAAAGCCATTGACAAACACATTTTCTCATTCACTGCCATAACACATAACTCATACCCAAAAGAATTCCTTAACATATAGAAAACATTTTTTAAATATTTTAATGAATAATCATAGAACATTTGAATAGGACCAGAAAAGAAATAACAAGGCAATTGAAAGTGGTAGAAAAAGAACCAGAAGAAAGACTCATCTTGCTTAACCTAATGACCAAAAGTAAAGCATTTCATGCTTATAAGAACACACGGGTTATTGTTCTTACAACACTGATGTTTATATTTAACATCATGAAGTATAACAATTGCTAATATCTGAATTTCATAATAATGAGGTTAGAAGATCTTCCTGGAATAGCACCAAAATCTTAAGAGATACTTATCCATTTAGCATTACTGGGCAATCCTGTCTTCTCTATGAGTGAACTAGCAGACAAGTCTTGAAGGCCTCTACCTACCCTTTAAACCATCATAAATGATTACCAAACATACCACATGTGGCTGATTGTCTGTAATTTGGAAGTGTGGTTCCTAAACTCCAAATGGGTTGTAAAATATAATTCTGCTGTTCATTTGAAAAATGACTAAGATCCAGTCATTAAAAAACAACCGAACAAGGGCCGACCCGGTGGCACACTTGGGAGAGTGTGGCGCTGGGAGCACAGCAGTGCTCCCGCCGCGGGTTCGGATCCTATATAAGGACTGCCGGTGTGCTCACTGGCTGAGCGCAGTACGGCCGGTCACAAAAAGACAAAAAACAAAAAAACAAACGAACAAAACAACCACAACGACAAAACAATCTCAATGCCTGGTCTACAAAATACAGATTCAGAATATTATATAATAAATCACGTACAACGTGAGCAACAATGTGAGCGATGCTTGTTTACTTTTAGGCGTGAGATCCAGCAAATAGCTTGACTTCTTTTTTGAATATGTCCTAGGATTAAGGACTCCTTTCTTCCTACATGCCAAAAATAAATATTCCATGTTTTTACCTATATAATTTTTTAAAGTTACATATTCTCAAACCTAAATCTCCCTGGATGGAAAAAGCATGACTCAGTTTTATTTACCACTAAGAGTGGAGTCAGCTTACAGGGTTCTCTAGTATGTAACTACAGGACTAATGATTTCAGTCAAAAGACTCTAGAAACCAATAAATAGATTTCCCCTTTGAGTCACTGAAGATGTCAAAATTTGAAAATGACAATCACTTTGATTTATCAACTGACCAGAGTTCTGTTTCAATTCCCGTGATTACTTTAAATGGTTAGTATTTGTCCCATCTAAAAAACTAGGCTGTGCTTAACATTTAATCAAATTGTAGTGTGACTCATTTATTGTAAATCATCACTAATGACACTTGAACAACCTATAAAAAACACAGCCTAATAAATGGAGAATGGAGCTGACCTCCAGAGCACTCCTTGGCCTCAGCCTCATGCCATGTCATCCTCTAGGAGAATTCCTGAAAGAGCAAGAACTTTCCCAGAGTGTGGCACAATAACAAACCTGATGTTCAGAAGATATGCAAACATTCCAAAGATGAAATGTTTTGAGTAGTAAATGCTTTGAGTTAATTGTAAGTTTCAACGATTTCAAACAGCAAGACTTTCAATAGATGGTTTCCCTCTTAAAGAAGAAATTTCTTTCTTAGGTGTCTTCTGAAATTTTCCACCTATGCTTATCTCATAGGAATGTAGCAAGAGACAATGAGATAATATTTATAAAGTTTTTAAACTCCCTGGAAGAAAGGCGATAAATATCCAGAGGTATTAATATGTCATATAAAAACCAGCAAATAATGTTCTGAAGATCTGAAAAACATCAATATACTTTGTTCTTTGGGCACCATGTTTTGTTTTGTTTTGTTCTGTTCCAATTTATTCTTTTATTCAAGCTAATGCATCATTTTTCATAATCAAATAGAAAGTTCCCTGGACATTATTTTCCAGGTCTATACTGAAAGCCAAATATAAAGCTGTACAAATATGTACTACTTACCCTTCATATTGTACTCTGTTTGTTTGTTTGTTTGTTTTTTCATATTATATTATAATGGATTTTTTTTTTTAAGGATCAAAATTGATTATACATATTTTGGGGGTTCAACATTGAGATACATTGATCAAACCAATATTAGCATATATATTGTTACAAATCACAATTATTATTTATGCCCCTTGTCCAATCTCTCCGCATCCCCCTCTCCCTCCCCCCTCCCTCTCTGATAATCCTAGATTTCTTCTCTCCTTCTGAAAGAATAATGGTTACTCTGTTAATTTATTGCCTAGATGATCTGTCCAATGCTGAGAGGTGTGATCAGGTTCCCCAGTATTATCATGGAGCAGCTGCTTCTTCTGTCACTCTGAAATGGGCTTTGTGGAGAGGGACATCCTCTTCTTTCCTTATCTCTGCTGGTGACTCTCCTTGTGTCAATACACTCCAGTAGCTAGCGGACCATCTGCATGGTGGTTGTGGAGTCTAGTGGCTTTCGTGGCAGCCATGGTTACTGTGGTGGCTGTGGTGGGCCACCCACATGGAGGTGATATTTTTGGCATGCTCCTTGGCACTGGCAGTGTGCCTGGTTGTGGGGTGTGTGTGGTCCCCAGGTCCATACCTCGGGTCCCTGGGTGGGCCCCGAGGCACTGGTGTGTGTGCTGGTTGGAGGGGGGTCTGGTCCCCTTCTCCATGCCTTAGTTCCCCAGGCAGGTCTCGAGGTGCTGGCACAGTGTGCCTGGTGGTGAGAGGGGGGTCTGGTCCCCTTCTCCATGACTTGGGTCCCCAGACTGGCCCTGAGGTGCTGGTGTGGTGTGGGCACAATGTTTTGACAAACCAAATAAACACCAGATTGAAATGAAGTAGCTAATTTTGTATAATAAAAAAGCATGGAGCTCTTGCTTCTTCTCTCCATATGATCTGCTTGTACCCACCGGCTGCCTGCTGCTTTCTGCCATGAGTAGAAGCAGCCTGAGGCCCGTGCAGAAGGAGCTGTCCCAGAATCTGACGTGGCAGGAGGAGCAACCTTGGATGCTCACCGTGATATGCCAGTGCTGCGGCTGCTACAGTCTGTGGAGGTGCATTGGAGAACTAGAGAGCAGGCTGAACTCTATGGAAGCAGTGGTCTGGTTGAGTTGGACCCAGTACCAGTTCTTGTTAACCCTTTCCAGCCGATAACATCCATAAGCACTGAGGATGAAAAAAGACTGAGAAGCAAAATATGGAGGACAGTGACGTGGAGACACAGGGCCAGATTAGTGACAATAACTGGATTAGTGACAGTAGCTGGACTAATGACAGTGAATCTGGAGTAGAAAGTTATAAGGAGGTGTTAACAGAGCAGTTGAATGAGAATGAGACAGACAAGCTATCTTCAAAATCAGATAACAGTAAAAACTAAGAGACTGAGAATGAAAAGGAATCACCGGGTAGAACCAGTTAAGACAGATGACTCTGCTCCTGAGAGTCCAGCACCACCCCACCTCCTCGTGCATCAAGCTGCTTCTGTGAGAGGCTTTTTCTGCTAATCCTGCTCCCTGGGGTGTGCAAAGTCTGCTGAGTCTCATCACTTCAGATCCTTCCCTGCCAAATAAGTGAAATAAACGTTCCTCGTGACTACAAAAAAAAGAAAAAAAAGCATGGAATTTTTAATGTCTTTGTAAGTATGAGCTATTTTAACTAATATCTACTATATTTACTGGCATGTAAAAAAAAAAAAGAGCAACAATAATAATGAGTGTTATCCACCAAATACCTTCTTTAGCAAATTGCTAGCCTCTCACAACTCTGTGTGACGTCAAAATAGTCCCTTTTAAACCAGTGTGTATTTATTTTTAAAAATGCCTTCCACCTTTCTTCTGGAAAAGGAGGGAAACAGCACATCTCTTAGGAATTTACCTTGAATAATAAATTGCTCCATGTTTTCTGTGAAAGGGTGCATGTTCTCTTTTGAGGACACTTGGTACACTTTCCCCAGTTCAACATCACAGGCTGAAATGACAGAGAGACATGGTTTAGAGTGTCCACTGTTAATGGACCATTAACACAAATTTAAAAACATACGTGCTAATGTTAAAAAATCCTATTAACCACCCTAATTGACATATTTTGGAAATATCCAAATACTGACACAAGAGTCCTATGGTCCAGGCTTCCTTTTAGAAGACGTAAAAACAAATTCTTTATAATCTTGAATCCCAATTTGATCACTTCCAAACTGATCATTTGGGCAAGTTACTTAACCTGTAAACCTCAGTCTCTTCATCTGTAAAATGGGCATCATACTAGAGCCAACCTCACAGATCAGTTAAGAGGATCAAATCCATTAGTAGATGTAAATGCATAAGACAAATGGTAGAATAGTGCCTAGCACATAGTAAAGCAATATGTAACTATTTTCTATCATCATCATCATCATCAACTGACTTCTAATACAAGTTTACCCCTAATAAAAATCCAAATTTCTGAAAAATGGCAAATAAAAGTGGTGGTAATATTAACATAACCACCAATAATTATGGAGCATCTAGTACACGCCAGATGCTTTTTAGCTGTTATTTAACTTAATCCTTAGAACAAGTCAGTAAAGTAGATATAATTAGCCCCTTTTATATTTGAGGAAGTTAAGGCTCAAATAAAGCACTAACTGACTCAAAAGTTCACAGATAGTAAATAGCAGATTCATAACTGAAATCAAGATCTGACTCCAAAGTTTGTACTCTTTCTATGTCTGTGACATCATAAATGTCTAGTGAGCCAACTTGGAATAATTAAGAAGTGTCTCCAAGAAAATTTCCAAAGAAATGTCTACTATTATGGTGATAGCAAGAGACCTAAGTCAGAAAGGAAGTCATTCAAAGTTGAAAAGTGTATATTTCAAAGACAAAACTTTGGACAGATATAGGTCTGATGCAGAAAAACATACTCTCACTGCAATTGTTAAGATCAGGTTACCAGTTCTCCAAGGCAACTTTGTAATTGCACTCCAGCATATTTCTTTTCTCTTATAAAGCTGTACTTTCCTCCTTACCACATCCCCAGTCATTAGCTTGTCTAAGCAGGGGAACACAGGAGGGCTGTACTGTCAGCACACATCCTCCCAGCAAATGCATAAGACAAATGGGCACAGTGAAATCTAAGACCAGTCCAGGCACATCTAGGGTTCTCTCTGCCCATTCGCCCCGCTATAACCACCTGTTGCTTGGGCAATCTCATGCATTTCAGATGCTGGTGACTGATCTATATCCCTAGCCTAGGTATCTCATAGCTGCAGACTCACATATTGAAGTGCCACTGACATCAAATGCTCAGTATTTTCAATACAGAACTCATCACAACCTTCTCTAAACTTGCTACCCCCCTGTTCTCCCTCCTTTGGTAGTAATACCACTAACCTAAATATCTCAAGCCAAAACAGGAGAGCCATTCCCCACTCCCTGTCTTTATTCCAGCATGCTGTTCTTTTTATCTCCTAAATACTTCTTAGGTTGGCCTGTCCTGTTCATTACTCCTCTATTATGGTACAGATGTTCCCACTCTTCCTACCTGGGCTACTTACTATAAAAACCTTTTACTTGGGCTTCCTATCTCCAATCTGCCACAAATCCATACTGCTCCTCATAGCTGTAAAAGCCATCCAGAAGGACCAGACTAGTTACCTAAAACTGTTCAATGACCTCTAGCCTCACAGCCATACCCTTAATAGAGGGACAATTTCAAGGCTTATAACACTCCTGCAAGGTAGGCCTTGCCAAACTATCACACTATCTACCACTGCTCCTGATATTTTCTGCAGACTCGATGCAAATTCTCATCTACATATCCTTGGTCATGTTGTCTCCTCTGTTTAAAATGCTTCTCTCCTTTCCCTCAACCCTTAAATCACCAACTCCTACTATGAATTTAGGTCTTGGCTCAGATGTAACTTCCCCAGAAAAGCATTCCCTGACCTCCCAACATCCCCCAGCCCTGCCACCTGTCTCCAGACAGAGCTGGAAGTCCCTCCTTTGTGATCCCACTGTACCTTGTGCAGACAGAGTTAAAGCTGTTATTTAATGAGTACTTCCTATGCACAAGGACTGTTTCTGAGTGTTGCCCCATTCAATTCTCATAAAACCCTTTGAAGTATATTAATATGCTTGTTTTACATTAAAGAAAAATTAAGTACAAAGAGCCTGCCCACATTAATGAGTTCATAAGCTGAGGAGGTGGGATTCAATAGCAACTAACACACTGTATGAGTTATTTGTAACTGTGGCTACTCTGCTCCACTACACTGAGCTACTTGAGAGGAAATCTGGCTCATTTCCATTTGCATGTTGAGTGCCTGACACAGGCAACAAATAATTGTTGGATGGGCTAGAGGCTGGATAAATGGCAATTAACATGGAGATACATTCTATCTAGGTTTTGGAATCTAGCAGATGGGGTTTAAATTCCAGCTCACTCATCCACTGAACGTGCCTGTGATTTGGGGTTAATTACCTCACCTCTTTATATCTTGGTTGCAACATCTGACAGAGAATTTTTTTTAAAAAATCCCTAATTTTGGTGTGATGATTAACCAAAATGTATATAAAATGCCTGATACTGAATTTGTGATAGATAAGTAGGTGCACAAAAAATACTAGTTATTGCTACTGCTGTCTTTATAATCCAGACGGAGTTCAGCTTAGAGAAATCTAAGAAAATCTAAGAAGTCTATGAAATACAGTAGCTGCTTTCCAAGAGCTGAAGTGTGATCCCATGAATGAATGGGTGTGTACTTCCTCTGTCAATTCCAAGGAAGGAGGAAGCTGAAGGAGCAGAAGTCAGAGAGAGATGTCGGCTCAACGTGATGGGGATGACAAATGCTCAGGGAGCTCCTCCAGGAAAGTGACTTGCCTGGTGAGGTGGGGAGCACTTCACCACTGGGATTATTCAGAAACTAATTGCTGAAAGAAATGGGTCAGATGAGGAGACACCTGTACTCAGCTTTCTTATGGGCCATGCCATTTATGATAGCCCAGGTAGCCAGAAACTCTGCATTTTTAATCAGTTTCCAACACTGCCACATTGGAGATCAAATTTCCACATGAATTTTGTAGGGAACAACACATTCAAACTCCATCACAGAGACATCTACAATAAAAGGAGCCCCTAAATTTCAAAAATGGTGAGGTCAAGAGAGTCATGACAATTAAATGCAATGTGTGGGTTTGGATTAGGAAACCTGGCTATAAAGACTTCTAATATGGTCTGTGGATTAGACAGTACTATTTATTGATGTTAAGTTTCCTGGATTTGATTATGGTCCTGTATATAATCTTAGGATACACTCACATACACCAAAGTATTTAGGGATGTAAAGGAGTGTGGTATCTCTGACTTACTCTCATATGGTTCAGAAAAAATGTATGCACATCCACATACGCACACACAAGAATACATACATGTATGCACAGAAATATGGGGGACAGGAGGGAGTGGGGAGGGAGGGAATGACAGAGCAAATGGGACACAAAATAAACAACTCATGGTCTAAGTAAAGAATACACAGATTGAGTATCCCTTATCCAAAACACCAGAAGTGTTTCAGATCTCAGATTTTTGTGGGTTCTGGAATAGTTGCATATTTATAGTGACATTACCTTAGGGATAGGACCCGCATCTAAACACAAAATTTGTTTATGTTTCATATACTCCTTATACATATAGCCTGAAGACAAATTTTTACAATATTTTTAATAATTTTGTGCATGAAACACATGCCCTATCACACGAGGTCAGGTGTGGAATTTTTCACTTGTGGTGTCATGTCAGCAGTCAAAGTTTCACATTTTAGAGCCTTTCAGATTTTGGATTTTTGGATTAGAGATGCTCAAGCTTTCAAGAGTTCCATGTAATATCTTGCAACTTTTACAAAAGTCTGAGTTATATCAAAAGAAAAAGTTACAAACAAACAAAAACAAAAGAATGACAAGATGTCCCATTTGTCTTAACTTGGACTCTTAAAACATCCAACAGAAGGAGCAGGGGTTAGGACCTTCTCCATAATTAATTGACTGAAGGTATGAAGGACAATCAATTTAGTTTCACAGATCACATAAAGCATGCTGATCCACTTCCTTCTGGCTGAAGCATGAGAGTCAGAAAGCTTCAGACACAAGCATCAATTAAACTCATTCCTGTATGACTGCATCAGGGTGACAGCAAGCACATCAGCAAGGGTTACTGTGCAGATTTTTAAAGATGACTTACAAGCTCCACTCATCTAAATATGTTAAAAATGTTCAACACGAACCATAACCCTAACACTAACCTGAACCCTGAACCTAAGCCGAACCAGAAACCAAACCTGAACCCTAACCCTTGTCTAACCCTAACCCAAACCTGAAACCTAACCCGAACCCTAACCCAAACCTTAACCCTAACCCTGAACCGAACCCTAACCCTAACCATAAAACTAACACAAAGAGGCTTCCACACACGGCCAGAAAACATTGCTGAATATCTCTGTGAAAAAGGCTCACAGAAGGTTATGGGTTTAAAATGAATTTTATCTTTATGAAAAGAAGCACCACCACGTAGAACTTGCATGTAGCTTCAAGGAATTCTGAAACCCTAACCCTAATGTATGTCTAACCCTAACCCTAACCCTAGCCCTAACCCCACATCTAACCCTAACCCCTAAACCTAAGTCTAACCCTAAATCCTAACCCTAACCCCAGCCCCAACCCATACCCTGAACCCCAAAGATCTAAAGGTTTTCTCAAATGTGGGAGTCCTAGAGCTAGTGTTGTTGCAGTTTTTCCTTAATCTATTTAAATGCATTCTGGCATTTCTGGTTCCATGTTAGGGGTTCCAAATCCCCTCCCTTTGAGGCCTCATACAGAGGCTTCACTGTCCAATGTTAGTTATCCAAATGCAACAGAAGCATGCCATCTCCAGGAATCCCTGAAAATTGCCAGTGGGTAGTGGGGTTTGCTATTCAGGCAACAGCCTTCCTCCTATCTGGAAGCAAGATTCTCTATCTCTTGGATAGTTCAAGTTCTAGATATTTGACAGTCCTCTTACAAATTTGGGCCTTTTTTCTCAAAACTTTTCAGCCCCGATCAGCTAGAAAGTTTAATGTCTGAATGGTGTTTCCAATAGAGGCCTTCTGGGTTTTACTGGTTAATGAGGATACCATCTACATACTGTAAAAGGGTCCCATCCACTCGTTGGAGCTCTCTCTGGTCTCTGGCCAGGAGTTTCCCAAAGATCATGGGTTAGTTCTTAAAGCCTTGAGGTAGGACAGTCCAACAGAACTGCTGCTTTGTATTACTCTCAGGGTCTTGCTATTTGAAGGCAGTCTTCTTGAGAGCCCTCATCCAGT
Organism: Cynocephalus volans; assembly: GCF_027409185.1. Taxonomy (NCBI): domain Eukaryota; kingdom Metazoa; phylum Chordata; class Mammalia; order Dermoptera; family Cynocephalidae; genus Cynocephalus; species Cynocephalus volans. The sequence goes on along the minus strand of NC_084467.1, from coordinate 8,816,038 downwards.
GGATACAGAAGAAAGCATCCTTCAAATCCAGGACGATGAACCAGCACAGGTCTCCAGATAAGGTAGTCCACAAGTGTATGAGTTGGAAACCATGGAGTGCACTTCTTGGACTATCTTGCTTATGGCTCAGAAGTCCTGAACAAATTGGTACTCCTCTGGGTGAGGCTTACAAACTGATAAGATGGGAGTGTTCTAGGGAGAGTGACACAGGCAGATCAAGCCATATTTCAGAAAAGCTTCCATCAGGGGCTTTATTCCCTTTTCTGCATTGTCCTTTAGTGGATATTGTTTACTGGTTTTGCAGTCTTGGCTCTCCCTGGTTTTCCATCTGCCCAAACATCCTCTCTTACCTTACTCAAGATTTACTCAGGTATCTCAGAGGAGGATTCATATTTAGGCTGTAGCAACATCTGAAAGGTGAAGGCATGTTCAGGTTGGACTTCCACTTTCAGCTGTCCAGGGGAGAAAACAACCTGAGAATTTAATCTAGTAAATCTCATTCCAAAACAGAGACAGGGCATTCCAGCATATACAAAAAGTTACGTTTCAAATTTTTATCACCAAGGTGGCATTCCAATGGTTGTAGAAAGTAAGAGGTTATAGTTTGTTCCGATACACCCATGACTATCACAGTCTCTTCTGAATTAAGGGACAAACAAGTGTTGATTACAGACTACATTGCCCCCATATTGATAAGGAAGACAATTAACTGGTTCCCTACTGTCATTTGCACCCAGACTCCTTAGGGGATGTAACAACAGGCTACTTACTCCTCATCTGTGTCTCCACCCTCTGCTTCTACCCTCTGAGTTGAGGGGGCCTTACCTTCCTTCGCCTTCCATGCTAACTTAGCACAGTCCTTTATCCAGTGTCCTACTTTCTTGCAATATGCATATTGATCCTCTCCCAAGGGCTGGGGGTGTTCTCTTCTTACCTTCCCTGATCCTTCCCTCGATCCTTTCCCCATCTTTTCATTGGCTCATTGATCAATTGATGCTGCAGCCAGTAGGATTACCTGCTGCTTCATTTGTCTTTGTTCCTTCACATCTTGGGCTTGGTCTCTGCTGTTATAAACCTAAAACCAAGCTCTACCTAATGTGAGATAGGCAGCCCAAGAGCACCATCTACCTTCTGTAACTTTTCCCTAATATTCAGGGCACTCTGCCTGATATGTCATATTTGCCACTTTCTGATTTGTGGAGCCTCAGGATCTGCATCAGTATATTTTCTATATGCCTGAAATACCTGTTCCAGAAAATGGTCCTCCTGTGGTTTCTGTTGAACCTCCTGGACCTTGCTTAGGCTCTTCAGTTGAGAAACTCCTTTCCTTAGTCCTTCAAAAATGCATTTTTTATAATGCTCTAAACAGGACATTCCCCTATCATTTACTTCCAATTGGGCTCAACTGTGGGGACTGCCTCAGCAGAATCAGGACAATTGTCCCTACCCTCAAGGTGGAGTTGATTGGCCTCCTCTCTTGCCTTTTCAATCACCATATGGTGTTCCTCAGCTATAAGCAAAATATTCACAGGAGCGCTGACCAGTTAGCTTAGTTGGTTAGAGAGCAGTGTTGTAACACCAAGGTCAAAGGTTTGGATCCCTGTAATGGCCAGCCATGAAGGAAAAAAAAAAAAAAAAAAAAAACCTTAAGGGACTGGATATCTGCCCTGTTTGGGTGATTTCTTAAAAAGACAAAGAACAGTTCAGTCATGTGGCTGGAATCATCTTGATAAGAAGGGTTGTTATTCTTCCAATTAAAGAGACCTGAAGGGTTAAATGGGGAATGCACCCACATCATGCCTGCTGGCTGTCCATTAGCATTTATTCCTCCAACTGGGAGTTGGCAAAGTGAAAACTGCCCTTCTTGGAACCTCCAGCCTCCTGGCCAAATCGTGTAATCTGCAGGGTGCAAGAGAGACTATTTGCTGACCTCCCCACCCTCTCTCAGCTGAGGGAAACAGTAATGTTTCTGTACCCTGTCCTCCAAATCCCCAAATGGGGGTGGATTGAGTGATTTCACAGGGGGGGTGGGGTTCACAGGTTGGGAGGGAGATACTGGTGCAGGGGCTGGTTGTGGTGGCAGGGGGCCAGCAAAGGAGCTGGCTGCGTGGTGGGAAGATTCAAAGTACCTATCAAAATCTCACCTTCCTCTCCCGTTCTTCTAGACTCTAATATTTGCAGCTTAGTTTTCTAAAATTATAAATTTCTAAATTTCTGTATCATAGTTTTTGTTTCTCAATCTTGCCAAGAAAGTTTTTGAGGCTAGTCGTTCTATTAATTTGGTCATAGTACCTGTATTAGTCCATTTTGTGTTGCTATAACAGAAATACCTGAGACTGCATAATTTATAAAGGAAAGAGGTTTATTTGGCTTACGATTCTGGGACAGGTGCATCTGGCGCGGGCCTCAGGCTGCTTCTACTCATGGCAGAAAGTGGCAGACAGCCAGTGGGTACAAGCAGATCACATGGCGAGAGGAAGCAAGAGAGAGACAGAGGAGGTGCCAGGGTCCTATAAACAACAAGCTTGTGTGGGAACTAATAGAGAACTCACTCACTACCCCTCCTCCCCCAGGGAGAGCATTAATCTATTCATAAGGGATCCGCCCCCAAGACTCAATCAGTTTCCAACACTGCCACACTGGAGATCAAATTTCCACATGAGTTTTGGAGAGGACAACACATCCAAACTCCATCATTCCGCCCCCCCCCCAAAAAAAACTCATGTTCCTCTCACATACAAAATACAATCATTCTATCCCAACAGTCCCAAAAGTCCAAAAGTCTTAGCTTGTTCCAGCACCAACTTAAAAGTCCAAAGTCTCCTCTGAGACCAAAAGCAAAAGTCCTTCCAAGCTATGAATCTGTAAAAGTCAAAACCAAATTTATCTACTGCCAAGGCACAATGGTGGAACAGACATTGGGTACACATTCCCATTCCAAAAGGGAGGAATAGGCCAGAAGTAAGGAAAAAGTGGTCCCAAACAAGTCCGAAACCCAGCAGGGCAGACATTATGTCTTAAAGCTCCAATATAATGTTCTTTGACTCCAAGCCCTGCATCCTGGGCACAATTGGGCATCTGGGCCCCCAAAGCATCAGGCAGCCTTGTTCTCACAGCTCTGCCAGGCACAGCCCAGTGGGCCACACTGGTGCCTGTGGTTTTTCTAGGCCTACATTGCATGTTACCAGTGGCCCCAGTGTTCTGAGGTCTTGGCGGCAGCCCTGCCACCTTGGCTCTACTAGACATTTCTCTGGTGAGGACTTTCTGTGGGGGCTCTGACCCCACTTTTCTGCTCGGCATTGATCTAGTAGATGGCCTATGCAGTGTGGCTCCACCACTGTGGCAGGTCTCTGCCTGGGTCCCCAGGCTTTTCCATACATCTTCTGGAATCTGGGTGGAGGCTGCCACGCTGCCACTGATGTCATGTCCTGCCGGCCTGCAGACTTAACACAACGTGGACGCCACAGAGGTTTTGGGCCTCTACTCTCCAGAGATGCTGCACAAACCACACGTGGGGCCACTCCAGCTGGAGCAGCTGGGATGCAGGGAGCAGGTTCCTGAGGGCAGCTGTGCCCCAGGTCTGTCCTCTGGGATAACTCAGTCTTTCTAGGCCTCAGGGTCTGTGATGGGTGGGGCACCCTTCCAGCCTTCTCAAATGCCTGCGGGGCTTTCCTCTCATTTTTCCGCTATTATTATCTGGCTGCCTCAGGGCCAAGATAATGTCTTTAGCAACCAGTTTATCTGCTTCACCCTTGCATTGTTCTCCAGCTCTCTGCTTCTTTACCGCATGACCAGGCTGAAAATTTTCCAAACCTTTCCGTTCTGCTTCCCTTTTAAATCCTGGCTTTACATCATGACTTTGCCGCCATAACTCAAGGTAGGCTGTTAGAAGTAGCCACGCAGCGTCCCTAATCCTTTGCCGCTTAGAAATTTCTTCTGCCAGACACTCTGGTTCACAACTCCTAAGCTCCCTCCTTCGACCTTTGTAGCCCCTCCTTACACCAAAGAACACCGGGCCCTCTCCACCCAGAACCCCAGTCTCCCTCCTGGAAGTCCCTGTCCCTAGAAACCAGGTCACCTACACACTGCTGTCCACGCACACCAGCAGTGCGGCAGGGACCGGGAACGTCACCCGCGGAGACACCAAGACGCCCCCCGAACACAGCTGCCTGGAGGCGACGCTGGTGCGCACAGCCACGGAGGCGTTCCTATGCAAATGCGGGCTCCTCTCCAACGGTCGCAACGGTCGCAAGGGTCCCAGCGCTCTCTCGTCCAGACGGGAAAAGCAAACGCCCGCAGGCCGCCGCGCGCTCCCTCACAGCGAGCTGCTTGCGAAGGCGCCCACACCCCACGCCCAGGTCAAGGGCAGACCCGCACCCGGCACGTCCCACGCCGGACTCGGCCCCCGTCCCCTGAGCTCCGGGAACCGGCTCCAGTGCACCCCGAGCGCGTGCCAGCGCCCCTTCCCGCGCGCTCCCGCTCCGCCAAGCGCCGGGACACCCGCCCGCCACCGCCCCCAGGTCCCCGGATGCTCCTCCATCACCCCCCACTTACCTTCACACACGCGGAACCCAAACCCAGAATCCCGGAGGGAGCGCAGTAGCGCATGCGCAGAAGACGCACAAAGCGCTTGGGCCGGAGCTGGCCTGGGAGACCTCAGTCCCCACAAGGGTCTCCCGCCCTCCTTCACGAACCAAAGGAGGAAGTTTTGTTTCTTTCCCAGCAGGGGATCCTGTGGATGTCGACGCAGGTTCTTGGATTTCTCCAAGGAAAAATCCCGTCGGGAACCCACAATAACTTCACGTCCACACTGCAGAGTCACCGTCACACTCCAAGTTTATTGCAAAGGGAATGTGCCTGCAGGAGTGTGCGCGTCAGGAGCGCTGTGGTTTTTCAGGGAGAGGGCTTATATCTCGATTTCTATGAGACCGAGGTTGCTATCTTAATTATCAGAGAAATATTCAAGGAAAAGGGGGGAGAAAAGGGGGGTTTGGTGCTTTCTGCAGGTGCAAGCTCTTTGCCTCCTTGCATGCACAGTGAGGGGCTGTGAAGGAAGAGCTCACTCACAGTGGGATCAGTTTTCCGTCTAGAGCCACGTTTGGAAGATCTATCCTCGGTTATTTGCACCTGGGTTCCTTTTTGGTGCGAGAATGTTGTGGTCTTCATGATTTTGTTTCCTGTTCAGTAATCCGCGGGGTTCCCAACAAGGGCAAGCTGATTAGTAGGGTGGTTTAGCTGCTGTTAGCAGGTGGTTAGCTCATTACGGGCTCATTAACTGCAAAAGCAGGAGGTGGCTAATGTTTGTTTAGCCTGAATATTCATGGAGCAGCCTCCCTGGGGCATGTCCCTCTTCTGTCCTGCCTCACTGTTACCAGGAGACCAGGACCTGATGGATCAGGACTGATCTCTGTCCTCCTGACAGCGACGTGGCATTCTCATTTTATATTAAATCTTGGTTTGACAAACTGGGACATTGTGGGCATGTGGGCCAATTAGTCAATGATATTAATAACTAACTTTATGGTTTTTAGGTTTCATATGGGTATAGTTGTTATAGAATCCACATCTGTGTGTGTGTGTGTGTGTGTGTGTGTGTGTGTGTGTGTGTGTGTGTGTGTGTGTGTGTGTGTGTGTGTGTGTGTGTGTGTGTGTGTGTGTGTGTGTGTGTGTGTGATGGAGTTAGGATGTATTGTCCTCCCAGAACTCATATGAAAATTTGATCCCCAGTGTGGCAGTTTCAGACACGAGGTGGATCCCACATGAATGGATTAATGCTCTCCCTAGGTGGGGGGAGTAATGAATGAGTTCTCCTTCTATTAGTTCCCACGAGAGCTGATGGTTTAAAAGACCCTGGCACCTCCTCTCTCTCTCTCTTGCTTCCTCTCACCATGTGATATGCTTGTACCCACCAGCCGCCTGCTGCTTTCCGCCATCAATAGAAGCAGCCTGAGGCCATTGCCAGATGCAGCTGTCCCCAATCATAAGCCAAATAAACCCCTGTTCTTTATAAATTACCCAGTTTCAGGTATTTCTGTTATAGCAGCACAAACAGACTAATACAGGAAATTGGTACCAAGGAGTGGGGTGTTGCTATACAGATACCTGAAAATGTGGAAGTGGCTTTGGAACTGGGTAATAGGCAAAGGTTGGAGGAATTTGGAGGACTTAGAAGAAGACAAAAAGATGAGGGACTGTTTGGAACATTTTAGAGTTAAACGGTTAAATCATTGTGAACAGAATGTTGATAGAAACATGGACAGTAAAGGCCATGCTGATGATGAGGTCTCAGATAGAAATGGGGAACTAATCAGGAACTGGACAAAAGATAACCCTTGCTACACCATAGCAAAGAACTTGGCTACATTGTGTCTGTGCCCTTGTACTTACTGGAAGGTGGGACTTAAGAGTTGTGAACCAGAATGTTTGGTGGAAGAAATTTCCAAGCAGCAAAGCATTAAGGAAGCTGCATGGCTATTTGCAACAGCCTATCCTGAGTTATAGCAGAAAAGGCATGAGGTAAAGCCAGAATTTAAAAGGAAAGCAGAGCATAAAGATTTGGAAAATTTGCCGCCTGGCCATGTGTTAAAGAAGCAGAGAGCAAGAGAGAAATGCAAGTGTGAAGCAGATAAACTGGTTGCTAAAGACATTATTAGTTTGGCGATGAGGCAGCCAGATGCTAATAGCCAAGGCAATGGGAGAAAGGCCCTGATGGCATTTCAGAAGACTAGAAGGGTGCCCCTCCCATTACAGACCTGGAGGCCTAGAAGGACTGAGATGTTCTAGAGGACAGACCCAGGGCACAGCTGCCCTTGGGAACTGCTCCCTGAATCCCAGCTTTTCTGGCTGGAGCAGCCCTGCCTCAAGTGGCCCTAAGTGTGGTTTGTGCAGCAGCTCTGGAGAGCACAAGCTGGAAACCTTGACATCCATGTTGTGTTAAGTCTGTAGGCCAGCAGAATATGAGAAGGCCTAGCAGCCTCCACCCAGATTTCAGAGGATGTATAGTAAAGCCTGGGGGCCCAGGCAGAGATCTGCCACAGGGGCAGAGCTGCCACAAAGGCCATCTACTAGACCACAGTGAAGCAGGAATGTGGGGCCAGAGCTCCCACAGAGAGCTCCCACTGGGGAAATTTCTAGTAGAGCCAACACAGCAGGGCTGCCACCAGGACCCCAGAACTGTAGAGCCAGTGGCAATGTACAACACTGACCTGGAAAAGCCACAGGCCTGGCAGAGCTGTGGGAGTGAGGCTGCCTGATGTTTGGGGACCCAGATGCCCCATTGTGCCCAGGATGCAGGACTTGGAGTCAAAGAAGATTACTTTGGAGTTTTAAAACGTATTGTCTGTCCTGCTAGGTTTTGGACCTATTTGGGACCTGTTTCTCCTTTCTTCTGGTCTAGTCCTTTTGGAATGGGAATGTGTACCCAATGTCTGTTCCACCATTGTCTCTTGGCAGTAGATAAATTTGGCTTTGACCTTTACAGGTTCACAGCTGGAAGGAGTTTGGCCTTTGGTCTCAGATGAGACCTTGGACTTTGGACTTTTAAGTTGGTGCTGGAACAAGCTAAGATTTTTGGGACTGTTGAGATGGAATGATTGTATTTTGCATGTGAGAGGGACATGAGTTTTGGGAGGCCAGGGGTGGAATGATGGAGTTCGGATTTATTGTTTTCCCAGAGCTCATATGGAAATTTGATTCCCAGTGTGGCAGTTTGAGACACAGGGTGGATCCCACATGAATGGATTAATGCTCTCCGTAGGTAGGGGGAGTAATAAGTGAGTTCTTGCTCTACTAGTTCCCATGAGAGCCGGTTGTTTAAAAGACCCTGGCATCCTCTCTCTCTCTCTTTCTCTCTCTCTCTCTCTCTCTCTCTCTCTCTCTCTCTCTTTCTCTTGCTTTCTCTCGCCATGTGATCTGCTTGTACCTGCTGGCTGCCTGCTGCTTTCTGCCATGAGTAGAAGCAGCCTGAGGCCCATGTCAGATGCAGCTGTCCCAGAATCATAGGCAAATAAGCCTCTGTTCTTTATAAATTACCCAGTTTCAGGTATTTCTGTTATAATAACACAAACGGACTAATACAGTGTGTGTGTAATTTTTTAAAATTTTTATTGAATTATAATTGATTATACATATTTTTGGGATTCGACATTGAACTATGTTGATCAAATCAATATTACTAGCACATATGTTGTTACAAATCTTACTTATTCTTTATGCCCCTTGTCCAATCTCTCCCTAGCCCCCTCGCTCTCCCCCCTTGCACCTCTGATAACCCTAGATTTCTTCTCTCCTTCTGAAAGAGTAATGGTTACTCTGTTGATTTGTTGCCTAGATGATCTGTCCAGTACTGAGAGGTTCGTTCAGGTCCCCCAGTATTATCATAGAGCAGATGCTTGGTCAACCTGGAATGGGCTTTATGGAGAGAGACATACTCTTCTCTTCTTTGGTCTCTGCTGGTGACTCTCCTTGTGTCAATGCACTCCAGTGGCTGGCAGACCATCTGCACGGTGCTTGTGGTGTCTAGCCGCTTTCACGGCAGCTGTGGTTATTGTGGCTGTGGTGGTCCATCCACATGGAGGTGATGTTTTTGGCATGCTCCTTGGTGCTGGTGGTGTGCCTGGTTGGGGGGGGGGCATCCGGTCCCTGGCTCCATACCTCAGGACCCCAGGCAAGGCCAAAACTAATTTTTTGTCCTTTGCTTACTTCTAAAATGGGGGAACTTCCTGTGGGGACCAGTGCTTTAGCTGTGTGGTTTGGCTAAATTGCTGCTTTGCTGCCGATTCCCTAGGGAAGGCTTTTTGTGCAGCTCAGGTTTTAATGGTTGACTTTATAGGTACTTCCAGCTCTCCAGAGACCCAGTGCACCTGGGTTGTATAGAAACTCTGGTCTGGGTCTGAGTCTTTTCATCAAACTGCACCCCATGCAATTCTATATTCCTGACCAATCTCCTCTGAGTGGTCCTTCGCTGACTGGGGGGCAGATCAGCTGTCCTTACTGTGCCGCAGTGTTCTCCCGGTGGGCCGGACTCCCCCACTGCCCATGGTACAAACAGTTCCCATGGGACGGGCCCTGCACTGGCCCCTTGTGATGACTCACCAGCCTCTGAGTGGCTCCTTTTTGTCAGTTGTTCTGGCTCCTCGCTCCTATGTGGGTCCACAGGAACCCTGTTAGTGGTCTTGCTGGCCTGGGGGCCACCAACGCCCTCTTCTCCCTTTCCACCTCCAAGCAACTCCATCTGAAGGGCACAGCTGCAGCTTTTGCCACCACATCTATTTTTTTAAAGATGTATTTTAAAGTACAAAAAAATTATATCTCTATTTTACATTAAATTTGTTGACAAGAAATGAATATGGTAACTCTCTTCCAAGCCATTAAAAGGTGGCTTTTTCACATCCTTAGGCTAATTTACTAGTTTATATGGATTGTGTATTACACAGTTGGGAAAATTGATCTAGTGTGTATCATGAAATAAAATAGAAGGGTCATAGGGTAGGTACACTCCATAATCCTTATGCCAATTTACACTGGCAGTGTCTGATAACTATTTGCCCAGAAACAGCCAGATTCTGTCAATTCATCTATGCATCTATCAAATCTTTAATTATTTGTTTTTAGAGTTTCTGTGGTCTCTGTGTGTATGTATGTTTGTGTGTGTTTGATGGACCTGAACTTTCACTTTTCTTCACTGGTTTCTGCAGCCAACTAGGCAAAGAGTTCTGTACATGGGTTTCTCAGAGTTCCTGCCTCATTGCCGTTCCTCTTCAAACAGGGAAATGCCAAGATTGAATCTTCAGGTTTCGTGTGGACTTGATTGGTAGAATGTGGGAGGAGTGAAAGAAGGGGTGGAAGTGGGGTTCTTGCTAAACTGATCTAGCAGGTTCTCTGCTAAATCTGGAACTTACAAGGAGGTCCACAGGGGTGCCGAGGAGGTTCAGGAGCCTGGCAGAAACTGGTGAAACAAGACTCTTTGTCAAGGGCCAACATCCACTTTGTCCCTCCTCAGATACACGTGGTACCTCCCCCAAGAGGTAGCATCTGTCCCTCCACCCACCTGCAGGGCTGGCTTGTGACTTCTTTGGCCAAAAGGGAATGGCAGACTTGACACTGGACCAGTGGTGGTCCTACCTTTTAAGGGGACTGGCAGCTTCTGCTTTCTCTATCTCAGAGCTCTCACCCTTGGGATGGTCCCTGGAACCCCAGGCTCTGCTGGGAGAAGGCCAAGTCGTGTGGAGAGGCCATATATACACTATGTGGTGGACAGCCCAGCTGAGCCCCAGCTGAGCAGCTATATGCCCCCCACCCGCCAGCAAGTGAGCCACCATGAAGTGCATCTGGCCACACACCAGGAGAAACTCTAAGCAAGAACCACCCACCAATCCCAGGCAATCCACAGAACCATGAGAGGTAGTAATGAGTTGTTTTTAAGCCACTATTAAGTTCCGAGATAGTTTGTTACACAGCAATAATAAGCTGGACCAATCCTGTAATAATCTATTAAGAGGAAAATGTAACCTTAAAATAGACTGCATGTCCTTTGCAGGTGGCAGCCATCATTGGCTCCTTGTGTTATGCACAGTGACTGCACATTCATTCCATCAAAGTGCTCATTGAGCCCTTACTATGTGCCAGTCCTGTACAAGGGAGCAGGATACGGCTATGGCCCATCCAATTCCCTGAGGATCTGGAGGGCACATATGCTCACTCAGCAAGGAAACCACACACACACACACACACACACACACACACACACACACACACACACACACACACACACACACACACACACACACACACACACACACACACACACACACACACACACGATGTCCCAGGCATTGACTGGAGTTGTTCCTTCACTATCTACTGAGCCCCCACTGTGTGTCAGCATGGAACTAAGCTGTAGAAACAGCAGGGAATGAGACACACAAAAGCCCTGCTTGGAAAAGAAGATCAGTGAGCTAGGCATAGACAAGTCACGGAGCTAGGCATAGACAAGTCACGGAGCAAGGCAGGGCTCAGGAGCCAGGAATGCAGGGCAGGGATGGAGAGGATCTGAAAATCAGGACAAACTGAACGATAGGTGTCATATTGCTTTAAAAATAATGTTTCTGAAGGACTTTTGATGCCTTTGGGGAAAGGACAGAGCTTTCTAATGAAGCATGTTGGACATAAAAGGTCCAAAAGGGGACTCAGTTTTGCTCTCAAATCTGTCTCTTCCCTGCCTCCTTCATGTCAGCAAAAAGCAGCTGTGCTCCCAGCTCTCCAAGACAAAAATCTGCCATCTGTTCTTGACTCTTTCCTTTCTCTCTCCCAACCACCACTCCCTCAGGCAGTCCTGCAAGGACTGCCTTCAGGTGACCATCTCCCCCCTGACTCCCTCCCTCTCCTACCTCCCCTCCCCACCCACTCACTCCCTCCTCTCACTGCTCTCTTTTTGTTCCCCTGCACCCCACCCCCCCAGCCCAGTTCACAGTGTTTCCTCCTTCAGGGATGAACCAGCATCCTCCTCCTCTTCGGGGGCTCCTGGCTCCCACCCTCCCACCCAGTGCCTGCTGTGCACTTGCAGCCAGAGGCGACTTGTCTAGGGAGTGAGTCCTGCCCCACCTGGACCCTCCAGCAGATCCCCTGCTCCTCAGGACGAAACCCAAAGCCCTTGCTGTGGAACAGAGCTTGGATTAGGGAGGGGCACGAGAGGCAGCTGCCAGCCCAGCAGGCTGGCTGAGGCCTGAAGCTCACAGGATGGAAGAGAAGATCACTGGAGCTGTGGGCATGTATATTTGGACCCAGAGCAACAGGCACCCGCAGGGCTTGTCCTGGAAACCAGGGGGTGGCACACCCCCACTCCCAGCCTTGCTCCCACCTTTGTCCTGTGTGCTCCCGTCACTCCAGCCTCTCCTGTCCGGAATGCCTCCTCTCCATCTCCTGTGGTCATGCCCATGCATGGGCCCCGCTACAGCCACCTCTTTCAGAAGCCACTCTTGATACCCCCAGCAGCCAGTGGGCGTGCCCTGTACAGTGCAGCTTCCTGTGCACCTGTGAGCCAGAGACTCTGTGCTATAGTGAGCTGGGTCCATATCTCATCTTCCAGCTGTACCACCAGGCTGTAGGGCAGGATCTGTGTCTGACCCATCCTGGGAGCCAGAGGGGACACAGCACGTGCAAAGGCACGCAGGTGTGCTGGTCTCTGTGGCAAACTGGATGGTTCAATGTGCGTAGTAAAAAGTGTGTGTGGCGGTGGGTGAAAGGTTCTGCAGGGGACAAGCCACAGAGTGTCCTAAAAGTCGACCAGACACTTGGGACTGTCTCTGAAGGGGATGAGAGCCAGGGATGGATTTTAAGGAGAGCAACACTGGGCAGCCAGACATCGGGCTGTTATGTGTAAAGAAAACCAACCCTGGGACAATGGGCAGATGACAAGCCCCCTACCCTGTCCCCAGCCCTCCTCTGACTGCCCTGGCCTGCTCTGGGGGTGGAGGAGAATCTACCTGAGTGGTCAGACTCCAGGCCATCCTTGGCCATGATTACTGTAGACTAACATCCCACATGAACATTGATGTAAAAATCTCATCAAATCCTTGGCCTGTGGGATAAAATTGACCACGGAAAAGCAAAGCCAGGAAGCTTGAAGCCATACCCCTGGCCAAGAGAGTGAACAGGACCAAGTGCTACCTCGAGGGTCTAAAGAAGCAGGGGAACATCCCTGTCACACTTCTGTTTAACTCAGCAGTCTGGACCCTCAGGATCTGGCTGGTCCTGGTGGGTGACTCTGGACCAGGGGTCCCAACTGGCCAGCAGCCTGTTTTGGCAAATGGTTTTTACTTTTGTAAATGGTTGCGAAAAATCAAAAGAATAATAGTATTTTGTAACACTGTGTGATATTCACATTTCAACATTTGTGAATAATGTTTTGGGGCAGCAGAGTTGAAGTTGTCCGTTTAGTATCTTCTGGCTGCTCCAGTGGCTCAGGGGCAGAGCTGTCTGAGACCCGGGTGTCTGAGTCCTTGCCATTGGGCACACTGCCAACCACAGCGAGGTGGCTACAGCACCACAGTGCCTCGCATACCACCCTCTCCTCCACACTGTGGCATTTTACTTACTTATTTCGTCACATGGTAGCTCTGCTAAAAAATACAATTTGCACACATGTTACCAGAATGGGCAGTCATCCCAACATCCTCGGCCCGCAGAAAAGCAATGGTCAGGAAAACAGGAAAACGTAAGCAAGACTATCTCACCACAGCTGAATATCTTTGTAAAAATAAAAATTGCAGCTCTACATTTAGAATTTCTGTATCTTCTTGGTGGATGGACTTTTTTCATTGTATAATGTCCCTCTCTCTCTCTGGTAATTATCTTTTTTTAAAAAAATTTTGTTTTGTCGATATACAATGTGGTTGATTATTGTGGCCCATTACCAAAACCTCCCTCCCTCTTCCCTCTCCCCCCTCCCACCCAAGAATGTCCTTTCTGTTCACTTGTCATGTCAACTTCAAGGAATTATAATTGTTGTGTCTTCTTGCCCACCCCCCAGTTTTTTTTTTCTGTGTGTGTGAATTTATTGATTTGTTTTTATCTCCCACCAATAAGTGAGAACATGTGGTGTTTCTCTTTCTGTGCCTGACTTGTTTCACTTAATATAATTCTCTCTAGGTCCATCCATGTCATTGCAAATGGCAGTATTTCATTCTTTTTTATAGCCGAGTAGTATTCCATTGTGTAGATGTACCATATTTTCCGTATCCACTCATCCGATGATGGACATTTGGGCTGGTTCCAACTCTTGGCTATTGTAAAGAGTGCTGCAGTGAACATTGGGGAACAGGTATACCTTCGACTTGATGATTTCCATTCCTCTGGGTATATTCCCAACAGTGGGATAGCTGGGTCATATGACAGATCTATCTGCAATTGTTTGAGGAACCTCCATACCATTTTCCATAGAGGCTGCACCATTTTGCAGTCCCACCAACAATGTATGAGAGTTCTTTTTTCTCCGCAACTTTGCCAGCATTTATCGTTCAGAGTCTTTTGGATTTTAGCCATCCTCATTGGGGTGAGATGGTATCTCAGTGTGGTTTTGATTTGCATTTCCCGAATGCTGAATGATGTTGAGCATTTTTTCCTGTGTCTGTTGGCCATTCGTATATCTTCCTTAGAGAAATGCCTATTTAGCTCTTTTGCCCATTTTTTAATTGGCTTGCTAGTTTTTTTCTTGTAAAGTTGTTTGAGTTCCTTGTATATTCTGGATATTAATCCTTTGTCGGATGTATATTTTGCAAATATTTTGTCCCACTCTGTTGGTTGTCTTTTAACTCTGTTAATTGTTTCTTTTGCTGTGCAGAAGCTCTTTAGTTTGATATAATCCCATTTCTTTATTTTTCCTTTGGTTGCCTGTGCTTTTGGGGTCGTATTCATGAAGTCTGTGTCCAGTCCTACTTCCTGAAGTGTTTCTCCTATGTTTCCTTTAAGAAGTTTTATTGTTTCAGGGTGTATATTTAAATCCTTAATCCATTTTGAGTTGATTTTAGTATATGGTGAGAGGTATGGATCTAGTTTCATTCTCCTGCATATGGATATCCAGTTATCCCAGCACCATTTGCTAAGAGGCAGTCCCTTCCCCAGTGAATAGGCTTGGTGCCTTTGTCAAAGATCAGATGGCAGTAAGTGTGTGGGTTGATTTCTGGATTCTCTATTCTATTCCATTGATCAGTGTGTCTGTTTTTATGCCAGTACCATACTGTTTTGGTTATTATAGCTTTGTAGTATAGCTTAAAGTCAGGTAGTGTTATGCCTCCAGCTTTATTTTTTTTGCTCTGCGTTTCTTTGGCTATGTGTGGTCTTTTGTTATTCCATATAAATGTCTGGATAGTTCTTTCCATTTCTGAGAAAAATGTCATTGGAATTTTGATGGGAATTGCATTGAATTTGTATATCACTTTGGGTAGTATGGACATTTTCACTATGTTGATTCTTCCAATCCAAGAGCATGGGATATCTTTCCATCTTCTTGTATCCTCTCTAATTTCTCTCAGCAGTGGTTTGTAGTTCTCATTATAGAGATTTTTCACATCCTTGGTTAACTCAATTCCTAAGTATTTTATTTTTTTGGTGGCTATTGTAAATGGGCAAGCTTTCTTGATTTCCCTTTCTGCATGTTCACTATTGGAGAATAGAAATGCTACTGATTTTTGTGTGTTGATTTTGTATCCTGCTACTGTGCTGAAATCATTTATCAACTCCAAGAGTTTTTTGTAGAGGCTTTAGGCTTTTTGATATATAGGATCATGTCATCTGCAAACAGGGACAGTTTGACTTCATCTTTTCCAATCTGGATGCCCTTTATTTCCTTCTCTTCTCTGATTGCTCTGGCTAGTACTTCCAACACTATGTTGAATAGGAGTGGTGAGAGTGGGCATCCTTGTCTAGTTCCTCTTCTTAATGGGGAAAAGCTTTCAGCTTTTCCCCATTCAGGATGATATTGGCAGTGGGTTTATCATATATGGCTTTAATTATGTTGAGATACTTTCCATCTATACCTAACTTATAGAGGGTCTTGGTCATGAATGAATGTTGAATTTTATCAAATGCTTTTTCAGTATCTATAGAGATGATCATATGGTCCTTGTGTTTGATTCTATTAATATGGTGTATCACATTTATTGGTTTGCGTATGTTGAACCAACCTTGCATCCCTGGGACGAATCCCACTTGATCGTGGTGAATAATTTTATGTATGTGTTGCTGTATTCTGTTTGCTAGTATTTTAGTGAGGATTTTTGCATGTATATTCATCAAGGATATTGGCCTGTAGTTTTCTTTTGTGGTTATATCTTTACCTGGTTTTGGTATCAGGATGATGTTTGCCTCATAGAATGAGTTTAGGAGATTTGGGTCTGTTTCAATCTTTTGGAATAGTTTGTAAAGAATCAGTGTCAATTCCTCTTTGAATGTTTGGTAAAATTCTGCTGTGAATCCATCTGGTCCTGGGCTTTTCTTTGTTGGGAGCCTTCTGATAACAGCTTCAATCTCCTTTACTGTTATTGGTCTGTTCAGATTTTCTACATCTTCATGGCTCAGTTTTGGGAGCTTGTATGTGTCCAGAAATTTATCCATTTCCTCCAGATTTTCAAATTTGTTGGCGTATAGTTGTTTATAGTAGTCTCAAATGATTCCTTGTATTTCAGATGAATCAGTTGCAATATCACCTTTTTCATTTCTAATTTTTGTTATTTGAATCTTCTCTCTCTCTCTTTTTCTTTTTTTGTCAGCCATGCTAATGGTTTGTCAATTTTATTTATCTTTTCAAAAAACCCACCTTTTGATTCATTGATCTTTTGTAATTTTTTTTTTTTTTTTGGTTTCAATTTCATTGAGTTCTGCTCTGATCTTAATGATTTCTTTCTGTCTGCTAACTTTAGGTTTGGATTCTTCTTGTTTTTCTAGTTCTTTAAGGTGAAGTGTTAGGTTGTTCACTTGCCATCTTTCCATTCTTCTGAGGTGAGCATTTAATGCAATAAATTTCCCCCTTAGTACTGCTTTTGCAGTATCCCACAGGTTTTGGTATGATGTATCATTATTTTCATTAGTTTCAATAAATTTTTTGATTTCCTGCTTGATTTCTTCTTGGACCCATATGTCATTAAGTAGAATGCTGTTTAATTTCCATGTGTTTGTATAGTTTCCAGAGTTTCGTTTGTTATTAATTTCTCGTTTTAATCCATTGTGGTCTGAGAAGATACATGGGATAATTCCAATTTTTTTGAATTTATTGAGACTTGATTTGTGACCTAATATGTGATCTATCCTGCAGAATGATCCATGTGCTGATGAAAAGAATGAATATTCTGAGGTTGTTGGATGGAATGTTCTGTAGATATTTGCCAAGTCCAATTGGTCTAGAGTATTGTTTAGATCTTCTGTTTCTCTGCTGATTCTTTGCCTAGATGATCTGTCCAATATTGACAGTGGGGTGTTCAGGTCCCCTACTATTATGGTATTAGTGTCTATTTCCTTCTTTAGGTCTAAGAGAGTTTGTTTTATAAATCTGGCTGCTCCAACATTGGGTGCATATATATTTATGACTGTTATGTCTTCTTGATGGATCAATCCTTTTATCACTACATAGTGTCCCTCATTGTCTCTTTTTATGGTTTTTAGTTTAAAGTCTATTTTATCAGATATAAGAATAGCTACTCCAGCTCACTTTTCTTTTCTGTTTGCATGGTAAATCTTTTTCCATCCTTTCACTCTTAGTCTCTGTGAGTCTTTATGGGTGAGGTGGGTTACTTGTAGGCAGCATATAGTTGGGTCCTCCTTTTTAATCCAGTCAGCTAGTCTGTGTCTTTTGATTGGGGGATTTAAGCCTTTTACATTAAGAGTTGTTATTGAAAAGTGTTGATTTATTCCTAGCATTTTATTGATTATTGTTTGGTTGTCTTAGGTGTCTTTTGTTCCTTGCTTTCTGATTTACTGTTTGTTTTCTGCATTTGTTGGTTCCTTGCGTTGTAGATAGCCTTTTTGTTTGTTTGTTTTCTCTTCATGAATGCCATTTTTATTATACTAGTGGGTTTTGATTTTTCTTGGGTTTTCATGGCAGTGGTAGTTATTTTTCAGGAACCAAACCCAGTACTCCCTTGAGAATTTCTTGTAAGGGTGGTCGTGTGGTGGTGAACTCCCGCAATTTTTGTTTGTCTGAGAAATATACTATTTTCCCTTCATTTCAGAAGGATAGCCTTGCAGGGTAGAGTATTCTTGGCTGGCAATCTCTGTCTTTCAGTATTTTGAATATATCATCCTATTTCTTTCTGGCTTTTAGGGTTTGTGATGAAAAGTCTGATGTTAGTCTGATTGGAGCTACCTTATAGGTGTTTTGATGCTTCTCTCTTGCAGCTTTTATGATTCTCTCTTTGTCTTTGAGTTTTACCAATTTGACTGTAACATGTCTTGGAGAAGACCTTTTTCAGTTGAATACATTTGGAGATCTTTGAGCTTCCTGGATCTGAAGATCTGTGATTTTTCCTATACCTGGGAAGTTTTCTGCCACTATTTTGTTGAATATGTTTTCAATGGAATCTCCTTTTTCCTCCCCTTCTGGAATACCCATGACTCAGATATTTGAGTGCTTAAGGTTGTCTGATATCTCATTCAGTTTCCTTAGAATTATCACTCGGAATTCCTTGTCAGTCATTTCAAGGGCTTCTTGTTCTATCGGATCTAGAGCTTGAGAGTTATTACCCTTTGGTGGTATACTTTCTTGATTTTTCATATTTCTGGTATCTTTTCTTTGATGTTTATTCATTGAGGCAGGGGGTTTCACAGTCCACAGGTTTGACACTAGTGTCTGACTAAGATGTTGCTGGGGTTGCCAATTTGGTATGGCTACCTCGGTGACTGCTCAGTTGGCCACTAGTGCCTTGCGTGTGTGTTTGCCTTGGGTCTTGGGCCTCTCTGGGGAGCCACCTCTCTGGTCAGCTTGGACTCGGCCGGGCTGCTGGGTCTAGGGGCAGCACCGCAGAGTGTGTGGTCTCTGCTGAGATTCCACCTCCTGTGCTGGACGTCTCCCTGTTCTGTGCACACTGGGCCAGGCTGCTGGGATGCACAGAGGCACCGCAGAGTGTGCGGTCTCTGCGGAGCTTCCCCTTCCCCTGCTGGATGTCTCCCTGCTCGGTGCCCGTTGGGCTGGGCTTGGGATGGAGCGGGGGGGCAGCGGTGAAGCCTACCTGCTGCGGGATCATGCGGCAGCGGCCCCCCCACAGGGTGTGTGGTCTCTGTGGAGCTTCTGCCTCCCCCGCTGCATGTCACCCCACTCTGTGTGCACTGGGCCGGGTTGCTGGATCACGCGGGGGTGGTGTGGTCCCCACAGAGTTCCCGCCTCCCCTGCCAGATGTCACCCTGCTCTGTGTGCACTAGGTCAGGCTTGGAATGGAGCCGGGTGCCTGCGGTGAAGCCTACCTGCTGGATCACGCAGTGGCAGCCCCACAGGGTGTGTGGTTTCTGCAGAGCCTCCGCCTCCCCTGCCAGATGTCTCCCCACTCTGTGTGCACTGGGCTGGGCTGGGAATGGAGCTGGGTGGTGGCGGTGAAGCCTATCTGCTGGATCGTGCGACAGCGGCCCCACAGGACTTGTGGTCTCCACGGAGCTTCTGCCTCCCCCACTGGACATCTCCCCGTTCCGTATGCACTTGATATTATGTTTTTATAGTTGTAAATTGGTTGATTTGTGGGAGAGAGTGATGCTAGGGACCATCTATTCCGCCATCTTGACCAGAAGTCCCTAATTATCTTTACTCTGTAGTCTATTTTATCTGATATTGATGTAGGCATTCCTGCTTTCTTTTGATCAATGTTTGTGTGATATACTTTTCTATTCTTTTACTTTCAACATGCCTGTATTGTTATATTAGAAGTGAATGCCTTACAGGCAAGCTATACGTGTGACATGCTTTTTAATACACTTCACCTAGCTCTGTCTTTTCATTGGTGTATTTAGATCATTTCTGTTTAGAGTAATTACCACTTATTTTTGTTTTCTATTCTCTCTACCTCTTTTTTCCCTATTTTTGTTTTGTTGCCTTCTTGTGAGTCACTTGAACATTTTTTAGAATTTCATTTTGATTTATCTGTGTTTCTGAGTGTGTCTCTGTATAGTTGTTAATGGTTGCCCTAGGTATTATATTATATATACATACATATTTATATGTGTAAAACTTATCATAGTCTGTTGGAACCAGCATTTTTCCAGTTTGAATAAAGCAGAAAAATCTTATCTTCCTTTACATTCCTCCCCATTTATAACATAATTGTCTTAAATATTCCTATACATACATTACAGTCACATCAAACAGTATTGTATTTTTTGTTTCAAATGTCAAATATTATTTAGAAAACTCAAGAGAAAAGTCTACTGTATTTACCCATATTCCTGTTTACTGTGTTCTTTTATCCTTCCTGATGTTATTGTTTACTTTCTATTTAAAGAACAACCTTTGGCCTTTCTTTTGGGGTAGGTCTGCTGGTCACAAATTCTCTCAGTTTTCCTTCATGTGAGAATGTCTTGATTTTCCCTTTGATCCTGAAGTTTTTGTTGCTGGATGTAAGATTCTGATCTCACGGTTCTTTTCTTTCAGCATGTGGAAAATGTCATGCCACTTGCATCTGGCCTCCTTGGTTTATGGTTAGAAATTTGTCATCACTTATTTTATATATAATCTGCAGTTTTCAGAAGTTTAATTATGATGTGTCTTGGTGGATTTCTTTGGTTTATTCTATTTGAAGTTTAATCAACTTCTTGAATCTTTATGTTTATGTCTCCTGCCAAACTTGGGGGTTTTTTAGCCCTATTTTCTGAGTACCTTTTCAGTCCGACCCTCTATCTCCTTTTCTTCCAGGACTCTAGTGACATAAATATTAGATCTTTTGTTATAGTCCCACAAGTCCCTGATCTTCTGTTGATTTTTTTTTTCAGTCTATTTTCTCTTGTAAAGTTTGGGAACTTTGTGTTGTTCTAACTTCCAGTTCACTGATTCTTTTTCTGACTCTTTCCCTCTTCTTTGAGCCCATCCACTGAGTCTTCATTTCAGTTATTGTGTTTTTATTTAAGTCCATCCACTGAGTCTTCATTTCAGTTATTGTGTTCTTATTTAATTCTTCTTTATACCTCTATTGCTGAGGCTTTCCTTCCTTTCTTTTTTTTTTTTTTAATGTTTCAAGCATGTTTCTTATTGCTTGTTGAAGCACTTGAACATTTTTTAATTGTGCGTTTATAGCTCATTTGTGTGGCGTTAGGTGCATTCCCACTTCTGTGCACTCTGGAAGTGCCTTTCCCATGGCTGCTTTAAGTCCTTGTGGGTTGATTCTCACACTGCCATCTCAGTGTTGGCATCTATTGACATATTTCATCAAGTTTGAGATCTTCCTGGCCCCTAGTATAACAAGTGATTTTCAGTGAGAACCTATATATTTTCATATTATGGTATGAGACTCTGGTTCTCATTTAAACCTTCTGCATTATCGGTTTTCTCTGACCCTGCTCTGGGGAGGGGACCCTGCCCCCATACTGCCAGGTGGGGGCACAAGGTCAGGTTCCCATTTGGCCTCTGTAGACACGGAGGCAGTGTTCCCTTCCCGCCAGGTGGGGTTCAAGTCTGCTCTCCCTGCATGGTTGCCCTAGCCCTGTGGGGGAGGAAGGGACTTCATACCTGCCAGAAGGATGAACATCTCAGCCCCAACACTGGGCCTTCTCTGGTGCCACCCTGTGGGAGTTCTGGGTGCTTGTGCAGGCCTAGCCAGGACAAGGTTGGGCTCCCGCTCAGCCTTTGCTGGTGTGTCTGGAACAGAGCAGCTCTGGTCTAAAGGATTTCTGTCCCACTAGGCTGCCCTTCCCTGGTGCTTTGGCTAGAGAGAGTGAGGCTTTGTTAGGATTTTTTTTTTTTTTTGGTCTGTGACCATTGGCGTTTCTTGGTTGGTGGATTCTTCAGCTTTAATTATGGGATGTATGAGGCAAACAACAAACAAAAGAAAAACAAAATACAAACCTAGGGGTTCACCCCTACGTTGTTGTTTAGGTCCCAAGGTCCCTGCTCACCTGCCTCCTTCTCTCCACCTTTCAGAGTCTCCTTGGGTTCACTTTACATGGACCGTCCAGGCTGTTGGTTGTGTTAGTGGGAGGACTAAGAACAGTGAAGGTCTCTTCCATCCTCTGGGTGCCTACTTTCAACCTTCTGCTCCACCCAGCTTTAGATTCTGAGGAATTTTTTGAGGGGAAACCTGGCACGGGGGACAGGTTCACTTCTCTACCATTTCTTTCTTATTGAAATAATTTGACCCTCAAGTGTACACAAAAATTCCCTGATCTCTGTGGATTCTCTGCCCCATGCAGCCCTGAGTTTCAGCTCTTGAAGATCCCCAGGATGGCAATGCCCAGGGGTCGCAGCTGCACAAAGTCAGCTCCTTTATGCAAGGCTCCCCATCCAGTTCTCTGCACTTCAGTGACTGCCTGATGCATGGGAAATTATTTTTTAAGTGTTTATCCAAGGGCCGGCCCGTGGCTCACTTGGGAGAGTGTGGTGCTGACAACACCAAGGCCAAGGGTTCAGATCCCTACGTAGGGATGGCCGGTTAGCTCACTTGGGAGAGCATGGTGCTGACAACACCAAGTCAAGTTTTATGATCCCATTACTGGTCATCTTTAAAAAAAAAAAAAAGTTTATCCAGTTTCTAAAGTTATTTTTGGCAGGAGCATTATTAATCTGCCCCAAGGTACTCAATCCTTACTGAAGGTGGGAGTCCACTTGTCAGAATTCATGTGAGAGGCTTTATATCAAGGCCCCTTTTCCATTGGACAACATACCCCAGGTGGTAGAGGGAGGGTGTCACCGAGTGTGGTCACAGTGTGGGCTCCAGAGTCCAAGGTACCTGGCCTTGAATGTCAGCTCTGCCACACTTACTAACATGGGGTCACTTTCTAGATTTCCTTAGCCATGGTTTTCTCATCTGTAACAGGGGATGTTAAAAGATCCATTTTTAAAAGGTTTTGTAAGGTTAAGATGAGATAATGCAGGGAAGTGACTCAGTATGGCACCTAATACATTGTGTGTGAAGAGAGAGTTATTAGCCATTATTTAACACCAATGTTCTAAATCATTGATTTATATCCAGTCAACGAAATTCTGTTTAACCCGCAAATACATGAGTTGATTAACTATTTACTTATTCATGACTCATGTGATTTTATTTCAACAGGAAAATACTCCCGATATCAGGTCCACCTCTCTCCTTGCCCAGACCCGGGAGACAGTCAGTCACATAAACAGACACAGAAGCAGATAAGATCAAGTAGCCAAAACACCACTTGTTACTATACAAACCCAAATTAAATAGA
This sequence comes from Cynocephalus volans, assembly GCF_027409185.1. NCBI lineage: Eukaryota > Metazoa > Chordata > Mammalia > Dermoptera > Cynocephalidae > Cynocephalus > Cynocephalus volans. The sequence continues at coordinate 8,793,163 of NC_084467.1, read as the reverse complement.
ACTGAGAAGAGAGCTGGTGCTCTGGGGATCAGGAAATCCACAAAACCACTGGCACACTTGCAGCAGGACTCCTTGGAAGAGGGAGGAAGAGAATGTGTATTTCACTTGAAAGTTCTTTTAGTTCTCTGGTTTGTATTTGAGGCATTGTTAGCTCTGTTCATAGAAAAAAGATGAACGAGAAACGGGTAGGCCGCTGCTCAGATGAGAAATGTGATGTGGACCAAGGCAGCGTCTCAGTTTCCACTTGCATCTATCTTCTCTACCAGTGAATATGACCTTGAAAAAAAGGAAGATAGGATGATGATTAGGAGAAAATAAAATCCCAGGATAGGCAGCCATCCACCGAGGTGACACTAACTCAGGTTGGGGTTAACCAAGTGAACTGCAAGAATTTGTACTTTCAGACTCAGTATTTAGAAACTTTAAAAAAGCACAGGCCACAGGGAAGGAGAAGGGTCTGATGTTAGGACGTTGGTCTTGGTATTAGGCTGGCCTATGTCCCAGCCTGGCTCTGCCACTCATTAGCTACATAACACTGAAAAAAGAAGCTATGTCTTAGCTTTCTGTCTTTATCTCTACAATGGAGAAAATCTGTGAATTTATAATCATCATCAAAAGAAAGAGAGAGTCCTCTGTTTTCACTATCTGCAGCAAATAGTCAGCTTCTCATCTGAAGAACGCTGAAGCTTAATAATCCTTAATCTTGCCCCTTCAACAGGAAATATATTTCAGGGTAGTCAAGTAGCCTCCACTGATAAAGGAAAGCTCTGCTTTACAGAATGCCAGGAGGCATGATAGAAAGTATTGATTTGAAATTTCTAAGGAAATTATTATCAAATAGTGTTGAAAAAGGAAGTCAGAATGGGATACATCAACTTCTTGGCATTCCAAATTGTGCTCTAAGAGCCGAGTTTTCATTTAGAGGGAAGTTGATTGATCAAGGTGTCCATAGCAGATGAACGATGTGGCCACAGCTGGTGGCGGCATCTTCAACCCACATGCAGTGCACAGAAGAGATTCACCATTCAGAGGCTTCAGAAGGCAGAATTAGAGTGGGATCAAGCACATATCAGGGTGTTAGAAAGGAAGAGCCTCGGTTAGTGTTGAGAGAGCTGCAGCTGGAGGGAGGCAATGGGCTGCAGGAAACCAAGGTCAGCAAGGCCCCAACACCAGGTTCTCACGAGGGAGCCTGGCCAGGGGCCGCCACACGGGTTCTGTCGGTCTTGGCTGTTTGCCCTGACCGCTAGGTTGTGGACAAGGCTCCTGACAGGCTCCTGGCTGAGCTGGGCATTTTTCCCCATCCTGCCGCTGTGAAAATGCACAGCCTGTGGGCTTGGATGGTGGGGATCACACTCTGGCCCCCGCCTCTGACCGCTTCCTCAGAGCATCATTTGGTGCGGGTCACAGGAAACCACCCAGACAGGCGCGGAACAACCACAGACTTCAGTGAAGAGCTCTGCTCTCCATGGTTATGGGAAATAGGGAGGCAAGCACATGATAAGTACATCTTCCCTGGGCGGGGAGCCTGAGTGGTGTGGGCACACACACATGCACACACATGCACACACATGCACACATACACATAAGCACACATGCATAAACATGCACAAACACCATACAATGCACAGATAAGCACGAAAGCAAATACCACACTCAGCACAGACACACACATGTATACATGCACAATGCACACATACCACACACGTGTACACATATGCATATACATGCACGCATATACATGTGCACACATGAACACACCGGCACATACACACAAACACATGCACACACCACACACATGCAAAACACAAGCATGCGCACACACACCACATATATATGTGTATGAACACAGGTGCACACCTGGGATCATCACCTGGTGGAGGAGCACTAGGGCAGTCCAGCCTCTCCTGTGTGGCTGGTGCTGTCGTCTCATGTGTGCTGGGCCTGGCAGTGTGTGTGTGTGCGTGTGTGCACACGCATGTGCACCAACATGCAGGTTGTGCTTTTAGCAAGACCTTCTATGTTTTTATCTCTGTGCTTGAAGGCCCTTGCCCTGGCCAGGTTTTCCAGAAAGAAACTTGAACATGGCGGAGCCCAGAGGTTGGGCAGTGACCATCTGGCTGTGGAACTTCATGTGCCTGAGCTATGTTACTTTAATTACTATTTGTTTTTAACTCCTTTTTGAGGCTTATCAGCTCTATGCTCTTCTGCTTTGGGATGAGGCAAAGGAGGCAGGGGGTAAACTGAGTCCAGGCTTCCATGGACAAGCCAGTGAACCAATGAGGACGTCCTGGGTGGCAGCTTCTCAGCGGTATCTGGCCGAGGTTCCCCCATCCAGAAGGATTCCAGAGTCTCCCGAGGGGACTGGGCTTCCCTCCCAATGTCCTGTGTTGTGGTTGCGGGGATCCTGGTGTGGGTTATTTCAGCTCAGAAAGCCCAGGCTGTGCCAATGAGCTGAGGTTCACTGGTGAGAGAATGTGGAGCCCTGGACGCTGAGCTCCAGCATGCTGTGGTTCAGCTGCCCCATCCCATCCTACCTGGGGGCACCCCTTCGGGCAGGTTTGGAAATGAGCTTTAATCCAAGTGACTTTGACCTTTAGTACCTTCAGGAGACATCTTTCTCTTTCTGATCCTGATCTTATTGTGCTGTTAAGACCCTGTCTAGGCTTGTTTTAATAAACTATTTGTTTTATTATAGTTTTAGGTTTACAGAAAAGTTACAAAGGTAGAAGAGTCCCCATACATTAGCAGAGCAGTCGTGAACCCGTGCTGATACACTAGTATTAAACTCTGCACCTTCTGCATATCTTCTTGGTTTCACCTCATGTCCTAGCTATGTTCCAGGACCCAGTTCTGGACACATGACATCTGGCTGCCATGTTCCCTTGGGCTCCTTGTGGCTGGGACCTCTTGTTTTAGATGACCTAGACGTAGTCTGCCTTCCTTCCTTTTAAATTGTGGTAACACGCACACGCGCGCACACACACCACCACCACCACCACCACCATGCACACCCCTCAAGATCCATTCTAAGGTCTGGTGCTGAAGTGACCCAAATGGCCAGAAAATACTGCCAGCTCCAGTGCATTTTTAGGAGCAACTGAGGTCATTTGAACCCTTCACTGCAGAGAGAGGGCTCTGAGCCCTGAGAGTTCTGTTTATCAGGATTGCTGCAAGCTGAGACTCGCCCCAGAGGAGCCACCATATCTCTCTGTTGAAGATGCCTCTACATTGTTTGTGCTAATCCAAATTTTTATTTCACTGAAGGTTCACCCTGGTGAACGATGGGAGCAGGATTGTAGCTCCGGAAGTCTTCCTACAAAATTGACCAGGACAGTTTGCACCGCCCTGTCTTGTAGAACTCAGTAGCTCCAACTGTTTGCAACCAAAATGTAAGGTCCTTGCTGTCATGGACCAACTTTCTTACCTCTTTAAACCCTTTACAATGGATTTATTATTTTACAGACTGGGCAGGCAGGGGGAAAGGCAGAGGGATGGGGCTGCACAGAGGATGTACTGAAATCAGATGTGGCATGGAGGGTGACAGTCACCTGCAGTTCCCCAGGCAGAGGTACCCAGCTCCTGCACAAAAGTTAAGGGGCACCAAAGAACTCAGTAATCATGATGAATAATATCTTAGTGCAATGTGAAAGAAATTAAAATTAGTTTTTATGCAAAAATGAAAAAAATCCACGATGAACAGAGTATCGATATTTTAAATAAAGACAGATGTCGCTTGTTTTAGGACCCTGTGCTGTTGTACAATGGACAGTTATTTCCAGAGCCCCAGGCCCACGTGGCTGCAGCGTCCCACACCAGGGCATGTACTCCAGGCAGATCATGTTCTTTGTGGAGCTTCCTGTAACTCTTCACCCTTGTGATAGGGGTACACGGTGTGCATGTTCCTCTTCTCCTCGGCTCCTACACGACTCTTAATGTGGCACTGCAGTTTACAAGGAACTTTAATGGTTATCACTTCATTTATCCTCCAGAAAGAAAAACCCCTGTGAGTAGAGTGTCATCCTCTTTTCAGAGAAAAAGAAACTGGGCCTCAAATCAAGTTACTAAGCAATGATACTGAGTAGCGAGTGGTGGAGCTGGTCTTCCCCGACCCAGATCCCCAGGCTGGGCCTTTGTAGAACACAGCCAGCCCTTGCTCCTCCTTCCCCAGCTCTGCACACATGCGTGTCTCTACCATTTCTTTGCTGAGGGTGTATGTGAGTGTGCTTCCATGAGTGTGTGCATACACAGGGGTTTGTGTGCTTGTGTGATTGTGCATGGATGTGTGTGTGCACGTGTTCAGAGTGTATTTTTATATATATACATATAAAAATAGGCGCTAGCAGCATAGTTGCATGAGTGTGTTTGCTTGCATGAACGTGTGTTTGTGTGAGTGTGTGCTTACAGGAACGTGTGTATACGTGTGTGAGCATATGCGTACACGTGCATGTGTCCACAGGCAGGCTGAGGCTGCTGCAGCCAGTGTACATTGACTACCTGTGTCTACTGGACAGTGCCATCAATCCCTGTCATGCTTGGAGAGCCAGCAGCAGCCTGGGAGCTCAGCAAGGATTGCACCCCCTCCTCCATCCAGGGGAGCCCCAGCCACCCCCACCTGCCTCCATCCTCTGGCTTTGGATGAAGGCTCAGGAGCTTGGTGCTTGGTGTAGAAGTTACCAACACCAATGCTGTAAGAATCACAGAAATGTGCCATTCGTGGGAACCTGAAAGACCCCTGCAAATGTGCACCCCGGCTTCTGGGCTGGTGTCCATCCAGTAATTGGGTTTTTCTTGGGGCGTATCAGGAATCATTCCAGGTAAGGTAAGACATTCTCTGAAACGCTGTCTCCTCCCCAGCTCAAGCCCAGCATCATCACAGCTTGAGAATGCGCTATCAGCCGGTCCCTCAGTCCTCATAAACGGAGGACCACACACTGGCAGCTTTCAGCAGTCTTCTGGCTAAATGTTGTTCTAGCCTGTGTTAGTTTCGACAGGATTAATCATGGAGTCCTACATGAGAGTCCCAGGATCCCTGTTGGTTGGGCAGCCTGTTAAAATATTGTTTTATCTTCTCGCAGTTTGCAAGCTCACGGAGTCCTGTGAGTCATTTTAAAGTGTATTTCTTCTTGGCCAGGTATTCTGAAACAAAGCACCCCAGGCAGAGTTGGAGGCAGCTGCCTGGCCTGAGGGGTCTTTGCCTGAGAGTGTTTGAGGAAACATTGGTGCTGAGGTGGACAGAAGCTGGGGGATACCCTGTGGGGGTGGGAGATGGTGCACGTGGGGACCTTTGCAGAGCCTGGCTGGGCATCACAGAGGGTGGTGCCTATGGAGAAGGAAGATCTTGCGGGAGGACAGGGCCATGAGATGGGACCACAGGTTTTTTCCAAAGGCTCCAAGCCAGGCTCCCAATGTGATAGTTGACTCTTCCGTCAGCCAGAAGCTATGATCTGTTTTGTTTTGATTTCACCCTGTTATAAGGACTGTATGGTGGCGTTGGTAGGTGGGTAGCTTGCAGGACATATAACCATCTTGGGCAAATCATTTGTGAACTCTGTGTGGTGCCCAGGTTTTATTGAATTAGGTAGAAAAATAATGGCTTTTATCAACTAATACTAACGAATACCCACCTCATCCTCTCTGTTTTTATGGGCCCACTTGTAACATTTTAGGCAAATTTAAAAGATCACAAGATGATGAGGTTAAAATCCTACACATTTTGTGTCCTTTGTTCTTTTTCTAAGTAGGACTCTCCTGAGTCCTGTTATTTCAAGTGAGCCTTCCCGCACATTGTCCCAAGATCCCTCCTCCCGAAGCTGCTCTGATTGCACCTCTGCATGGTTCCCAAAGCCCGTGGGAACTGGCCAGGCTTCCCAGGTGAGTGGATACCGGACATCACCAACAGCAGGAGGTGTTCTCTTGGTGGGTAGATGCATGGCTGCTGCATCAGGTCTGTGATGGACTCACTGCCCACGAGGCCTTCCCTGAGCCCCTGGTCTAGACAGTCACAGATCCCACAGCCCCAGGACTTGGGTGGGTCGTTCCCACCTGGAGTTTGTGCTTCTTTGTACAGGTCGCACGTGTTGTCCTTCATGTGCATTTTGCCTGCCTCTTCCTGAGTTTCTGCTGTACCTGCTCAGCCTCCATGAGACTCCATGGCTCAGAGGCCCCACACACAGGGTGACTTCAGCATCTCAGTGACCCAGAGCATAGAGCAGACTGTCCATGGAGGGGGGGACAGACATGCGATGACATGCTGGGCCTTGGAGGGTGGGGTTGGAGCGGTGGAGACATGTGGTACTTTGTTTGGGTGTGAGGTTCAGATACTTTTTCTTCCAGAGCTAACTGTGCTGGCACCATTTGCGATTAAAGCAGCATTTTGTCCCCAACTTGCAATGTCACCTTGCTTGCACGTTAAGTCCATTTCCAGGCTCTGTCTCTTTTCTGTAAATTGCACTCTCTGTGCCAGGAGCAAACTCCGTTAGATCACAGCAGCCTTCTGGCTGTTTTACTCTCTGCCCAACAAGGGGAGAATCTGTGTCTTTTGCAGGCAGTTCTGGAGACGCGTTCACTGAAGGTGTGATTTGGGGAGAGGTGGGTTGGTTTCTGTACTGGGAGCTACAGTTTCTTTATCTGGAAAATTCAAGACAAACACTCTGACTTCCTCCCAATGTGGCTGTGGGAGGCCCTGGGGGCCCCTTCCTTCCCCTCGTGGACACCCCTTCCCATCCCTGGCCTGGCCCCTCTCCCAGTAGCCTGTTGAGGGCTCTGTGCCTCTTCAGGCCCCAGCTCTGCACACCCTCCCTAGAGCTCTTCTATGTCCATGTGGACCCCCTCTGAACACAGATCATGACCGTTCCCAGCCCTGGATTCCCACTGAGGACCACGCCTGACTTTTTTAACCATTACCTGGGTTTCTTTTTTTTTTTTAAAAAAGATGACCGGTAAGGGGATCTCAACCCCTGGCTTAGGTGTTGTCAGCACCACGCTCAGCCAGTGAGCAAACCGGCCATCCCTACATAGGATCCGAACCCGTGGCCTTGGTGTTATCAGCACCGCACTCTACCGAGTGAGCCACGGGCCGGCCTATTACCTGGGTTTCTGAGTGTCTTCCTTGGTTAGTTATGCTCTTCCTTTTTTCACGTGGGGTTTGGAGTGGCTCAGGCCTGGCCTTCAAGTGGCCCACTGAGCACTCCTGCCGGAGCCTTTGCAGTTCAAGGTCACTTTGTGAAAAGCTCACACTCTCTCCCACAGATGCCTGCTCCTTCCGGTGTTTCCCCTGGCTTGGCACAAGCTGGTCCCTCAGACTGGATCTGCTACTCCCCTCCCATCCAACCGGCACAAGTCCCTGTGGGCCTCCCTCGGCAGCATCTCTCGGTTAAGCATCTCTCCTGGCCTGCAGTCCTGCCATTGGCCTGTGCCTGTGACCACAGCCAGCGTCCCACCAAGGACTCCTGTAGACCCCGCCTTCCACACCCCTTGTCGGTCCGATCATGCATGGCCTGAGCAACAGCCCCCACAGCTCCCGGCTTCTGGCAAAGACCTCTCGACTGCTCAGAATGGTACAGGGGGCTGTCCAGGTACTGTCTATGAAACTGCTTTTATTTCTATTTGTGAGATTTCTCTTGAAATGTGTTTTAAAGCGATCAAAATAGGAAGAGCCTCATCCCTCGGAAGGAATTTCATAGACCTGGTGGGAAACACAAAGGTGGGCAAACTCTTCCTTTCTAGGGATGAGCAATGTCATTTCCAGAGGAGAGGGGCCGGGTGGGCAGTGTCACTCCCCTGGCTCATCTCAGTCTCCAGAGGAGGCAAAAAAGCCCAAAGCAAAAGCCCTGCTCTCTCCTGCTAAAAAGCTGCAGCAATGAAGGGCTCCTTTGTTTGACAACTAGAACAGGCAGGAAGTCTATCAGTAGACAAAGTAAGAGAGGCACCTGAGCAAACGCCAGGCATGTGTTACAGAGTCACTGACAGCAGCGAAGATTTGCAGGGCAAGCTCCTGCTGATAACACCATGTGTTAACAGTGTAGCCTCTGACTGAGTTTACTGTCATCCAGGTCCTGTGTCAAGCACACAGTGCTGTCCCATGTAATCTTCACCACAGGCCATGGAGGTGGGACCAAAGGCTTCGTTCACCAGCAGGAAATCTCTGTGGGTTTGAAGTGGCTGCTGCCCTCGCTGCAGCTTGGGCTGAGCCGTTCTGGACCATGTGCACCCCACGCTGCAAGGCTGCCTTTCCATGGAGCTGAGAAGATAGTGCTCTGTCCATGTGGAGATAAAGCCCGTGTGGAGAAGAGAATCTTTTTCCAATTGCCCTGGAATTTGTAAGGACTTCCCACTGTTACACAGATCAGCCCCCCCAACCCTCCTTCCAAAATTGTGCCTCCCAAGCCTTCTATAGGGTCATATGGTTCTTAAGGGCGTTTCCTTCTACAAAGCTCACAGGCACTAGGTCACATTTCTTAGACCAGAAACATCTTGTCTGAGTGTATGTCTGAGTGAATGTGTGTCTGAGTGGCTGTGCGTGGCTCTCTTGCCTGTTACGTTTAGACTCTCCAGGTCTGCATTCACTTTAAATTGCACAAGAGCTTTTCCCTGCTGTTGTGGACACTCGCATCCTTACTGTAATAAAGCTGCACTTTCCTCAGAAAAGCATCTTTTCTGGTTTTCATAGTAGCAGGTCCTTCTTGGGGAAGACTGGACAGGAGGCCTTATCCACCTGTGCGGATGCCTGCCACAGAAGTGCCCCACCAGCCAAGTGTCACAGTAAAGCCCACCCGCAGCCATCCCTCCTGGCTGGGCAAGCCCCAGTGGCTTTTCTGGCACAGCTCCTCCCTTCCACAACCATCTCAAAAGCCACCTCGTTCCCTGCAGTCACCACATGGTCTTTTAAAGATGTCATCTCCAGCCCCACACACGGATCTCCAGCCCCACACACGGAGTCGCAGGGTGCCTCACTTTACTGACAAAAACAGGTCTGGGATTTTGCTGCTTAGGGGTATTTTGTGAATAGAATCCATGTAAATGTGCCAGAGGACTTTCCGTTTAAATGAATTCTCTCGGAATCCATCTGTAAAGCGAAGAATCCTTCTGGGGTGTTGAGAATCCATTTGCACTGCAACGTGGTAAATCAGGTTTTCTCGTTGTGCATGGGGGTGCTGAGGAAGAGTCGCAGTAACATCCATGGGGGGACACCACTGGCCCCTGCCCACATGCCCCACCCTCTGTAGGAAAAGATGCCTCGGCCCCCACACCCTGACAGCAGGATCAGGATGGAAGGATGAGATTTGCTGTGACATCAGACACACAATTCTGGCAACCCTGGCTCACTTGAAAGATTTCTTGTTAGATTTTTAAGTCCTTTGGGGGCTCCAACCATCCACATATACAGGAGGTGCTGCCCTTGGCACGGCTGATGTGGAGGAGGATCTGAAGACAGCCCCTCACAGGGCTTCAGCTATAGAGGCTACACAGGCTGGAGCATGGGGACCTTGGCTGGGCAGGGCAAGCAAACGCCGTCAGGAGGGTGTGAAACCCAAGTGCTTCAGAGGCAACTCCGTTTCCATGACTGTCTCCTCACCTGGCATTCTCACACCTCCCCGCCATCACTGTAAGGAATAAGGAAGCCGTCCTCCCATCTGATTGTAGACAACAATCTGACGTCAAGGAGAAGAAATGTCAACATGTTTCTTGTACTCTGTCCTATCAACCCCTGGAGGCAGATCTGAGAGAGAAGCCCATAACAGAACCATGGTATTGCAGGATAGGAAGACCCTTAAATGTCTCTCATCTGACTCCTCTTTGAAGTGACTCTTCACTTCAATGTTTCTGACAAGGTGTCATCCTTCTGCTTGAATTCTTCCAGTCACAGGGATCTCACTGTCCACTGGGATGTTTCCAATGTCCCACTTGCTGATTCATCTACAAAGTTCTTCCTGATCTAAGAGCTTAAACTTGGGGCCATATAACTTCCACCCACTGGTTCTAGTTTTACCCTTTGAAGTCACATATGAAAGGGCATGACACATGGATGCACACACAAAGCCCAATCCTTCTTCCCCAAGACAGCCCTCTCGTGAGTCTCCTTTCCACACTGACATGGTTTTATGTGCCCTCACTGTTCTGCCAACTGTTCTCTGGACAAGATCCAGTTTGTTAATAACATCTTCAAAAAGTGGTTCCCATACTGAGAGACATAAAATCTCTGCCGCAGTTATCACCAATGCAAAAACACAAATGCACATGCATGTGGAAATAAAGCTCCTCCAACTGGATTTTCATCCATTCCACATTTGATGTCATATTGTCAAATGCCTTTCTGAAATCGAAATGTATTATATGCATAGCATGTGCTTGATCTACCACCACATTGACTCTGTCTAGAAAAAAAAAAAAAGAAAGATGGAAAGAAGGTGCCCAGGACTGGCTCAGCCCACCATGTGTGGCATGACCAATACAGGAATGGGCAGGATTTCCGTCTGCTTTGTTCTGGACACCGACCTGTTAATTCCACCCCAGATCACATTAACCTTTGTGGAAGTCGGAGCTCATTATTGACTCAAACTGAACTTCGGACCAAGTCACAGGCTCAGGTTTGGGTTTAATACAGGGGTAACAAAAAAGCTAATAAGAATATGATGTATTCACATCTTCTTTCCCCACCTGACTCCAGAAAAGGCCAGCACTGAGTATCTAAAGGTTCCCTGGATGGGATTTTGTGTAAAGGTCCTGCTAAAGGTAGGGAAGAAGGGAAATGCTTTGAGTAGGGGAGGTGGACAGGGTAGATCATGGAGAGAATGGTACTTCCCTGAGACTGGGCAGAAATGCAGGCCCACAGTACTTGTCAGCCAGAAAGGTCATTCTGAACCCTTGCCATGTTCAAGATAAGGGTGGATTCCAGGGCCGAACCCCAGCATTGTGTAGCAGAGAGGTGACCTTACAGATGGTGAGCCATAGGAGCAAGGGCCCAGCCCCAAATCCCTGCCTTCTGGCTCCACCAAAGCCAGGAGTCCTGGGTGATCCTAGAGGAATAGGAGGGGGCCCAAGAGGTGACTGAGATTGAATCTCCAGCTACCCAACAGAGGTAACAAAATAAATCTTACTCAAAGAAATAAAGGCATGTGATGTTGTATCCTACAGTCACTGATAAAGTTCATACCCCTCCCCCATCTGCTGTCACATCACGGATCTCCCCCTTCTTGATGTGATGCTGTTGATTTTGGGGATCCAAGCCTATTGCTTTGCATTTATTCATGCTAAATTTTTCCTTTGACAAAAAAAAAAAAATAAAAGCTGCCTTTTAATTTATGAGGATCCTAATTGTCAGTCATTTTATAAGCTCTTCCTCCGAGACTCATGAAACCTGCAATTTTGGCTGCCTCATTCCAGTCATTAATAACAGGTGTTGCATCTATCCAAGCAAAGGGCAGGGCTTGCATGTGCTCCTAAAGGCATCCTTCCCAGCTGACACTCACACGATGATCAGTCCACTCTCTCCCTCAGCTTGTTCAGCTTCTCAGGAATTTATCTAACTACACTGTTACCCATTCCACATATCTCTGACTGTTCGTAGGATATACTGTCAAATGCCTACCTGAAACCCAGATGTACTTAACCTACTACATGCTCACATTCTATCAGCACAGTGACCCTATCAAGAAAAATGAAAGTAGGAAAGGACAGAAGGAAATGAGGTTAATCTGGCCTAACTGCTGACTGGCTTTTGGCAAATCCCTATGAGCTCTAAGTGGCCCCTACTGCCTTTTCTGAGGGCCCATCAAATGTGGCCAAACCCTATCCAAATTCATCACCAAAGATCAGGTTCCCCCCCACCCCAAAGTCCCAATATCCCTGCCCTGGTCTCCCTGAGATTTATGCTTCAAAGTTCACAATCAGACAGTAAGAGAAATAAAAGCAAAGAAAAACTGGAAGTCAGACCACTGATGAACATTTTCTTTTTTAATTAACAAGTCTAAAGAAAAGCTTCATTGAACTAGGGGACATAATACAAATTATGGTGACCTGCATATAAAACCTGGCACCAAATTTGGCCTTTTGGGAACATTTATATATAAAAATATGCATTAAAACCTGCACCAGAGCTAACTGCAGCAGCTGACAACCCCAATGGGAGTGGCCACAAAGGCAGGTCTGATTTGTGGCTGCAGGAAGCCATTGGTCCGCCAGCCTCAGGGGTGAGCCCTACTGAGAATGGCCTGCTCCAAGGAGAGGTGAGAAGAGCTTCCCTGAAGGCAGGACCCCTGTGAGCACCAAAATGCCACAAGTCTGGCATGAAACAAAAATGGTGCTAGGAAGACAGCAGGAGAGAAGGGTCATCCTTCCCTTGTTCCTTGGGCTCTGACCACTGCTCAATTCTGGCTCTCTGGTAGAAAAATCACCTCTACCTTTAGAGGAACTTCTGCAATTTCCAAGTACATTTTTTCCAGATAAGCTGACCAATTCTAACTCAAGGAGCAAAATCATAATTAGTCTGAAGGATTAAGAACTGTTCTTACATGATTTTCTGCAGGCCCAAACCTTGAAATACCTACCAGAACAGCTATCTATAATCACAACAGAAAAGTACAATGATGATGGTCTCAATCTATCTCAGTCTTAGACCAAATGTAACTGAACAGTTCTAGCCCAGAAACTACACTTCACAGGCAATGCAATGAAAAGCAGCTACGGTCAACACTGGAATCCCTCCACCTGGTGTGACCTCACTGGCGCCCTCAACTATCTCCTCACAGGGCAACAGAAGCCAGGGGAGGCAGGGTCCATATTGCATGTCTGTCTTCAGGGATGAAGAGACAGTTCCTTCAATGGCAGGGCCTGTCATTCTGGCTGGACAGGGCCCAGGATTGTCATCCATTGATTTGTAAATTCATTGGGCCCCTGCTCTGCCCATCCTGTGGCTCTGTGGAAAGTGGCAACTGTCCGTGACTCAGTTGCTACGCTATTGTCCAAACAGTCTGGCTCCACAGATGGGAAACACACAAATGGGAGCCTGATAGAGACAGGGTATGGGAATAGGGGAGCTTTAGGAGAGGCAATAGGGAGGAAAAAGCCTGGTGGGTTTTAAACAGCCTGCAAGACCGGCAGTGCCTCTACAATTCCAGGGCTCCTGATAAGTTACTGAAAGGGCTAGGAGTCCTTCCTGTCATTCTAGCAGATTCTACAAGAGGCAAACAGCCACCCTACTAATTTCTATCCAGCAGCATAGTGGTTTTCTCAGTTGCCTTTAAGGTGGGGTTTTTATGCCTCCCAATCCTGAGCTTGATTGTCTTGCTGCAGGGTGACAGATGCTTTTCCTCTTTTCCTCAACTGTAGCAATAAGTGAAAGGAGAGACAAAGAACAAAAGTGCCTGAGTCACAATTTAGGCAAAAAGCCGGGAACCGTACGAGGATCACTGTTAATGAGGAACTGCCTCTCTCAAGCAGCACACTTTAGGACAACAGTGCTGAGCATGAGACAGGCGTTCCCCATATTAACGGGGCCTGGCATCAATCAGGACCGTATCTTACAAGATCAAGATGACAGGACAACACTCTGCCTAGTTATAGTGGCTCTTTCAGGATGGAAGGCCAACCGGGCAGCTCATTCTAAAGCCTTAGGCCATTTTGCATGGAACAAGGAGGAACTCGGCCAATTCCATTATAAAGTGACCTGACAACACCCTCTAGAGGAAATTATAAATAAAACAAGGGCCATGTGTCCAATTCACCTTCTTCTAATATCAGAGTGGTTTCAAGATTCCCCATAAAATAGAAGAAGAAAAACAAACAAACAAACAAAAAAAAACCAGACTATCTTTAAGAACATAATAATAATAATAATAAAAAGGTGGGAGTTTACACCCATGCTTGTACACTCACTGTCAAAGCACATTCCCTTTGCAGATGCTCTGACTTCCACACAATGTAAGAAAGGGGGTCATGTGGTGGGGGGAGCTGCTAGTGCCCTTAAAGTTTGGGCAGACTGCCCGCTGGTGCCAGAATGATGCCAAACACGTAGAAAAGTCCCAGCAGGAGGTTGAGCTTGGCCGTCCTCTGGGGCAGCTTGTTGAAAGCTTGGCTTCGGAACTGTCTCTCGAGGGAAAAGGCCATGGGAATGGTGAGCAGGGGAAGCGCCAGGCTGATGCTGCAGTGCGTGGCCAGGATGCTGAAGACCAGGTAGGGCAGGAAGAGCAGTGTGTTGTAGAGCACGTAGGAGAAGGTGGGGCCAATGAGGATGGCAAGTGTGACAATGCCAGCCTCCCGATCGGACTCCATGTCCCTGGTGTTGTTGGAATGGAGAATGGCCTCGGTGCTTAGGGCAAGGGGGATGGCGTAGACCAGGGGGAAGACGGCCAGGGACCCCACTTGGACGGCGTAGGCAAACATCACAGCCAAAGGGCCAAAAGTGATGAGGATGATCAGGTCTCCCAGAGCCACGTACTTGAATCCAATCCCTAAGGCCAGAAAACCCAGAGAGCTGGTTTGAGATCAAAGCTGGAAACTTAGAAACTGTCCACATCACAGGTCAAGAAGCAGGACACTTCTGGCCAGGAAAGGTGAATTCTTAGACTGTGGGGGTGGGGCACTCTTTCTGTTCCCTTCCCCCCAAAAAGCAAAATCTGATTTCTTCTCCAGTGACACAGGTATAGAGGAAATACCCAGTTAGGCTTCAGAGTCCATCTGTTCTCAGGTTCATACCCAAGTTTTCCTTCCTATTATCCCCCAACAAAGAGCACTGGGATCCCGCTATACACATAGTTCAATGGATGAGCCCATGAAGGATCTAAAAGACCTTACAATCAAGTTATCTGGTTTCTTTCACCCTTCACCAACCCCTGCAAGACACCATTACATCAGTCACTTACAGAATATCCATCCCAGCCTCCCACTTTTACGCCTCCTTCCTCTACAATCTCTCGAGGCATCTTCTGGTTTGGAAACCCCCAGTGGATCACAGTGAAATTTCAGGGTCCCTAAATTCCCACATATAGAAACTTCAATCCCCATGAGTAAAACAACTAAGACAGCAAAGTTACAGTGCTGCTTTCCTCCTCTGGTTCCCATGAAATTAAAATTAAATCATCCCTAACTCCTGCCTGTGTCCTGTCAATCTACTTCAAAGCCAGTCTAACTCACTTCCTTCAAGCCTGTCCTTTCTCTCCATCCCACCTCACTCTACTCCCAAATCCTAGTCATGGTCATCTTATGCCTGGAATACTGAAACACCCTCCTAGCTGGTCCTGCCGCTTCCAATCTTGTAACAACCTCCCCCTGCCCATCCCTAATCTAATCTCCACACGGCAGTTAAGAGTGATCCTTTAAAAATACTTATTTGTCCACCCCCTTCCCCCCAACACACACCTTAACCCTTATCAACCGCTTGTCCTTGGGATGAGGGTCCCAGATCTTTAACCTGGCTCATCTCTGGCCCTGCCCTGCCCCTTTCCTTTAATACCTCTTTCAGTTCCTCAGGGCCTTCAGACACCCTCCCTTTGCCTAACTCTTACTCACCCTGTAAGACTTTAAAGTCCATTCCTCCAGACAGCCTTCCCTCACCACCTAAACTACATTCAGTCCCTGTTCAGTATGCTCCCATGGCACCCTGATGGCCACTTTCATAAGTACTTTCAAATGTACTTCTAATTACATTTAGTCTTTCCCACTAAACTGTATGTTCTATGATGGTAGGGCCTTGTGTCTGGCTTGGTCTCAGCTTGCTCCCCAATGTGTGGCATAAGGACTGAAATGAACACAGAGCTACAGTAACAAGCACCTGGAACGAAATCTCCCACTCAGAATCAAACAGGTAAAGCAGTATGGAACAGGTGAGAGGTGCCCACCAAAGGAGGTGACCCACACTTACATTGCTACAGAAGCTTGGGAAACCTCCAGATCTAACCAAGCTACAAGGTGTGACCTCAGGATCAGAAAATAAACTCGAGTGATCAAATGCACTTTAATCAGTCTAAAATGGTAGAAGAAAATGGTCTGCAGAAGATCTAAAACTGTGGGAGCCAGGGAATGAGATTCAGCCCAAGTTGACTTTCACATTAGTAGCTGGGGTTCTCTGATGCATAACCACCACCCTTTGTTCTTTAGAATGAAGTGTTCCCAGGGAAGGGCATCATAGGCATTGCCCCGACACTCTCCAACACCCAGCAAGCTAATTCTGTACCCACAAGTTGTACTCTGAAAAATAATTTGGCTGTCTGATGACATGCCCTCTAGGAGGAAGTTCCCTCAAGCAGAACACCAACTCCAGCTTCTGAATTAGTAACTTGATGTCTCTTGTAATATTTCACACATTTAGGGGACCACCACTGCCCCTGCAAAGAAGATGCCAGGCAGGAATATTCCCAGCACAGATCTAGCAAGTTTCTCCACCAGCTGCCCATTCTTCTTCTGTTTCTTTTCTCAGTCCCCTGAGTCTCCTTCAGGACTCTGGCTGTAGAAGAAAATGCAACAGCATTACAGCCTTGACGTCTGGCTGGATTCTCCAAGAGAACTTCCTCAGATCACCTGGCAAAAAATGACGTGAGCAAAGTTGAGCAGAAACCTGTGTCCCCCCCCTTCAGTAAGTACTACACAAAAACCAAGTGCAAACCCAATCCAGGGATGAGGAGGATCTGGTGACCTTCTTGAGGTCATCTGACAAAAAAATAATAGAGCTCTTGGGAAAAAAGGCCTGTTTCCTAAGTGTCCGAGTATATATGCTTGTATGTCCCAAGCTCACGTGTTCCACGTGACTCAGAGATGTGGCCCACCTGGGAGCTTCCTTTCAGGCATTCCCACCCCTGCCAACACCACCTTCTGAATGAGCCAGCACTGTGAGATACTGGGCCAGTAATCCACACAGCAGCCAGAATTTGCTGAAACATAAATCAAAAAACTGGCAAAGAGGCAGAGAAACTGGAACACTCGTGTCCTGCTGGTGGGCATGTAAAGCAATACAACCACTTCAGAAAACAGTTTGGCAGTTCCTCATAAAATTAAACATCACCTACCCTATGACCCAGCAATTCCACTCTTAGTCATTTACCCAAGAGAAATGCAAACAAACATCCACAAAAAGACTTGAACATGAATGTTCAGTCATAATAGCCAAAATTTGGAAATAATCCAAATGTCCCTGAATGGGAGACTGGATAAACAAATTGTGGTATATTAAGACAATGGAATGCTATTCAGCAATAAAAAGGACCTACTGACACCCAACATGATGAATCTCAAAAATATCATGCTGAGCAAAAGAAGCCAGACACAAGAGTTCATACTGAAATAAACAAACAAATACATAAATAGTTCATACTGAATGGTTCCATTTATATGATGTTCTAGACTGGGCAAAACTAATATATGTAAGGAAACCAGAACAGTGGCTGCCTCTGGATAGGAGCAGGAGAGTGGGACTGACGGGAAGGAGCACAAGGAAGCTTCCAGGGCTGATGGAAAGGTTCTGCATCATGACAGGGTGTGGGTTACACAACTGCATGCATTTGTCAAGATTCATCAAACCGTAACACTAAAGATCTGTGCATTTCACAGTATGTCAATTATATATCAATAAAAGTCAATGTTAAAAAAAGAACCTAAATCATATTGTCATTACTCTGCTCAATACATTTTAATGTTTTCCCATTTATTTATTTGAGCAATATTTTTTTTTTTGAGCAATATTTTTAAGTAAGTACTTCATGCCAGACACTGCTCTGGGCACGAAGGGTTCAGCTGAGAAAAAAAAAGACAAAAATCCCTGCCCACAGGGGGCTCACAGTCTAAGGGGGAAGATAATTAGCCAAATAAGTACTTTATATATGTTAGAAGGTAATACGTGCTGTGAAGAAAAATAAAGCAGAGAACAGCAGCGGGGAGGGTATGGGGGCAGGGGGGACATGAGGTGTGTGTAATTTTAAATAAGGTAGAAAGTAAGGCCTCACTAAGAAACTCACATCTGAGCAAATAGGTGAAGGAGGTTAGAAAGTTAGCCTCACAGATAAATGAGGGAAGAGTGTTCCAAACAGAGGGAACAGCATCTACAAAGGACCTAAGGCAGGGGCACATCTTGCAGTTTCCAAGACCAACAAGAAGGGCAGTGTAGCTAGCCGAGGGTGAGCAGGAGAGGAGGAGAGCAGGTCAGAGAGCTGGGGGGAGGCAGAGGGTGGGCAGAGAATGTAGGGCTCTTTGGGTCACTGTAAAGACCCTGGCCTTTACTCTGAACGAGATGGGAGCCACTGGAGAGTTCAGAGCAGAGGACTGACATAGCCTCTTTGTGTCTTAACAAGATTGCTCTGGCAGCTGATTTGGGAGCAGCCTGAAAGGGACAGTTATGGATGTAGAGACCAGTTTGGAGCCTGCTGCCGTAATCCAGGGAGGGATGGCCAGAGTCGTGGTAGGACATGGTGAGAAGTGGTCAGATCCCAAACACATTCTGAACACACAGTCAGCAGGATTTGCTGGTGAACCGAAGGCAGTATGTGCGAAAGAAGAGTCAAGGATGCCCGTGACTTCTGGCCTGAAGAACTAGAAGGATGAAGCTACCACTGAGTGAAATTTTTAAAAAAAGCCATGGGTAGAGCAGGTTTCTTTGAGGAGAAGATCAGGAATTTGGTTTCAGACATGTTAAGCTTGAGATGTCTGCAAGGCCTCTAGAAGTTACTGAGTAAGAAGTTGGATATGGGGGGGGAGCTATATATGAGTGGAGTTTGAGAGTCACCAGCTTAACAGATGGCAGAACCCATGAGACTAGCTAAAATCACCAAGGGAGTAAATGGAAATAGAGAAAAGAGGTACAAGGACTGAGCCCTGAAGGTTCGGGAGTGGGGAGGAACCAGCAGAGGAGACTGAGGTTCTGGAAGACCAGCATGATCTAGCCTTGCCTACCTCTCCCAACTGTATCTCATTCTCCCTCTGGATCACATTGGCCTTTCAGTAGATCCTAGACAATGCCAAGCTCTCTGCCACCCAGGACATTTGCACTTGCTGATCCTTCAGCTCTGAGGAACTCAGCAATACAATCTGACTCCAATTCTGCCTCATGGCTGGCCCCTTATCCTTCAAGTCTTAGTTTAAATGTCACCTTCACAGAGAGGGCCTCTTCCCTTCACCATCACCACCTCATACTTTCTGTTACAGCACCCCGTTGATTTTCTTTATTGAATCTTTTTACAATTGGCTGCCAGGACACCACAGTTTCTTGGTTTTCCTTACTCCTCTGGATGCTCGTTCACAGCCCTCTTTACTTGTTCCTTCTCTTCTCCCCCACCTCTTAATGTTGGAGTGCCCCAGGGCTCAGTCTTGATCCTCCTCAGTTTTATGCCAACACTCCCTCTTCTGATTTCACCCAGTCCTACAACTTTATATGCCAATGACTCCCAAATATCTAAATCTCCAGCCCAGACTTCTTCCCTAAACTCAGACTGTTACATATATCCAACTACCCATCTGACATCTCTGTTTGGAGATCTAATAGATGTTAAGATATCCAAAGTCGATCTCCTGATTTCCCCCCAAAATATATCCTCTCAGCCTTCTCTATCTCACATGAAGACATCAAGTCCATTCTTCTAGTTGCTCAGGCCAAAATCTTTGAGTTATGCTTAATTCCTCTGTTTCTTTCTACCTCACATCCAATCCATCAGCAAACCCTGTCTACCTTCAAAATATATCCAGAATCTGACTACTTACCTGTTCCAACCACCGCCCGGATCCAAGCCACCAGACATCTCTTGCTGGATGGCTCAACAGCCTCCTGCTTGGTCTTCCTGCTTCGACCCTTGCCCACTCCCCTTTGTCCACCCTCAATATCTCAGCCAGAGAGATTCTTTTAAAACATTAAGTCATCTCATATCACTCCTTTGCTCAAAACCCTGCAATGGCTCCTCCATTTCAGAGTAAAGACCAATGGCCTATAAGGCCTATATAATCTGTGTGCCTCCCTCCCATCCTCAAACATACTTCTCTTACTTTATCTCCCTTTACTCCCTCCCTCATTCACACACTGGACTCCTTGCTGCTCCTCACACTCTTCAGGCACACTCCTGCCTGAGGGCCTTTGGCACTTGTGTTCCCTTTTTCTGGATGGCTTTTCCCCCAGATTTTCTGCTTGGCCAACTCCCTCATCTCTCACCTTTCAATCTAGCTCAAATGTTACCTTTTTGATGAGGCCTACCCTGATCAAACTACTTCAAATAGTAATCTTTGTCCCCCTACTTTGCTCAACTTTTTTTTTCTCCCAAAGCACTTATCTTTCACATACTATAATCAGAGGGACCAAGTCATCCTTGCTCACCAAGAACTTTCCTAGTTTTAGCACCACAAATCCCACATCCTGGGAATCCCTTCAGTCCTAAATAAACTAGGGCGTTGGTCATCCTAACTATAATTTATTATTTTTACTTTCTGTCTCTCCTCATGATATATAATAAGTTCCACAAGGGCAGGGATCTGTGACTGCTGTATTCACACAGAACAGTGCCTGGCACTCAATAGGTGCTCCATAAATAAGGCTTAACCACCAGCCCATCTCTACCTTAATCAGCCTGCTGCAAGAAGTCACCTAGCAAGTTAGCTGAAAGTAATTAGCTGTATAATTTTGAGCTCTTCAAATTTAATTTCATTAAATTTGAAACTGAGGCATTATAAAGTACGATCAACAAAAGGAAACTAGACACAGAAAACGTCTATATTTGAGTCATGCCCCAAATCCATAAGTCACGTAGGATCTTCTTAACTTACTGTTTTTAAAAAATCCACATGATCCACACATCATAGATATCAGGTAAAGTGGCCTAATTTAGAAAAGAATATCTGACATCCCTATAACTCCTATACAAAGCAGCAGTTTCCAATACATGCGATTAAGACCTGCACCCCCAGGAAACAGGCCAATTCTTACCTCCTGTGTAGAGAAAGGAGCCAGACAAGCCTCCAAAGTAAATGAGAGCCAAGTGCTCCAGTTTCAGAGGGGACAGGTAGTAGAGACAAGCGGCACAGACACAGCCCAAGGTGTAGAGGAAGACTCCAAAGCGGACAACATCCTGGGGCTCCAAGATTCGGTCCACGAGGGTCCTGTCATCACTCTTTTTGTGGTCAATGCCCTTGGAAAAGTCATAGTAAGTGTTGACCAAATTGCCGGCCCCGTGCACGGCCAGGACCGCGATGGCACAACCCACCAACAGCCTTAGATCCAAGACGCCCTGGAATCTGTAGGCCAGAGCACTGCCCAGAGCTACCGGCGTAAGGGAGGCACTGAAGCTCCAGGGCCTCAACGCCAGCACGTAGGAGGCGCACTTCTGCCTCCAGGAGCGCTGGGGGATCCTGTCCTGCTCCGGACAGTCGTTTCCCAAAAGATCCTTATCCCCGGTCTTGGCTGTCTCTCCCGCTACAACGTTAATCTTCTCCCCCGGGAGCTGTGAGGCCGCCATGGAAGTGGCACGTGGCTGAAGTCCGCCAAGCACAGAGACCGCCCCGAGGCGAGGAGGGACGGGGCGTGGCGGCCGGGCCTGACCTTCCAGCGGCTCCGCCCCGGGGCAGGGCTGGGGAGGCGGCGAGGTCTCAGAGCAGCAGTGAGAGGGCCTTGCACCCTACAAGGACTGGCCGCGCCGCTTTGACCACCCGTCACCTGAGGGCCCACGCTAGAGCCCAAGGCCGAGCCGCAGCGCCCTGCCCACGGCTGCCAAAGCCGCCATCTTGTGCGCCTGCCTTTGGAGGCCCGCCGGGAAACAGGCACCCGCGGCGCCGGCGGGCCGGGCCGGCAGAGCTAGGGGGCGGGGCCCGTATGGCTAGGGGCGGGGCCGGAACCGGGGGTGGGGTTAGGGGCGGGGCGGGGCCTAAGGCGGGTAGGGCTAGGGGCGGGGCCGGGGCGGGGCCCGAGGCGGGTAGGGCTAGGGGCGGGGGGCGGGGCCGGGGCTGCGACCCCGCGGTCCAGCCTTCCGCCTGGAAGATCGCACCTTGCAGGCTCGTTGTAAACAGCCTCACTTAGCATCACCAGACCGACCCCGAAAGTGTGTCGCTTTTCGACTTACAGAGCACTTCCATTCACCGAAACAGGACTCATTAATTGATTCATGCAACGAGCATTTATTGAACATCTACTGTGTGCAGACACTCTTCAGCTTGCTGACGTCTATCGTATCTGCATCGTGGAAACACTCTGTAAGGATGTGCTCCTGCTTCCTCTTCCCAGCTTTTCATTCAGTGATATCCGTTGGCACCACACTCTCCCAAGTGAGCCAAGGGCCGGCCCCAAAATGTGAAATTTAGAGGAACAATTACTTGACAGAAGAAGCAAAGAGTTTAAACCTAAAGTAATAATCATAAAAAAAAAAAAAAAAAAAGCTGCCAAAGCGGTATTTTTAGCTATAGAATATTACCAAACCTCTTTAATTTGGCAATTTAGACCTAGAAACTTTTATTTCTTCAACAAAAACTTATTACACAATTGATGTAAATGTATTAGGAAAAATGTGTGTCTTCCCCGAACCCCATTACATCTTAGTTGTGTGCTCATATTTCCCTATGTAAGTACGGATACATAAGAGAAATGGATAAATGTTTTTTAAGGGGTATATTATACTCATATTGTTGTATAACTTGTATTTTTTGAGTAAATTGTGAACCTTTTCCATCTTAGCAAATATTCATCGACATTATCATACGAGTATTAACGGTTAAATAAGTTTTCCTTAATATGAGTGCACCTACTGTCGGATATTTAGGATTTTTCAATGTTTATTATGACAAACAGCACTGTAATTTAAAAAAAGAGATGTAGTCAAATTCCATATTTGCTATATATTTTCTGAAAAGATTTTCTTTTTAACGGTGTTGCTTTGAAGTTTTTTATTTACGAGTAGCTCTTTTAGTCAAAACTTGGCTGTGGTTTCTTGGGAATAATCTTGTGAACTAATTTTGGGAAAGTGAGAAAATGTAAAAACATTTTCAAATACATATGCCATTTAATGATAGTGAAATCACAGATCAGTAATTACAGGGCGCCAGCATCGCTCACCTGCCCCTCAGAATTACAAGGGCGGGGGCGAGAACCTCCGCCTACCGCTTTTGGTCCCGGGCCGCGCGGTACCTGGACACGGACCCCGCACCTCCGCAGCCGCGATGCAGAGGGGAATCACAGTAAGTGATGCACCGGATGTGTGCGTGGAAGTGACCGAAGTCAACTTACGACCGATTGGTTCTTCCGAGTTGACCTAAGCCTCCTTTCGTCTGCCACTGGCGGTGTGGTTTGTCTATTTGAACAGTCCCCGCCCCCTGGAGTAGCCGGGTTCCGAAGCTGCACTTCTCCTTCATTGCTATTGGTCTGTATTCCAGTCCATCTTCTCCTTACGCCTGACGATTGGTTCTCACGCCTGGGAGCCCGTCCTCCCACCGCCCGGCTTAGAGGACAGCGGGGAAGGCGGGTGGTGAGGCCAGGGTCTGAGGCGGCTGTAGCGGCGCTGGCGGCGGCAGCTGAGGCCTTGGCCGAAGCCGCGCGGTGAGTCTGGGGCCTGGCACCGACCCCTCCAAGGCGGCGGAATGTCCAGACCCAAGGCCAGCCTGGTCCATGGGGGAGGCCCGGAGAAGCCGCCGGCTTGGGACGTGGGGTCTCCTCCGTATTTGCCCCACCACCGGGGCGCCGCCTGAGCCCTTGACCCCCACCCCGCGAGGGAACGCCCACCTCCCCGGGATCCCCGAGAGACCCTCGGACCCTTCGGCTCCCTGTGCCTCCCGGGAGCCCCGAAGGCCGGCCTGTCAGCTCCGATACTGCCGTGTCGCTTATGGGTCTCCTTGCCCGTCACAGTCACCCCTTCTTCTGAGTCACCTAGAAATTGTGGACCCTGTCTCAGGGAGCACCAGCCTCAGTGCTAGCCCCTTGCACTCCACCGTGGAGACCTCTCAGGGACCCAGTCCCCAGAGTTGAGCTGGATTCCATCCTTGGGGTTCATCTCCGCCTGTCCCCCGCCCCATCCCCTGTTTCAGTCATCCAGTTCTAACTTCCTTAAGCCCTTACCAAGACCCTCAGGACATTTAAATTCAAGTAGTTTAATTGGATTCAGCCTGGAGCAGACCGCCTGGGGCCTTAGAAGACACAGATACAATCGTTCTTTCCTGATAATGGAAATTCCTTGCCAGCCTCCTTCCCCTTCCTCATACACACACACCCACAAACCACAGTAGTTTTCTTATCAGAGATCCTTAGGTTTCTTCTTCCTTAAAGGATGACATTTCCTAATGCAGTCCTTTTCTTGGCACCGGAGTGTTTGAAAGCTTTTTAAAACTAATTATTCCCTGGCTTTTCCTCTGCATCTCACAAATTCGTTCAAAAATAAGAATTTTGAGAAATTGGTTTTCTAGGATAATCTGTACGTACTCGGGATGGGTATATGTTACTTCCATAGCAGTGTGGGCTGAGCCCTATTAGGGCCACTTTCTTGTGATTCCTAATTATTTGTATTTCTCCCTGGTTTATAAGCTCATTGAGAAAAAGAACAATATATGATTGAGGAATGAATGAATGATCTCAGAAACTTATTGGTCTCTTTTAGCTCACATTTGAAGGACTCGTATACTATAGAACTGCATTGTCCAATATAGTAAACACTAGCCACATGTGGCCATAGCACGCTTGAGATGTGACTAGTCCAAAGTGATATTGCTGTAAGTATAAAATACATACTAGATTTTGGAGACTCAGTACAAAAGAAAAGAATGGAATGTATCGTTTACATCGATAACATGTTGAAATGATATTTTTTCATATATTAGGTTAAATAAAATATGTTAATTTTACCTGTTTCTTTTTTTCTTTTTTTTTTTAATGACCAGTAAGGGGATCTTAACCGTTGACTTTGTGTTGTCAGCACCACGCTCACCCAGTGAGCTAACCGGCCATCCTTATATGGGAACTGAACCCATGGCCTTGGTGTTATCAGCACCTTACTCTCCTGAGTGAGCCACGGGCCGGCCCTTACTTTTTTCTTTTTACCATTTTTAATAGGGCTGCTAGCAAATTTAAAATTACATTTGTGGCTCCTATTATATTGCTATTGGACAGTGCTGCTATAGAATAATAATCAGTCTCCCTCTTTAGATTGAACTCCTTTAGGAAAGGGGCAGCTTTAGCCACTTTTAATTCTTTCCCTATCTCCCAAATATGTTACCTGGCACTGTGTTGTGTACATAGTAGTAATAATAATGACAATTATTAAAAACTTACTGTGTGTCCAAAAACTTACAATGCCCGGCATTGTTTTAAACACTTTTTAATATGTATTAACTCCAATCTTCACAGCAACCCATGAGTTAGGTACTATCATCTTCCTATTGCATTTGAGGACACAAATTTTAAGTGTCTTCCTAAAGGTATATAACTTTGGAGCAAGATTCAAACTCAGGTAGTATAGCTCCATAGCCCACAATTTGACCTACATACTGCCTCTTTTAAACATCAGTCATTACTGAAATGAATCTAGGCTTTCTACACGTTCCTCAGAGAGATCTCCCAACCTTTTTAGAATCTCTTACGTGACATGGGCTGGTTGAAGATATGTATTGAGGAACCTTGGCCATAAATAAATTTATCGCCATAGTTTGTTATTCAGAATATAAAGGAAGCTTCTCTCCAAAGAACCCCAGGGCAAAATGCTTGGAACTGGACCTGCCGCCGCCACCACAACCACCACCACATCTAGCAATGTGAGTGTTCTGCAGCAGTTTGCCAGTGGCCTGAAGAGCCGGAATGAGGAGACCAGGGCCAAAGCTGCCAAGGAGCTCCAGCACTATGTCACCATGGAGCTTCGAGAGGTTGGGCTTCTGTGATTTGGGGCCAGTCATTGCGGGATGTTTGAGTTCAATGTGTCATCACTGGTTTAGATTCTTTTTGACAGCTAAGTGAGGATTTGGAAAACTCAAAGATTCTGTTTTAGAAAGACTCAATTTCTCACATTCATAGAACTTGCAGTATCCTTTGCAGCAGTTGCACATTTCTGTGGCATTTCTTGTATTTGTGATCACATTTTAGGAGTCAGCATAGATTTAGCTGTTTCTTTTAATTTTTTCTTTTTTTCTCTACTGCATACCAGGTCCTGAATTCTTTCTTTCTAATACCAGTGATTGGAATGGGTTTGGAGAGTTGATAATTGAGGGCTTTCTAAATAGTGACCAGACTTGAGGCCAGAGACTGTATCTTATTTATCCTTGTACCCCTGGTACTAGGAAGAAGCTAGGATAGGATGTTGTCTGCAATAGAGTAGATGCTGAATAAGTATTTGTTAAATAAGCAGATGAATTTTGAGTTCAGCTGATCCACAGTTTAAAACTATGGAAATGGGCAATAGCTTGTCTTCTTTGGGTGAACTGTACCTGCTGTCTCTCAGATTCTAATCTTTAGATGCCAGTCTGCTACCACCACCACTATCAGGGAGACATTAGAAATTGTTCTGAGTACATCTTCCTTTGCAGATGAGTCAGGAGGAGTCTACTCGCTTCTATGATCAGCTGAACCATCACATTTTTGAATTGGTTTCCAGTTCAGATGCCAATGAGAGGAAAGGTGGCATCTTGGCCATTGGTAAGGAGAGAGTCTCTGATAACAATAACGGGGAATAAAGGACTACTCACCTTTTTGTCCACTACACCTGGTGTGTGCCTCTTCCTAGATGCTTAGCTCATATTTGTTTAATGAATTTTAAGGGGCCTGTAGCTCTCAATGCACTTATACAGGTATTCTAGCAGCCGTCTCGGGATGTAGGCAAAGCAGGTATTTTTAGATGTGGAAACAGAGTTTAAGAATCATTTAAGTGACTTTTCTAGAGCCAGACAGTTTGCCAGAGCTGAGACTAGAAGCCAACTTTTTTCCCACTACACCCTATTGCCTTTTGCAGGTTCTGGCTTCTTAGTAGAGCAGGATCTGACACAGTGGGGCTCACAAATGGAAAAGGGGGATCAGGGTACCATTAATAAAAGGCAGGTCTTTTCGACTCCCAAGGACTGGTCATCAGTCATGTGAATTATTATTCACTCCCAGTTTGTTTTCCCTTCTTTCTTGGGAAAACAAATTCTGTGTAGTAAAATGAGATCATTTTGCTTTGTGTAGTTCTGGCACAAATACCAAATGTATTGGTTAAAATGAAAATTATCTGCATCCTAACCATCTAGAAATGCACTCAAAGTAAAATGAAGCAGTCACTCACCAGCTTTCAGTTCAAGATTGTATTTTACTGGCCAGCATGCGCCCCATCATCACCTTTGCCTTTCCCTCTTTTCCAGCCAGCCTCATAGGAGTGGAAGGCGGGAATGCTACCCGAATTGGTAGATTTGCCAACTATCTTCGTAACCTCCTCCCCTCCAATGACCCAGTTGTCATGGAAATGGCATCTAAGGCCATTGGCCGCCTTGCCATGGCAGGGGACACTTTCACTGCTGAATACGTGGAGTTTGAGGTGAAGCGAGCCCTGGAATGGCTGGGTGCTGACCGCAACGAGGGCCGGAGACACGCAGCTGTGAGTGCCTACGGGGAGGAGCACAGCCACGCCTAGGGAGTGATGCTGCTGGGTTGGGGTCCCTCACACACTATGCTTTGGTTCCTGAAAGGCAGAGCATGAGAGGGGATGCTCTAGGGAAAGGCACTGTGCTTCTTGGTGGCATTAGATTCTGTCCTGACTCTCTTCAGCCTGAACTCAGTACCTGAAGAGGAAAATTAAAGTTCTCTCTTTATCGTTACCTGAAAGGCAGCCCTAAGGGCAATGCTTATCCTGACCTCTGATTTTCTAGAATCAAAATTGCTTTCTGAGCAGAAGGCCCTCCTCCACCATAAGGGAGAAAAGAAGCTGCAAGTCAAAAGGCTGACAAAGCCCCAGACAACTGTAATATCTTCATGATTCCTTAAGGATCTTTGTCAAGGTTTTTCTGCATATACTGTGGGAATGTGGAAGTAATGGGATTAAAATAGGGGCAGGGGAAGTAGGCACCTTCCCACCCTCAGCTGGAGATTGATAGCTCAGATAAACAAATTTTTTACACGTTTGTTGATCAGTCGGTTACTAGCCAGAGCTTCCCCTTTCCCCATTGACTATTCTGCATTTGGGGGAGTTGTGGCTTCTTATCCTCTTCTTCCAGTGGCAAATCATTGTTGCTTTTTGAGGCTTTTCCTGAAAAAGGCTGGTTTGATGGACTAGGATTCTAGGCTGTGAGATAGGGTAGAGTCTATCCTGAAGAGAGAGAATCTAGTAATGGGTATAGTGGAGATCAGAAGCATCAGCAGATGCCTTCCAGTCAGTTTCCCCTTTTGGAGGCAGTACTACAGGGAATAAACATGATACTGGGTAAGGGGCACACAGTTACACCCTGGTTCAAGTCTTGCCTCTGCCACTTACTAACTGCAACTTGGGGCAACCTATGACCTTCAGTTTCTTCCTCTGTCAAATGAAAATAATAACAAGATTAAACATTAAACAGGTTTGTTCATTCATTCAATAAACATTTACTGAATATATACTGTATTCCAAGCATTGTTCTATGGGGCTAGTATAGTGGTATACAAAGCATAAAACACAGCTGCCTTTCAAACGTTACAGGCATTCTGTTTGTGAACAACCTAGGATAACAACGTTTGATCAATTTTATTTTCCTTCCTCTGTCTCCAGAATTTCCTAGCTAGAAGAGTGGGCAAGTCTTCTCTTTTTCTAGTGTGTGTAGACACTAGGGTGAAAAGGGACTGTACTCTGAGAGAACCAAACTTTCCAATATAAATAAGGAGTCTCAGTTTGCCTTTTTCTCCCAGGTCCTTGTTCTTCGTGAGCTGGCCATCAGCGTCCCCACCTTCTTCTTCCAGCAAGTGCAGCCCTTCTTTGACAACATTTTCGTGGCTGTGTGGGACCCCAAACAGGCCATCCGTGAGGGAGCAGTAGCGGCCCTGCGCGCCTGTCTGATTCTTACCACCCAGCGTGAGCCAAAAGAGATGCAGAAGCCTCAGTGGTACAGGGTGAGGAGATGGCTCCCTTCCAGCCACCAGAAAACACACTTACAGAAAGAACCACCGGCCTAAAGGGCAGCAACAGGCTCCTTGCCATGGAGCAAGTATCACATTTGTTTTGGTCTCAAACAATTTTTTTATGCTCAGTATGAATCAATTGTTGTTTTATTACATTTCATTAAAGTAAAAATCTATTGATAGTTACACTATTATTTTATATATCACTAAGAATGAAAACAGGCCAATTAAACAGTGGCTTAGTACCTTCTTATCAACAATTATAAGACATCTTTTTTCAGAGAGGTTAAAATATGGAAAAACAGGTGTCTCAGAATCAATGAAATAACGGTCAGTACTGATGTAGAAAGTGCCAGTTCCCTCTACTCAAGTGTCATGAGTCCTGCGCTGCCAAGGGAACTTACTAATGAACCTTATTTTACAAAAAGAGACCTGAACATGGGGTTGGGAGCCCTGGGTTCCAGTCCTGCCTTTACCGTACAACCTCAACAGGCCACTTAATTTTTTTGAGCTTGTTTTTTTAGCTACTAAATAGGAATGATAGTGGTGTCTGCCTCAACGGCTTGTTGTGAGAGTTGAAGCTCAGTTAGACAAGAGAGCTTGATGAGTTAGTATTGCTGATGGCACAGAACACTGAGCAGGCATAGTGACACCTCAGAACCCCCAGTGTAGATGGGGAGGGCCTGCGTTTTAACTTTGGACACTGGGTAATTAAGGTGTTCTGTCTTTACATAGCACACATTTGAAGAAGCAGAGAAAGGGTTTGATGAGACCTTGGCCAAAGAGAAGGGCATGAATCGGGATGATCGGGTCCATGGAGCCCTACTGATGCTCAATGAGCTGGTGCGAATCAGCAGCGTGGAAGGAGAGGTGAGAAGCTACGTCAGAGGGAAGTTCAGTCTTCTCGTATGCCTTTCTGTGGGCGAGGCAAGATCCATGTCCTCATGGAGCTGACATTTTGTAGGGGAAACAGACAGTAAACAAGTAAACAAGATAATTTCAGATGCCGGAAGTCCTATGAAGAAAATAAAATAGGAAATAGGATGGAGGTAATGGGGGAAGGCGGGGAGTGGAGAGTCAGGGAAGGCATTCCCAGAGGTGATGCCATTTGAGGGAGACCTGTGTGACATGAAGGAGCTTCCTCACAGTGGGCTGGGGGCCTGTGTTCCAGGCAGAAGCTTTGAGGTGGGAGAGACTTGGACAAATTGATGAAACAGAAAGGAAGTGTGGCTGGTGCACCATGAGCAAGGGAGAGGGAGAGAGGGGCCAAATTCATGAGCTGAGGGTTCACAGTAAACACTGGCTTTTGTTCTAATTGCAGGGGCAGACATGGAGATGTGTACACAGGGGAATGCTGTGATGTCATGCCTTTCTAACAATTACTGGCTGCTTGTGGGGAAAAGTGTGTGGAGAGGCAGGAATGAAAGCAGGGAGACCAGTTAGGAGGTGTGTTAGCTTAAGAAGACAGATTTAAAAGTGCAAGGATTTTATTAGAGAAATAGCCTGTGAGAGAAAATGGGGAGGGAGCTGGGAGAACCTATCGGAGCACAATGCACAAATGACCCTGAGTGAACAAGAGAGGGAAGAAAAATGAGTGGAAGTGTCCTAGTCTACCATACAAGGCTATTGTGGGGTCTGCAAACCAAAGTCAGCCATCAGAGGAGTCCTGTGTTGTCCAGGAGCAGGCCTGCCTTACCATCCCTACTGTGTTCTGTTGTTGATTGGGAGCAGCCCATGGACAGTGTGGCCTTGGCACAGACTTGGTGATGAATTTCAAAGCAGTAGCAAGGGCCCTTTTTCAGTTATGCTCCTTGTAGTTGGAGGTCGCATTCTTACAGCTGCCACAGGTATCTATTATAGTAGTCTGGGCAAGCAACAGTGGTGGCTTCAACTAGGAATAGCAGTACAGATACTGAAAAGTAATTGAATTCAGAATATGTTTGGGAGGTAGCCCTGCATCTGTGAGACTTCTTGTGGGGACTTAGTTGGTGTGGAATTTCACCCCAGGGCTTCCTGCTTTAATAGACACAGCAATCATTTGGTAATGGCTATGCCCTGGATGTGGGAGCAGCACATGCAGGCATGTGCAGAAGCAGGAGTCTGGCTTCGAATCCCCACTCCTTTGTATATCGTGTGACTCCAGCAAACTATTTCACCCTCCATAGCCTCATTTTCCTTACTTTTGACAAGGGCTTTTACCCACCTCATTGGGCTCTTGTGAAGTTTCTAGATATATGCGAAGTGCTCGCACAGCACCTGATAAATAGTGGGCATTCTTTGCATAGTAGCCCTCAGAGATTTCCTCACCTGAGAGAAAGAATTGTCAAGGTGCTTGGCCTGAGCAACTGGAAGGATGGAATGGCCATTTATTGAGGTGGGAGGACTAAGATGGTAGCAGCAGGTTTGGGGGAGAAGGTCAGGAGTTTGGTTTTGATCTTAAGTTCGAGATGCCTATTGGGCACCTGAGTGAGATACTGAGGAGTTCTGGGGAGAAATCTGGGCAAGAGATACTGATTTGGGAATCATCAGCATGTAGATGTTATTTCAAGTCATGATACTGGATGAGAATAAGGGAACTAGTGTAGCTGGGGAAGAGATGGAGTCTGAGAACCCAAGGTCAGGAGTTAACAGGAACTAAGGGAGACTGGAGGGAGCAGCCAGGGAGGGAGGAGGAGAGCCGGGAGAGTTTAGGGTCCCAGAAGCCAAGTGAAGAAAGGGTTTCAAGGAGGAGGAAGTATCAGTTGGATCAAATGCTGCGTGTAAGTCAAGTATGATGAAGACTGAGAATTACCATTGAATTTAGCAGCATAAGAGTCATTGGTGACCTTAGCAACAATACTGGACAAGATTTTCTGCAAAAAGAAAAATGTCATTGAGAAAAGTTTGAAAGTTTGCAAACTGTTTTGGACTGTTGGAGGATGAGTTATTAAGCAGCCCTTTGAAAAGAGAATAAGATGTGAGTTCTCAGCCAGTCAGCTTGTTCCATACCTCCTCTGAAATCCTAGGATTCTGAGAAAATGATTTGCCTAAGTTTCTACCTAGCTTTCTGGGGAGAAAGAGACTAGAATATCCTGAACAGGAATCTGGCCTGGGGCTGACCCTAACCTTTTCAAGAGGCCTCATTGCTATGATCTTAGATCTGTAGTCACTGCAACTTGCAAGTCAGCCTTCCCAAGCTGGGTGAGAGTCCTCCAGGTAGGAGCCTTTGGCAGCCAGTCCCCTGCTGCTGCTTCATTGTTCAGTAGGTGGTGCTCTTCTGCCTAAATTAGAACAAAAGCAGGTTTCTGAAAGGTGCTGGGGAAATCGTAATCATAAAGATGAAGAGTGGCCACCCTCCACTTTGGAAATAATTACACTTCAGGATTGGACAAATGTATTCCTCTCTAGATTACACAGTGCCCAGGTTGAATGCCACTCATAAGTAAAGTTGAATTCTTTTTGCTCATGTTATAGCGTCTGAGAGAAGAAATGGAAGAAATCACACAGCAGCAGCTGGTGCATGACAAATACTGCAAAGATCTCATGGGCTTTGGAACAAAACCTCGTCACATTACACCCTTCACCAGCTTCCAGGCTGTGCAACCCCAGCAGTCAAACGCCTTGGTGGGGCTGCTGGGGTACAGTTCTCACCAAGGCCTCATGGGATTTGGGGCTTCCCCCAGCCCAGCTAAGTCCACCCTGGTGGAGAGTCGGTGCTGCAGAGACTTGATGGAGGAGAAATTTGACCAGGTAAACGGCGGGAGGTTCTCTCCCTCTTCTCCCAAGCTCCATGCCTCAGTTTCCTCTGCTAACCCGTTATCCTTCCTCTCTCAGGTGTGCCAGTGGGTGCTGAAATGCAGGAATAGCAAGAACTCACTGATCCAAATGACAATCCTTAATTTGTTGCCCCGCTTGGCTGCATTCCGACCTTCTGCCTTCACAGGTGAGGATGGCCATAGAAGACATCATTACCCATCTAAGGGTAATTAAACAGGGAAAAGGTGATTCCAGAAAGTTATGTCTGCTTCTCATTTGAACCAATGCCAGCTAAGAGGCTAGTCTCTGATTTCTCTGCCTCATGTCCAGTTTCAGTGGTATCTACTTCGGGTTTTCTACTAATGTCTGAGGCAGCAGACACAGGAACAATCAGAATGTGTAGGCAGTGAGGCAGTTCTCATGTGTGGATGCCAATAAGTTCACAAATTTTTAAGTCTTTAGAAGAGACCAAAGGAAGGGCATTTTCAGTGCAGATACTGTGCAGCAGCCTCTCTGTGGGGCAGGGGGGGTTTGGGGACTGTACTGCTTCTGCTCCTGAGGTGGTCATCAACCTGCCTCACTACTTGCAGGAAGGAAGGACTGAATTTCAAAGGCAGTTCCACAGGTGATAGGCTGCGGGTTCCATATTCCTGCCCTGTCCTCAGTGGGTAGTGTGAATTCCTGGCTCCAGAAGCTGACACAGCTTAAATGCAGCCTCTCCATGAGGCCCTCTTGGATTGCTCCAGCTGGAAATGTTCTTTTTCTCTTCCATTATAGCCCTCAACTGTGGAAAGGCTTTGGCATCAGACCTGGGGTGAATCCTGCCTCAGTCCTTAACTATGAGATTTTGGACAGGTTATTTGACCTTCCTGGGCCTCCAATTTCTGATTTGTAAAATTAGAATAAAAATCCTTGCCTCCCAAGATGAACAGCATTAATGCCTAAACACCTACTCTAGCACCTGGCACAGAGTAAGCCTCAATAAATGGAAACCACTATTATATTATTATTGCCTCTTTGAGCTACTTCAAACTTATTTTGGAAAGAAAGTAGAGGTAAAAATTATAATGCTTCAGTTGCCTGTTCATATTTAATGTCCTTGTCTTACCTCCCTACTTGCTGAGTGTGGAGACCCTGTTTCAAATGTCTTTGGTTTTTTGGTTTTGTTTTTGGTGTCTGGTTGGTAAGGGGATCTGAACCCTTGACCTTGGTGTTGTCAGCAGCACACTAATCAAGGGAGCTAACTGGCCAGCCCTCAAACATGTCCTTATACTTCACTCTGGTGTACGTCGCCTGTGCTCAGTAAGCATTCAGGATCGATGGAGAGCCAGGAGCATAAGTGGAAGGCCAGCCATAGCCATTCCCTAGCACAGATCTATTTCATGCCACCCAGCCCAGATGAAACCAAGGAAGGGCCGGCCCGTGGCTCACTCGGGAGAGTGCGGTGCTGATAACACCAAGGCCCCGGGTTCGGATCCCATATACGGATGGCCGGTTCGCTCACTGGCTGAGCGTGGTGCTGACAACACCAAGTCAAGGGTTAAGATCCCCTTACCGGTCATCTTTTAAAAAAAAAAAAAAAAAAGAAAGAAACCAAGGAAGAAATCTAGCTGGTGAGGTATTAAACATGCTGTGTGTGAGAAGCAGAACATGTTGGATAAGGACGAGACAATTAGCCACATAAAATCACTGAACCAGAGAGAAATGATAGAATGAAAATCACCCATATTTTTTCTGTTTTCCATTCTTCCTGCCTAGCACCCAGCAGCTTTTCTCTTTTCTAATTATAAGACATGCGCCTGTTCAGTAGAGCTTTAAATGATCTTGGGTTGTGAGTCTGTGGTTCAAAAGAAACTAATAACTAGGCCAAATCTGATCAAAGTCTGGAACATTGTAGAAACAGTTACATTTAAGTTCAAAAGGCTGCCTAGCAGCAGGATACAAAGACTCATGGGGCCCCTAGGATTATTCTTTTGATGTGGGTTTTTGTTGTTTTATTAAATAATATACTGAAATAGGTCAGTGAAATTTAGCCTGGGCAGCCTCCATAAGTACTCACCTCATTGCATAACTGCTGCTTGTTTAAAGCCTGCAGTTTGGAATTTATTGCTTGGATTTCCCAGTTTTAATTTGGGGAATATCAAAAATACTCACCCTAAGACTAAGTTGGAATCTACAATGTCAGAATCCTAATCTCTCAGGGTACTAAATTTGGAAAAAGAAATTACAATCTTGATTTAAGCTCATTTCCTGCTGAAATTTTCCCTATATGTGAAAGCCCAGTTTTCCTTGTTAATTCACTCTAATTTTAGGGTTGTATTAACTAAAATTGGTTGGTCTGCCTGTTTTCAAGCCCCAGAATGCTTCATTGTCATTTGACCACAAGAGCTGTGGGAGAAGACATTTCCCAATAGAGTAACTGTGGTGGTGTATATGTGCTGCTTGGGCATTTAGTTCATTCTCTAAATGTGGTTCCAGTAGCCCTCAAGACCCCTGACTTTCTAATAAATGTGTGGTCTTGCCTTCCCTTCTCTGCTATTTTATATGTGCTACTGGTGCATGGACTTGGGACAAGCGTTAAAGGAAGAGAAGAAATAGAAGAGAGGCAAGAGTCAGGAAATTCTAGCCTTCAGAGGAAAAATAACTCTTTAGCTTAAATTACACAAGAATCGCCTACCCATGAACATTGGCTTATGTAAACTTAATGAAAATATACATGTGGCTTTCCAAATTACAGACTAAATCTTATTATATTAAACATAACTATAACAAAAATATCTAGGTAATAACAAAATAATTTCAAGGCCTAAACTGAATGGAATGGCCTGTTTATTTCAAATAGTATTCAGTATTACTTCAAATTTCATTATAATATAAAATAGTTTAGATAATCCTCCCTTGTTTTTAAACAGGATTTAACATATATCTCTTATCTCTCAAGATTTTTATTTTATTTTTTTTTAAAGCAGGTGGCCAATGCAGGGTAACATATTTCTTAAACAACAGCATATAATCTTTCCCTCAAAATATAATACTAATGGAGACAATTTTGTGATATCATTGTTTTGGAGACCGTTTAAGTTGGTTGTTTTGTTTTGTTTTGTTTTGTTTATTAAAGGAAAAATTTTCTTATGTTTCTAATATTTCCAAAATATGTATCTGAGGAGTGATTATCAAGCAGAAGACTTTGGTCAGTCGTACATCCTCTAAATTCTTCTTAACATCTTTCCAGCAGGCTTTCTTCTATTATTCTTAAGTGCTTTAGAGGAACTCTGACCATTTATGTATAAACCAACCCCAACCTTGAGCCATCTAGTTTTTCCTTTCTGTGTTCAGATACCCAGTACCTCCAAGATACCATGAACCATGTCCTAAGCTGTGTCAAGAAGGAGAAGGAACGTACAGCCGCCTTCCAAGCCCTGGGCCTACTTTCTGTGGCTGTGAGGTCTGAGTTTAAGGTCTATTTGCCTCGTGTGCTAGACATCATCCGAGCAGCTCTGCCCCCTAAGGACTTCGCCCATAAGTAAGCATCTCTGTTATGATTTCACCTTCCTCTCCTTTTGGTTGGAGAGGAAGGATGCTCCATCCCAGTTGCATATAGATTAAGCCCATTCTATGCAGTGTTAGACTCCAGGGTATAGCAGATTGTATAAAGGACAGCCCTTCCTCAGTTGAATTCTAACCTTTTCCAAATGATATGAAATGAACGTAAATATTTTGGGAGGTCGAATGCCCTGAGAACATGTTAGACACCAGTGCTATTTTCAGTATTGTTATTTACTGGGAATCCTCTAGTTTTGCTCTTTCCTCTGGCTTTCAAAGGTCTTATTTTGATATAAGACCTAAAGAGAGGACTCCTTGACTGGAACTAGGGGGACCTAACAGTCATCTTTTCTTATTGCTAAAGTTGGGTAAGTTATTATTCCATCTCTTCACACTCCCAATGAATAAAATATAAGAAAAACCTTCAGCTCCCTGTCAGAGAGGCCAGGATGTCTTTGCTAAAGCTAGGGGGTCAGTTTTAATTGGCTTTAGTTTTAGAGTTGTGTCTTTTATTTCTCTGTTTTGTTAGCAAGGATTGCTCTGGTAAATTAATAAACCTCACCCTTTCTAAAGCCCCACAATCTTATCATTGGGAGAAGACTTTCTTTCCGTATGATGGCTGTGTGCTGCCCTCTGGTCCCTGATGAACATATTGTTCAGTTTGCTGCCTAAATAGTTACTTTGGTCATTACTGCACTAACCCATATAGTACCTCTGTGTGAATTCAGAAAAGGGGCCCCTTCCTTAATACCCTTTACTGCCATCTGCTGGATTGTCATTTTAAATATACAAATCTACAGGGACTACGATGTAATGGGCCCCCTAAGTGTGAGTAGACAGCCTGCACACCCACATGTGGTAACCCTGCCTGAATAACCTGCCCTTCTTGCCCCAAGGTGATTTTGAGGTGGGACATCACAGAATATTATTATATCTACATTAACTACTCTTTGTTTCTCTGTAGGAGGCAGAAGGCAATGCAGGTGGATGCCACAGTGTTCACTTGCATCAGCATGTTGGCTCGAGCAATGGGGCCAGGCATCCAGCAGGATATCAAGGAGCTACTAGAGCCCATGCTGGCAGTGGGACTGAGGTAGGTGTTGGAAACCTGAGCTTTCCCTGCTTCAGTTAGTGGGAGGCATCGTCCACAGTGTTGGGACTGTGTTAAAAGAGCAAGGCATGGTTGTTGCACATTAAATTGGATGGGCAAGACAGCTCAGATTAAACACATAGGCTTCTTTTGAATCCTGGTTTCATCGCTAGCTAGCTAAGTAGTCTTGACTAAATTACTTAACTTCTCTGAGCCTTGGTTGTCTCATCTGAAAAATGGGTACAATAGCAATTCCTCTTGTCTAGGGTTACTGTGAAGATTTCATGAAAAAGCCACTCTTAGCATAGTGCCTGGTATATAGGAAGTCCTCAGTAAATGTTTGCAGCAATTGTTTGTACTATTAATGGTCAAATTGCTTAAGCTCCTTTAAGTTCAGTTCTCTTCATCTGTAAAATAGGGATGATACACTCGATCTGCTTCCCAGATTGTTTATTGAGACTTAGTTTTCTGTAGTGGCTGAATTATATTAAGGAAGTTCTCCTGTGGCAAAAAACAGAAACTCATAGATTATTCTGAAATCTGAGACCAAGCCAAGAGAGTTAAGCACATTTACTCTATTTTATAGTATCCTTTCTACTTTAAAGACCAAGCAATGATAGGGCCTGGTCCCCTTGCTGGACAGCAAGGACTGTTTCTTCCCCAGAACAGACTGAATATCATGTGCCCAGCCCCATATGTAACTGGTTTCCTTTCCTTCAGCCCCGCCCTCACTGCTGTGCTCTATGACCTGAGCCGTCAGATTCCACAGCTAAAGAAGGATATCCAGGATGGGCTACTGAAGATGCTGTCCCTGGTCCTTATGCACAAACCCCTCCGGCACCCAGGCATGCCTAAGGGCCTGGCCCATCAGCTGGCCTCCCCTGGCCTCACGACCCTCCCTGAGGCCAGCGATGTGGGCAGCATCACTCTTGCCCTCCGAACCCTTGGTAGTTTTGAATTTGAAGGTAAGGAATTGCAGTGGGTCTTGCCAAGATAGTGAGTGATGTTGGCAACCTTGAGGAAAGAATGAAGGTGCCTAGAATTCTAGGATCTTGCCAGGGTCCTGGAGGTTAGCTGAATCTAGTCTAATTTAGCTGATTCTTCCTAGATTCCTACTGTTTGTTTCTGTTCTGTTTTTTTGTTTGTTTGTTTTTTGGTGGCTGGCCTGTATGGGGATCTGAACCTGTAACCTTGGTGTTATAAGGCTATGCTCTAATGTTTGTTTCCTTGTCACATACTGCATTTGGGAATAGATGGTTTTGAGGAAAGTATGCATAGATCTAAGGAAATAATGCTTCAGAGACAGAGAATTCAGAGATGGATCCCCCTCACTTCTTCACACACATACCCCCACATACACTTCCCTGTAGCTGAGATGGAATTTAATGTTTTGAAATGTATAAACAGGGGCTTTGGGTATTTCCATTCCTATGGTGGTATGAGTTCCAAGAGTGTTGTACTGTGTATGTGTGTAATTCTAAGCTGCAGGTAAACCCACATTAATAACGTAGGGAGATACATTTCAGGAGAAAAAATGGATACTTGTGAAATTTAAGATTGTGTAGTTAGTATTAGTCAAGAGTATAAGGAAACAAGTACAGAAAGGCTAAACATGCTGTCTGGAGACTTACAGTTGTCTGTGGTTTCCTTATTGCAGTTCTTCCAATTACATTGATTAACACCCATGATAATGTATTTCTAATGAATAGAAAGTAACTATGCTTACACCCAGCCTACATCAGACTCTGTTTTTTGTATTTAGATCTGGGAATGAAAATAGTCAAGGTAAATTTGATCCAGAATTGTTTTGCCCTTTGGGAATGTAAGGGGTTGGATCAAAATAAAACAAAATAATTTATTCTTTGAAGAGAATATAGAAAGGGTACGGTGGGAGGGTACCTTTTTTCTGTCTCCCTGCTCCTTCACCATTGTCTTCTGCCTTTGTGCTGATTAGAAGCCCATTTGTTACCCCTTAAGAAAAGAGTTCTGGGTCAATACCTTGTTGATCAATATCTTGTTGAAAATGGAATTAATAGTAACAAAATGGAAAATGCAGCTAGCAAGTTGCAAACCTATCTGTCCACGGCAGCATTTGTTCTAATTTCTCTCTGCCTTTGCATCCAGGCCACTCTCTGACCCAGTTTGTCCGCCACTGTGCGGATCATTTCCTGAACAGTGAGCACAAGGAGATCCGCATGGAAGCTGCCCGCACCTGCTCCCGCCTGCTCACACCCTCCATCCACCTCATCAGTGGCCATGCTCACGTGGTTAGCCAGACTGCAGTGCAAGTGGTGGCAGATGTGCTCAGCAAACTGCTCGTGGTTGGCATAACAGATCCTGGTAAAGC
This sequence comes from Cynocephalus volans, assembly GCF_027409185.1. NCBI lineage: Eukaryota > Metazoa > Chordata > Mammalia > Dermoptera > Cynocephalidae > Cynocephalus > Cynocephalus volans. The sequence continues at coordinate 8,753,470 of NC_084467.1, read as the reverse complement.
TTACAAGACAGAAGCAGTGTAGGGTGGTTTAGGAGCTTGGGGCAGATGGAAGTAGCCGATTTCATTACATGGCCTTTCTAGAGATCTTCACCCTCAAGCTGATGTTCAGCTGTTTCTTGGCCAAGGTATTAGGCTTAGCTACTCCAGCCTGGTGGTGTAAAATAATCTGTCTTTAATTCTTTGACCATTACTCCTGAGTAGAGAAAAGAATGACAGAAAGTTAGATGAAAGAAAGGTATCTAGAATCCTCCCACTAGGCTGATGGCAGTGGAAACGGAAACTGGGAAAGGACTGGAGGGATGGGATCATGAAGAGATGTTCACACACTCAATTGCTCTTGCAGACCCCGACATCCGCTACTGTGTCTTGGCATCTCTGGATGAGCGCTTTGATGCACACCTGGCCCAGGCAGAGAATTTGCAGGCCCTGTTTGTGGCCCTGAATGACCAGGTGTTTGAGATCCGGGAACTAGCCATCTGCACTGTTGGCCGACTCAGTAGCATGAACCCAGCCTTTGTCATGCCTTTCCTACGCAAGATGCTCATCCAGGTAATGGGATGACAATCATACGTACAGGCAGTGGGGAAAGGACTCTCCCTGTGAGAGCTGTTTGGGGTAGGAGAGTCAAGGGCAAAGAAGGGGAAGAAAGATAGAGATACCTGGTAAAAGCCAAGGTCTTTTTGGATCCAACGTCTATGTTTTCTTGGGTTTGTAATTGCGATTCTGGGGCTCATCACTCATAAGTCTTTTGTCAGTATGACTGCAGGGTGCTTCTTAGTCCCAGGCTAGCCTCATGCAGCTCTTCCACCTGGCAAGTCACCAGTGATTCCATTTCTTGATCCTCTTTAGTACAGATGGTGTCAGTCTTCCCAGCACCTACCGATCCATCTACTCCTGCTTTTCTTGATGATGCCAGATCAAGCACAGAGGCCACTGTTCTTAACAAAAATAACAAGCGGGAGGATGGTTCTAACATTTTTTCTTAGTCATTGTCCCAGGTCTGTGGTCCCTGACTTTTATTCTTAATGTGAGATGCCAAGTTAAGCTGCTTGGACTATAGCTAAGGTGGATTCAGGTTGGCATTGCTACTAGATCTGAAAGGATTTTCAATTCCTGATGAAACCTAGCTCCTCAGTTTTTGTCTTCACCTATCCACGTAAGTTCTCTGGCCTCCTCATGAGTAATGCATGGTCCAATCCTTGCCTCAAGTTATTTCCACCTACCTCTTCTGGGTCTCGAAATGGCTCACCGAGTCTTTTCCTGTCCCCTCACCTCTACCCTGTCCCTACCTCACCCTCTGCTTCCTGACCTCCCCCATTGTTTCTTTTGAAATAAACACTTTTCATAACACATAAAGAACTTAAACATAGAAAGTCATTAATATATATAATTCATCCTAGAGAAATGTCATTTATTCACAATTTCTCATAATTAAAGTGGCTGTAAATTATATCATCAGTCTACAAATTAGAAAATTTAACTTTTGTTGGCAGTTCTGTTTTTAGCCTAACAATTTATTTCTTTAACTGCCAGCTCACATTAGGAGTGCCTATCATTTTAAGTCTTTTTAAAATACCTAAGGCTTTGGGAAGGAAAAGAAATCATTGTTGAGCCTGTCAGCTCAAATTGTGCTAAATGAGTTTGGTATAGAAATATCTCCTAATGAGAATATCAGTGTGTTCATTCAGTTAGCAGATATTTTGAGCACCTACTACATTTCAGATACTGCTGGGTGCTGGAAATATATTTATGAACAAGCCAGACATGGCTCCTTCCTCTTGAAGCTGACATCAATAGCTCTCAGGCCATCTCATTTTTCTGATATCAAACAATATGACGCTCTGCTGAATGAATTTATTATGTCCTGAATTTAGTTCTTGAAACTCCAAGATTTTAAGTAATTGTTTTGTTTTTAAACTTTGATATGGGGTTTCCCAAATTGAATTATTCAGTTTCAAACCTTAGTAAAAGTTTGGCATTTTCATGAGGTCTTGGTCATTAGGGTTGGCACTGGTTGTTCTTACTAGGGTGCATCAAGGCTCTCTGGCTCTGGAAGGGGACTTGCAGTTATTTGGTTTGGCCCTGTGCTGCCCTAGATGGTTGTGCTCTGCTTACTGGGGCACATTTTCTCACAACCAGCCATCGCCTCTTGCTCCTATGGATCCATTCTCAGTATCCTTCTCTATCTCCTATGGCTGTTGTCTTGCTGTGACTAGAGGAAAACAGGCTGCCAAGGGGATCCAGAGAATCAGTGTTATTAAATCAGTGTAACCTAAGACAGAATATAATGTTACATATGGACTACTCTGGGTGGCTGAATTAACCTGGGCTTTGTGATGCTCACTTTCCTCACTGCTCAGAGATTTCCTTCTGGCAACTATCTAGAAGTCTGTCTATATTAAGTTGTCCATGTCTGTTTCACCATGAGCATAAGGTGCTGATTTGCTGGTGTTTTAAGGATGTCATTTAGAGCTAACAGTTATCTCTGTTCAGAAAGGCCCAAGGGGATCCTATTGATGTTATCCTCAACTATTTGGGTTTATCTAGAAGTGCCCAAAAGACCTACGGAGTATCAGCATTTCTCTCAATGTCATAGCTCTTCTAACTGTTCTTTGATTACTTTGTTATTATTTATAGGCCCTCTTAGTGATTTGCTGTCTAGACAAGGATTTTTCTCCCAGGGGGCCCTCCATTCTTCATTTCTGCAAAACCCTACTCACAGCTCTCCTTGTTGGTTTTCTCAGTCTTCTGTGACTGTGTTACACTGTTAAAAACTCCATGTTAGGGAGGACTGTGGGACCTTAGGGTGCTGTGATAGTAGAAGAGGATGCTTTCAAATAGTTTTTCTTTCAGTTGCAGCTGTATCCAAGGCTATTCTGTGAGCTGCAGAGATGTCCCTTGTTGAGTAACTAGAAGTTACTTGATCTGCTGTGGATGTGTGGTTCCTTTCCTTAGTTAATTGCCGCATTTTCCCTTTTAACACACAGTCCCTCTCTAGAATGTCCTCTGTCATAGTGAGCCTTTCTTCCTTATAGATTTTGACAGAGCTGGAGCACAGCGGCATTGGAAGAATCAAAGAGCAGAGTGCCCGCATGCTGGGGCACCTGGTCTCCAATGCCCCCCGACTCATCCGCCCCTACATGGAACCTATTCTGAAGGTAACATACAACAGACAGAGAGGCTGGCACCTTCTCTCCAGGTTGTTTTATGTCAGCTTGTTTGGGGAGATGGGAGTGTTTCAGTGCTTGCTGGTACACTGAAGAAAGTAGAGAAATTCTTTGGTCCCAGTCTTGGGGACAGGGCCACATCAAACACTTTTGGTTGAAGAATACCAAGAATCTTATCAGTTGCAAGAAATGCTGTCCTTATGAGAGATAAGAAAGGATTCTTCAGACACATTGAGTGTGCTCGGGAAGAAGTAGGTGAATAGTGACGTAAAATAGCTCCCCCAAAATGAAGAAAAAATGAGCTTTAAAATCTGCCTTCAAATCTGAATATATTAGTGTCATGTGAAGTCTTTCGTAACATGAATCTGGGCAAATGATCACAGAGATATAGATTAGAAACATGGGAAATGTTTTTAAATCATGGTTCCTTCCATCTCTCATATGTCAGACTTCTACTCAGTATGAAGAAAAGTTTGAGAATCCATATTCCAGTGAAATCCTGGTTTCCTAAAGACTAGAAGTAATTTATTTATAACTGAGATGATCTCTTGGGTGAATTTTACTTATGTAAAAGAAGGGTGTCTAGTAGATTCTAATCTGCATTCATTTCCTTATACCTCGTTAGGCTTTAATTTTGAAACTGAAAGATCCAGATCCTGACCCAAACCCAGGCGTGATCAATAATGTCTTGGCTACAATAGGAGAATTGGCTCAGGTACAGAGACAACTGTTATTTCCACAAGGTGGAAAGAAATTAACCTCTAAGGAAGTCAAAATACTTCTTAGTGCCATAATTTCTAATCCCATCTACCACCTTTTTCATTCTACAGGTTAGTGGCCTAGAAATGAGGAAATGGGTTGATGAACTTTTTATCATCATCATGGACATGCTCCAGGATTCCTCTCTGTTGGCCAAGAGGCAGGTGAGTACCATTAATTCCTGATTGAGCAGGAGAGACCCTATGACCTTATTTCTTTTAATCATTTGAGAATGGAAGGGATATTTCCTTTGAGAAAGATGAGAGTATTTTTTATCTTTTGATCCAGTGATTGTTGTAGATTTGTACTTGATCAGACTTGTTTTTATGCCCTAACTCTCCGAATTTCTGTCCATGATTAGTATCTTTACTGGAAACTTCTTATAATAGCCTCTTATACTTCATTACAATCATTTTATTAAGAGAGTACAACTATGCTTTCTTTTCTCCCACGCTGACTCAACAAACCATGTGATCTTTTGCTTGTCCAGGTGGCTCTGTGGACCCTGGGACAGTTGGTGGCCAGCACCGGCTATGTGGTAGAGCCCTACAGGAAGTACCCTACTTTGCTTGAGGTTCTGCTGAATTTTCTGAAGACTGAGCAAAACCAGGGTACACGAAGAGAGGTAGGGAACATAGCAGACTTGGTCTGTAAAGGCTTTGCTGGGAGAACGGAGAGAGAGATTGTGATGTGAACATTCTCTGACAGTATTGTTCAGACTTCTCTCTCCCTCTCCATTTTGTTCATGCAGCTGGTCATTTGGGTATGAATTGGGGCTTATGGAACATGAGAAGAATATCTGTGAAGCCTGTTGTAATCACATGTGATAAATGTTTTCTTTTCCCCTTCCCCTTCCGCACCCAGGCTATCCGTGTATTAGGGCTGTTAGGGGCTTTGGATCCCTACAAGCACAAAGTGAACATTGGCATGATTGACCAGTCCCGGGACGCTTCTGCTGTTAGCCTGTCAGAATCCAAGTCAAGTCAGGACTCCTGTAAGTTGGGGGGAACCATGAGAGACTTGCCAAAATCTTGACTCACAAAGCCCTTGCTGGCTGGATTTAGAAAGAGTCTTGGGCCAGATAACTATGAAATTATAGGATATTGACTCATTTAGCAACTTTTAAATAAAAAGTCAGTAATATCCTCTTGAATCCCAGCAGGGATGCTGCTTCCCAGTGTGGCCAGAGTCCTCACGTTTGTCTAGATTCTTTTCAAGGGTTAACAGGCCAAGTCTGTACTCTTTTTGGTGCCAGTGAGAGAGATACAGATTATCTCCCCATCACCTCTGTTCATTTCTCATTCTTTGTTAGTGTCTATTTGATATTTTTTATTCTTGTAACACCTAAAGAGGAAGAGAGTATTTATTCTCCTTGTTTTAATTGATATGAAGTCTGAGGCAAGACTCAGGCATGGAAGAACTAGTAGCAATCAGAAATTTCAGGGCTCTTTTTTCCATCAAGGGATCTGGCCCTAGAGCCCCACTGCCTTTTGACATGCAGCCTGAGAGAGTGGGGTAGGGTGTGGGGATACAGGAGAGTTTTACTAGACAGCCTGTTGTCCATCAGGGCAGGCCTGTTTCTGAAAGTGAAAGTTCAACAGTACCTCTCCCAACTAGTCCAGTAAAGTTATTTCCTCCAAATAAATTAATTTGTTTCTAAACTCCATAGATGGGATCATATTTTTTTCTCCCTTCTGTATATTAGAGAAGAATGCCTGTGATGTTATCCCATCAGACCCATGGCTGTCAAGAGCAGGGCCTGAGCCATGTCCCTCCAGGTGTTCTTCCATATTCAGTGTTGCCAGTCAGCCAGTCTCTTGACCTGTTCTAGTTCTTACTCTCCTCACTGCACTGTTAACAGCCCCCAGTCAGAGTCCTTGAGATCCTCGTTGTTCATGTCAGGTAGTATTTGCCTACTAACTTGTCTGAATTCCCTAGAGGGACCAAACAGCTGCAGAACAGATGTTTGGCTAATTTAATTCCTTTTACTTTCATTTGGGGGAGTAATTATTTTTATTGATGGTTTCAGCTACAGAGTTGTGAACTGTAATGGTAAGAAGCTAAGTTAAACATAGCTATTTACAGAAAAACCATCATGTACTGTTTTAGGCTTTTGTGGTTAGGGTAACAGAAAAGCCAAAAACTGTTTAGTTCTTGATGGTGAGAGCCTATTCATCGGTTCCCAAAAGACCCATATTCCTAGTGGTGTTAGAACATACCAGGGAGAAAGATATTAATGCTAATGTCTGTCAGGAGGTTTTTTGTTCGTTGTTAACCATGCTCTGCCTAAAGTCAGGGTCGTGTCACGGATAGTTCGTGACTCTCTTTGTCGTTTTGTCCTAGCTGACTACAGCACCAGTGAAATGCTGGTCAACATGGGAAACCTGCCTCTGGACGAGTTCTACCCAGCTGTGTCCATGGTGGCCCTGATGCGGATCTTCCGAGACCAGTCCCTCTCTCACCATCACACCATGGTTGTCCAGGCCATCACCTTCATCTTCAAGTCCCTGGGGCTCAAGTGTGTGCAGTTCCTGCCCCAGGTCATGCCCACCTTCCTTAATGTCATCCGGGTCTGTGATGGGGCCATCCGGGAAGTAAGTACCTAAAACCCCAACTTCTCACTCCTCTGCTCCATACCACACGTGCATAGAAGTTCCATTTGTGCCTCAGCTTCCTAAGAATGCACTCTGCTTGCTACTGAACCTAATGTTTTTCCTCACCCTTAACTTCTAACACCTAAGTCTACAATCAGCTTGATCAATTTTCTGGCTTATCCCTTGAAGATGGCTAAAAGGTGAATGGCCAAGGGGAAGGGACAGCAATCTAGAGTTCAGTCCAGTGTAGAATGTCCCACAGTCTGGATTTCTGGTTGCCTCTTCATGACTGGATTTAAGTCATACATCTTTAGTGAAAATACAATGGAGGTGAAGTTGCAATCTTCTTACTGGATCTCATAATGTCAGTTTTTCTCATTGTTGATCTTAAGTTTAAGCATATGGTTAAGTTGCTGTCTATCAGATCTCCCTAAAGTTACCTTTTTTTTCTTTTTGGCAGAAAGAGAGTCTTTATTATGCAAAAGCAGTGCTATCTAGGAAAATCACACACTGGTTGTTTCTTTCCAATATATGACCAAGCGTAAAGTTACTTTTTTCCTTTGTCACTAATAGTAATCTCAGGTGATGCTTTGAGAAATTAAAATGCTGTAAGTTTGCAAATAAAGTACCTACTTATAAGTAACTCAAGGGTGAAAGAAGAAATCATAACAAACATTAGAAAATATTTCTGAACAGTAATGAAAATATTATATTATTATTCAGCAGTAAAAGAGGAAATAACTAATAATCACACTAGTGGTTGAAAAAGGATGACTTTCTAGTTTTGTCATTCCTTTTACTTTTATTAGCTGACTGTTTTTTTTGTAAAAAGGAATTCTGTCCTCCCCCCAACCTCCTCTTTTTTCTTTCTCTTAAACCACAAAACAAAGTGGTTCCATGAGTAAATACCCATACCATTATTAACAACAAACCTACTAAGTAAAGTTCATGATGGCTTTATAGTTCTGACTGTTCTTAGAATATGTTCTAGTAAGGGTGTAAAGTCAGAGTACTATGTTTAAAAGATACTTGAATTAAATATTTTTCCCTCTGCAGTCATATTATCAACTTGGTGTGCATTTAGAGGAGGTAGTATCATTTTAGAAATTATATTTTCTAACTTTATGTCTGGAGTATAGAAGTGCAATTTATTTTTACATATTGTACTTATAACTATCAACCTCATTAAATTCTTATTAATTTTAATAATTTACCTGTAAATTCTCCCAGGTTTTTACTCTAGGTAATCATACAGTCTGAAAAAAGAAAAAGAAACAAAGGTAGTTTTGGTTTTTTGTTTTAATCTATAAACCATTTATTATTTTTCCTTCCTGTGTTCCTAGGACCTCTACTACAGTATTGATTAGAAGCAGTGATAGTGAAAATCTTTAACCTTGTTCCTGATTTTAATGGGACTGCTATTAAGATTTCACCACTAAGTAGAAAGTTTGCTGTAAGTTTTTGGTAGATAGCTTTTTAAAGGTTATAAATGTTTCCTAGAGTCTTAGTTTGCTAAAGAATATTATCAGTGTTGAATTTATCAAATGCCTTTTCTTCATCTTTTGTGATAATCATGTGGTTTTTCTCTTCAAATGTGTTAATACATTGAATTACATTGATATATGTCCTCATGTTGAAACATCCATGCATTCTCATTTTAAAACCATCTTGGTTATGATGTATTTTTAATTTTGATTTTATATCTAATATTTAATTTTAACTACAGGCTCCAAGATCTATTTAGCTTTTCTGTTTCTTATTGACACAATTTTGGTTACATTTTTCCAGGAAACTATTCATTTTATCTAAGTGATAAAATCTGTGCACGAAATTTGAAGTTGCTCACACTGTTCTCTTACATTTTAATTTCTTCCTAGAAATCTGTCATAGTATTTTTCTTTTTCAATCAACTTTTGGTTCAGATCCCTGTGCTGTCCAGCTGCCAAAAAAAAAAAAAAAAAAAAATCAACTTTTGCCTTTGACCTCTCTTGCATCTTTATTTTCTATTTTATTAACCTGCTTTTATTATGTTCTTCTTTTTTTTTTTTTTTTTTTTTTTTTTTTTCTGCTTTTTAAAAAATTCTTCCTGTACCAGCAGGCCACAAAAATAAATAAATAAAAATTTATGTTGGAATATTAGGTTACTAATTGTCAATCATCTTTTCTAATGTAATCTGTTAAGGCTGTAAATTTTTTTTTTTTTTTCTTTTTAATTGACCGGTATGGGGATACTAACCCTTGACTTGGTGTTGTGAGCCCCACCAAGGCTGTAAATTTTACTCCAAGTTTAGTAGCTGCATTCCAAAAATTTTTTAAATTCTATTGAGGTAAAATTTACATGCTGCTGGTAGTTAGCTCAGTTGGTTAGAGTATGGTGCTGATAACACCAAGGTCCAGGGTTCAATTCCTGTACTGGCCAGCCACCGAGAAAAAAAGTTCACTCTTCTTAAGTGTAAAATTTATTGATTTTTAATATATTTACAGAGTTGTGTAATCATCACTAACAATCTAATTGTAGAAGATTTTTATCACCCGTGCAAGAAACCTGCCCATTTGCAGTCATTTTCCATTCCTACCCCATCCATAGGCAACTACTGTCTACTTTCTGTCTTTATAGATTTGCCTTTTCTAGATATTTCATATAATTGAGATCATAGAATATGTGGTCTTTTGTGTCTGGCTTCTTTCACTTACATAATACTTTTGAGGTTCATCCATGTTGTGACATGTTTCAATAGTTCATTTCTCTTTTATTGCTAAATAATTATGTATCATTATTATTCAGAAATACATATTTTCTAATGTTTGTTATGTTTTCTTCTTTCAGCCTTGAGTTATTTAGAAGTGGGTATTTTATTTGCAAACTTGCAGGATTTTAATTTCTTTTTCATACTGATTTCTGCTTGATTGTATTGTGTTTATGATTCTTTGATTTCTGCTGAAATTCCCTTAATGGTCTAGTGCTTGATTGATTTTCACAAATGTTGCCTGTACGTTTGTGAACGGTATGTATCTGCTAATATTATGCACAGGGCTCTGCATGTGTCCTTTGATTGAGCTTATTCTTTTTTGTTCTTGTTAATTTTTTCTTTCCTCGATCTGTTGATTACTGAGAGAAGTGAAATAAAAGTCTGCCAATACAGTGGTGGATTTATTAATTTCTCATAGTGTAGTCAACCTGTTTTATGTATTTTTGAGGTTATATTATTAGATGCATGCAAATTTTAAATCATATCTTCCTGGTAAATTGACTCTTTTGTCGTTATGCAATGACCTTTTTTATCTTTAATAATACCTTAAAATTTATTTTGCCTAATATTAATAGAGCTATACCAGCTTTTATTGGAGATGTGTGTCTTTTCCTATCCTTTCAACTGTCTTGTGACGTTTTGTTTTAGATGGGTCTCTTGTAAATAAGATATAGCTAGATTATTTTTTTCATGATTTTTTTTTAACTTCTCAATGTACATTGAAGTTGATTTTCATGTCCCTTTACCCATTCTTCCTTCCCCTTCTCTCTCTCTCCTCTCTGCCCCACTACATCATGTCTGTTCACTTGTCTTAACAGATTCAAGGAATTGTTGTATCTTCTTTCCCCCCACCCTTTCTTTGTATATTTATCTATTCATTTATTTTATAGCTCCCACAAATAAGTAACAACACGTGGTATTTCTCTTTCTGTGCCTGACTTGTTTCACTTAATATAATTTTCTCTAAGTCCATCCATGTTGTTGCAAGTGGTAGTATTTAATTCTTTTTTATAGCAGAGTAGTATTTCATTGTGTAAATGTACCACAGTTTCCTTATCCATTCATCTGATGATGGACATTTGGACTGGTTCCAACTCCTGGCTATTGTAAATAATACTGCAATAAACATGGCAGTACAGGTATCCCTTTGGCATGATGATTTCCATTCCTCTCAGTATATTCCAGCAGTGGGATAGCTGGGTCATATGGTAGATCTCTCTGTAATTGTTTGAGGAACCTCCATACCATTTTCCATAAAGGCCATACCATTTTGCAGCCCCACCAACAGTGTATGAGAGTTCCTTTTTCTCTGCAACCTCGTCAGCATTTATCATTCTCAAACTTTTGGATATTAGCCATCCTAACTGGAGTAAGATAGAGTCTCAGAGTGGTTTTGATTTGCATTTCCCAAATGCTGAGTGATGTTGAGCATTTTTTCCTGCGTCTGTTGGCCATTCGTATATCATCCTTTGAGAAAACCCTATTCAGTTCCTTTGCCCATTTTTTAATTGGGTTATTTCTTTTTTTGCTGTAAAGCTGTTTGAGTTCCTTGTATGTACTGGATATTAGTCCTTTTCAGATGTATATTTTGCAAATATTTTCTCTCACTGTTCGTTGTCTTTTAACTCTGTTAATTGTTTCTTTTGCTGCGCAGAAGCTTTTTAGTTTGATATAATCCCATTTGTTTATTTTTCCTTTGGTTGCCTGTGCTTTTGGGGTCATATTCATGAAGTTGTACCCACTCCTACTTCCTGGAGTGTTTCCCCTATATTTTCTTTAAGGAGTTTTATTGTTTCAGGATGTATATTTAATTCTTTAATCCATTTTCACTTGATTTTGGTATATGGTGAGAGGTATGGGTCTAGTTTCATTCTCCTACATATGAATATCCAGTTTTCCCAGCACCATTTGCTGAAGAGGGATTCTCCTCCCCAGTGTGTAGACTTGGTGCCTTTATCAAAGATCAGATGGCTGTAGGTGAATGGGTTGATTTCTGGGTTTTCTATTCTATTCCATTGATCTCTGTTTCTGTTTTTATGCAAGTACCATGCTGTTTTGGTTATTATAGCTTTCTAGTATAGTTTAAAGTCAGGTAGTGTTATGCCTCCAGCTTTATTTTTTTTTTTGCTCAGGATTGCTTTGGCTATGTGTGGTGGTTTGTTATTCCACATAAATGTCTGGATAGTTTTTTCCATTTCTGAGAAAATTGTCATTAGAATTTTGATGGAGATTGCATTGAATCTGTAGATCGCTTTGGGTGATATGGACATTTTCACAATGTTAATTCTTCTGATCCAAGAGCATGGGATATCTTTCCATCTTCTTGTGTCCTATTTAATTTCTCTCAACAGTGGTCTGTAGTTCTGTTCCTAGGGATTTTTCACATCCTTGGTTAACTTTATTCCTAAGTATTTTATTTTTTTGGTGGCTATTGTAAATGGGCCAGCTTTCTTGATTTCTTTTTCTGCATGTTCACTGTTGGAGCTTAGAAATGCTACTGATCATTTTGTGTTGATTATACATATTTTGGGGATTCAGTGTTGACATTTGTGGATCAAATCAATATTACTAGTATGTATATTGTTACAAATTGTACTTATTCTTTATGCCCCTTGTCCAATCTCTCCCTGTCCTGCTGTCCCACCCCCTCCCACCACTGACAACCCTAGATTTCTTCTCTTCCTCTGAAAGAGTAATGGTTACTCTGTTGATTTGTTGCCTAGATGATCTGTCCAATGCTGAGAGGTGTGTTCAGGTCCCCCAGTGTTATCATAGAGCAGCCACTTCTTCTGTCACTCTGGAATGGGCTTTGTGGAGAGAGATATCCTCTTCTTTTCTTTAGTTTCTGCTGGTGACTCACCTTGTGTCAGTGCACTCCAGTGGCTGGTGGACCATCTGCATGTTCATTGTGACATCTTGCCACTTTCGCGGCAGCCGTGGTTACTGTGGTGGGCTACCCACATGGAGGTGATGTTTTTGCATGTTCCTTGGCGCTGGTGGTGTGCCTGGTTGTGGGAGCAGCCCTTAAAGTGGCTGCTGCCCGAAATGCTCTGAGCAGTTTTTTCTTTCTCTCATCATGGTTTCTCCCACCTTGGTGAACTCCATAGGTCTCTCCTCCTCTTCCCCTGAGCTCCAGTGGCCCCAGCTTGGTTGTTACATTTTTATAGTTATAAATTGGTAATTTGTGGGAGAGAGTGATGCTGGGAACCGTCTATTCTGCCATCTTGACCAAAGCCCACCTTTGTGTGTTGATTTTGTATCCTGCAACTTTGCTGAAATCATTTATCAACTCAAGAGTTCTTTTGTAGAGGCTTTAGGCCATTCAATATATAGGAACATATCATCCACAGACAGGGACACTTTGACTTCATCTTTTCCAGTCTGGATGCCTTTTATTTCCTTCTCTTCTCTGATTGCTCTGGCTAATACTTCCAACACAATGTTGAATAGGAGTGGTGAGAGTGGGCATCCTTGTCTAGTTCCTCTTCTTAATGGAAAAGCTTTCACCTTTTCCCCATTCAGTATGATATTGGCAGTGGGCTTATCATATATGGCTTTAATTGTGTTGAGATACTTTCCATCTATACCTAGCTTGTAGAGAGTCTTTAACATGAACAAATGTTGAATTTTGTCAGATGCTTTTTCAGCATGTATAGAGATGATCACACGGTTTTTGTCTTTGCTTTTATTGATGTGTTGTATCACATTTATTGATTTGCATATGTTGAACCAACCTTGAATCCCTGGGATGAATCCCACTTGATCATGGTGTATAATTTTGTGTATATGTTGCTGTATTCTGTTAGCTAGTATTTTATTGAGGATTTTTGCAACTATATTTATCAAGGATATTGGCCTATAGTTTTCTACTTGCATGTATGTTTGTCTGGTTTTGGTATCAGGGTGATGTTTGCCTCATAGAAAGTTTGGTAGAATGATGTCTGTTTCAGTCTTTTCGAATAGTTTATAGAGAATTGGTATCAATTCTTTGGCAGAACTCTGCAGTTAACCTGTCCAGTCCTGGGCTTTTCTTTGTTGGCAGCCTTCTGATAACAGCTTCAATCTCTTTTATTGTTATTGGTCTGTTCAGATTTTCTGTATCTGCTTGGCTCAGTTTCAGTAGTTTGTATGTGTCCAGAAATTTATCCATTTCCTCCAGATTTTCAAATTTGTTGACATATATAGTTGTTTATAGCAGTCTCTAATGATTCCTCATATTTCTGAGGCATCAGTTGTCATATCACCTTTTTCATTTCTAATTTTTGTTATTTGGGTCTTCTCTCTTTTCTTAGTTAGCCTTGCTAAAGGTTTGTCAATATTATTTATCTTTTCAAAAAAACAACTTTTTGTTTCATTGATCTTTTGTATTGCTTTTCGGGATTCTATTTCATTTAGTTCCGCTCTGATCTCAATTATTTCTTTCCATCTACTAACTTTGGGGTTGACTTGTTATTGTTTTTCTAGTTCTTGAAGTTGAAGTCTTAGGTTGTTTATTGTCCATCTTTCCATTCTTCTGAAGTAAGCATTTAATGATTTAATGTGATAATTTTCCCCCTTAGTACTGCTTTTGCAGTATCCCACAGGTTTTGTAATGATGTGTCATTATTTTCATTAGTTTCAAGTAATTTTTTGATTTCCTGTTTAATTTCTTCTTGGACCCATATGTCATTAAATAGAATGTTGTTTAATTTCCACATGTTTGTATAGTTTCTAGAGTTTCATTTGTTATTGATTTCTAATTTTAATCCATTGCGATATGAAAAAAATACATGGAATAATTCCAGTTTTTTTGAATTTGTTGAGGCTTGCTTTGTGACCTAACATGTGGTCTATCCTGGAGAATGTTTCATGTGCTGATGAGAATGAATATTCTGAGGTTGTTGGATGGAATGCTCTGTAGATATCTGCCAAGGCCAATTTGTCTAAAGTGTTGTTTAGATCTTGTGTTTCTCTGTTGAATTTTTGCCTAGATGATCTGTCCAATGTTGAGAGCAGGGTGTTCAGGTCCCCCACTATTATGGTGTTAGTGTCTTTCTCATTCTTTAGATCTAATAGTGTTTGCTTTATAAATCTGGCTGCTCTGACATTTGGTGCATATATATTTATGATTGTTATGTCTTCTTGATGGATAGATCCTTCTATCATTATATATTGGCCTTCTTTATCTCTTTTTATGGTTTTTGGTTTAAAGTCTATTTTATCAGATATAAGAATAGCTACTCTAGCTCATTTTTCATTTCTGTTTGCATGGTGTATCTTTTTCCATCCTTTCACTCTTAGTCTACGTGTGTCTTTACAGGTGAGGTGAGTCTCTTGAAGGCAGCATATTGTTGGGTCCATCTTTTTAATCCAGTCAGTCAGTCTATGCTTTTGAGTGGGGAATTTAATCCTTTTACATTTAGAGTTATTATTGAAAGGTGTTGATTTACTCCTAGCTTTTTATTGATTTTTGTTTAGCTGTCTTAAGTATCATTTGTTTCTTTCTTTCTGATTTTCTGTTTGTCTTCTGTGTTTGTTAGTTTCTTGGGATAAACTATTTTTTCTCTTTATTGTTAGCATTTTTGTTTTACTAACAGGTTTTGTTCTTTCTTGAGTATTCTTGACAGTGATGGTTGTTTTTCAGGTGTCAAACCCAGTGCTCCCCTGAAAATTTCTTGTAAGGCTGGTTGTGTGGTAGTTAATTTCCACAGTTGTTTGTCTGTCTGGGAAATATACTATTTGTCCTTCATTTCGGAAGGATAGCCTTGCTAGGTAAAATATTCTTGGCTGGTAATTTTTGTCCTTTAGTATTTTGAATATATCATCGCATTCTTTTCTGGTTTTTAGGGTTTCTGATGAAAAGTCTAATGTTATTCTGATTGGGGCTCACTTTTAGGTGACTTGCCTCTTCTCGCTTGCAGCTTTTAAGATTTTCTTTGTCTTTGTGAGTTGCCAGTTTGACTATAACATGTCTTGGAGAGCACTTTTTGGGGTTGAATGTGTTTGGGGATCTTTGGGCCTCCTGAATCTGAAGATCTGTGACTTTCCCTATACCTGGGAAGTTTTCTGCCATTATTTCATTGAATATGTTTTCATTGCCATTTCTTTTTCCTTCCCTTCTGGAATACCCGTCATTCGGATATTTGAGCACTTAAGGTTGTCTGTTATCTCTCTTAGATTGTCTTTGGTTCTTTTTAATTCTTTTTTTTTTTTTTTTTTTTTTCATCCACCTGTGCAATTCAAACAGCCTGGTTGTTTCAAGGTCAGAAATTCTCTTTTCTGCTTGTTTTAGCCTGCTGGTTAGA
Source organism: Cynocephalus volans (assembly GCF_027409185.1). Classification (NCBI taxonomy): domain Eukaryota; kingdom Metazoa; phylum Chordata; class Mammalia; order Dermoptera; family Cynocephalidae; genus Cynocephalus; species Cynocephalus volans. The sequence goes on along the minus strand of NC_084467.1, from coordinate 8,737,916 downwards.
CTCTCTGTTGTGTTTTTTATTTAGTTGAATGAATCTTTCAGCTCCACAAGCTCTGCTACATTCTTTTTCAGGGCATTGATTTCTTTGTACATTTCTTCTTTCAGATCCTATATATAGTTTCTCATTTCATTGTGTTGTCTAACTGAGTTTTCTTGTATCTCATTTAGTTTCCTCAGAATTGTTGCTCGAAATTCCTTGTCAGTCATTTCAAGGACTTCTTGTTCTATAGGATCTAGAGCTTGTAAGTTATTATTTTCCTTTGGTAGTGATGTACTTTCTTGATTTTTCATATTTCTGTTATCTTTCCTTTGGTGTTTAGTCATTGTGGCAGGGGGTATCATGGTCCAGTCATTCACCCTGATGTCTGACCTGGATCCTGAAGGGACTGCCAATTCTGGGCAGTGGGGACTAGCCTGGGCTGGGGGTCCCATGTCACCTGCCTGTTATGGCACAGCTGGCTTAGGACATGTGGGCCCAGCAGCTCTCGGGCCTCTCTGGGTGGCAGGGACTGGCCTGGGCTGGGGGGTCCCATGGTGCCTGCCTGTTCCAGTGTGGCTGACTCGGGGTATGTGGGCCCGGCAGCTCTTGGGCCTCTCTAAGCAGCGGGAACTGACCCGGGCTGGAGGTCCCACAGTGCCTATCTGTTCTGGCCTAGCTAGATTATCTTTAATCCGATTTTAAAATCTTCATCTTTTAATCTAGTGCATCCAGTCCAATTGCATTTATTATGATTACTGATATATTTGGGTTTATTTCTTACCTAGTGCTTTTCTTTTGTCCTGTTTTGTATGTTTATTTTTCTTTTCTGTTTGTTTTGGGACTTGATTGAACTTTTATTTTTTATTTTATCTTTTGCCTTGTTGGCCACCTTTAAATTTTTAAAACATTTTGTGATGGAATATTTCAATCATAGACAAAAGTAGACAACCTACTACATTAGATTGTCGTATACCCACCAACAATTATTAGCATTTTGTCAATTTTGTTTCATCTGTTATTGCACACACACACAGCCCACACACATTTCTGGAGTATTTCAAAGCAAATTCCAGATATTATATTATTTCACCAATAAATACTTTTTCCCCATTTAACCACAGTACAATTATGTCACCTTTAAAACTAATGATAATTCCTCAATATTATTTAATACCAATCCTTCTTCATATGTCCTTGTTTGTCTTTAAAATGTCTTTTTACATGTGGTTTGTTCAAGTAGGAATCCAAATAAGGTTTATACATGGTATTTAGTTGATATATCTAATTCTTTTCCTATTTATTTCCCTTTTCTCCAACTTTTTTTTTTAATGTTATATATTTATGGGAGAAACCAGCTCATTATTTTCTACAGAAGCTCCCATTCTGGTTTGGCCGATTGTATCTTCACGATGTCTTAACTTCCTATAAAATTTATCTTTTCATTGTTTCTTTTTTTTTTTTTCTTCTAAAAAAGAAATTTTATTTATAAAAGTAGTTTCAGAAAGTAACAGGCCGTTGCTAGATAGGCACACTTTAGTAGCCTGGTCTTCTTATTCCTGGCCAAGGATCTTCTCTATTGATGGTTGATACTTTGCAGATGGTTTTCAGCTCCCAAAAGGGTTCTTGCTTTAAGTAACAGAGCTGGAAGGCTAAGTGAATCATATTTTTCCTTTATATTTTGTTTTTTCTCTCAAACATCTGAATAAACTGGTTAGATTTATGCTTGATTAGATTTAGAGTCCATTCTTTTGGCAAGAAATACTTCACAGGTGGTACTTTATACTTCCTATTTTAACATTTAGTAAACAGATATTTTCTAGATGATTCAATGCCAGTGATATGAAGGTTAATCAGTAGGTTCAAGTGTTGTAATCCTGATCCAGGCCATTATAAAGTTACCCATCAGCCTTTTTCCTAATCGGTTTAGTGTTCATTGATGGTTGTTTCCTTGATCCAATATTTGATCACTGATTTTAGTGATACAGTGGGATTTAGTGATACACTGATTTTACTGATACAGTGAGACCTGTATCAGACTTATGACCTACAGAGCTGTAAAATAATAATTCATGTTGTTTTAAGCACTAAATTGTGGTAATTTGTTACAGCAACAGTGGGAAATAATAGAGAAAGGAAGAAACAAGGTATATGAATGGGGACAGAGACTTTGCCGGATATACCTTATTTTATAGCTTTGGCTCTATAACCATGTAAATGTTTTATATAACTAAAATAAAAGTTAAATTTTAAAAAACTCGAAGAAATTTCTAAAAATTGAAAAGAAACATAAACAAATGAGTTTAACTATTAACCAAGTTGGTTGCACAATTACTCAAAGAGTAATTTGAAGTGATTTTAAACGTAGTATTTTGGTTGTACACCCTAGTGGGACACATCCTAAAAAATTTGCATCCAAAAAAATTGCAAAAATAAAAAGTCTTAAACTGCATTCAGAAATCTTATTAATAGTAATACTGGTCTTTCACTGTTTATATGTATACAGAAAACATACATGTTTGTATTCTCACTAAAGGAAACCGGAACTCCTTGGAAGCGGTTTGAGTGAAATTGTACTAGATAAGCTTGGAATATCTTTTTTTCTGCCAGAAAGCAAGATCTACTCGGCTATGTAATAAGGACAAAACAGCCAGGTTGATAACTGGGATAATTAGATCATAAAAAGAATAGTGCCTACAAAAATAGGAACACATCAGAGATATATGTATTTACACATATATATTTATTTATGTATCTACATGAGTTCATAATACTCCAAAGAACAAGGGTGGGGTGGGATGGCGTCAGGGTGCTTGGGTCACCTTTGAAAGGTTGCTAGGAACTGGACTCATTATTCTGAAAAACTGATAAATTAAGAGATTCATGCATTTATTCTGCCTTTCCTACATGAGCTATACTTCAAATTAAATAGTTAATTACATGAAGTTCTTTATAGTTGATTTCTAGCTAATAAATCCAGAAAGGATAATAGAATTAGAAAATCACCTTTTTGCAGTCCCTAAATTTATCTTTTCATTATTTCTTATGTTTTTTCTTCTAAAAAAGAAATTTTATTTATTAAAGTAGTTTCAGAAGGTAACAGACAGTAGCTAGATAGGCACATTTTAGTAGTCTGGTCTTCTTATTCCTGGCCAAAGAGCTTCTCTATTGATGGTTGATATTTTGCATATGGTTTTCAGCTCCCAAAAGTGTTCTTGCTTTAAGTAACAGAGCTGGAAGATTAGGTGAATCATACTTTTCCTTTACATTTGGTTCTTTCTCTCAAACATCTGAATAATATTGATAACGCTGTTTTAAATTAGATAAGAAATATGTTGCATTCCTAAGAGGACTTTCTCTCCTTAAGTTTATCATATTTTATAGTTGTTTCAACTGTGGTTCTTACTGAAGCAGTTCATCATGGACTTCAATCAAATGCTGCCTTTTCTTTTCAATATCTGAAATCATTTTAGTATTCTTCCTTTTCAGATTTTTCAACATCTGGACTTCTTTAGGCGTTTTGATAAGTTCTTTAATATTAAAATAAAATTTGTTAGTGGCTTCCTTACAAATTTTAGATTCTATTCTTTTTTTCTACTGTAGGAGGTTTTCTCAAATTCAGGAAAGGTAGACAAAACTATGTCCAAGTCTATGATGTCACTGGTTTTCTTCTCTTCCAGATACCAAATATACATACTATTGGAAATATCTGAGTCTGTGTCTTCACTTCTTGATTTCTTCCTTTTGCCTCAAGACATCTTCCCTTTTTTCTGAGGTGTTTTATAAAAGATATTACAAAGGATACTGATGAACACCGGATGAAGGAATGGATAGGGCAAGGTATGGGGGAAGGGGTGCAGAGCTTCCATGCCTTCTCTGGGTACACCAGCCTTTCAAGAACGTCCCGTGTTCAGCTATCTGGAAGTTCTTTCTTTGTTTATTCTTGAAAATATAAGGAAATATATATTCCCCCACCCATCTTCCTTACCCAGAAGATAACGTAATGTAAATAGTGTTCTGAACCTTGCTTTTTTTCACTTTTCCTGGAGTTCATGCCATAGCAATGTATTTGAGAATTCGTTCATTCCTTTATACAGTTGCTTGTTACTTCGTTGTGTGAACATACACATCTATGTAACCACTCCCTATTAGTGGAAATTTGTGGTTTTTCCAGTCTTTTGCTATTTAAAACAATCCTAAGATTAATCAACATCTCCATCCTTTCCCTGAACAATATTTGAAACTTAGAATAATTGTTCAAACCATTTCCTTTTCTCTTATGCTATTATTTAGTATTTTACCTTTTTTTTAACCACCAAATTAAACATTATTACTACTGTTTTATTTTGCGTTGTTTATAATGATCCACACTTGTCATTTCATTTCTCATTTTATCTTCTTTGTCAGAGCTTTCTCCTAGGACCAGTTTCTTTCTAAGGCAAATTTCTCTTCTGAGCATTCATTGAAGTAAACTTTGTATTTTTGTTTATCTGAAAAAGTCTATATTTCGCCCTCTTTTTAAATCTTCATTTAGCTGAGAATATGATTCTAGGTTCTCCTACTACCGTAGGTATTATCCCACTGTTTCCTGACTTTTTGTTGCTGCTGATAAATCACAGTTCCTTTTACTTAATCTCTCTTTTCTCTATGGCTATTTTACAGATCTTTTCATTGTTTTTGTTGTCCTGAAATTTCACTATTGTATATCTAGATGTGGATTTCTTTTGCTTATTTTGTTTGAGGCTTGTAGGGCTTCCTGAATCTCAGGATTGATATCTTTTGTCTGTTCTCGAGAAGTTCTCATCTGTTATCTTTGTAATATTACCCATCCACCGTGCTATTTTCTCTTTTAGAATTCTGATCAGACTGTCAGAGGTCCTCACTCTGTCCTTAATGTCGCTTGTTTTGTTGTCCACAGTCCTCATCTTTATTTCTCAGATGCATTATGGAAATTTATTCATATCCACTTTCTGTTCACTATTTCTTCAGTTTGTCTTTTTTTTTTTTTTTTTTTTTTGCCTGTTATTGAGTTTTTAGTTTCAACTACATTTTATTTCTTTGTTATACTAGGTTCTTTCAAATATGCCTAGTATTTTTTGGTGGTATTTTGTTCCTGACCTGTAGTTTTTTGTTTGTTTGTTTGTTTGTTTGTTTTGGTGGCTGGCTGGTACAGGGATCCAAACCCATGACCTTGGTGTTAGAAGACTGCACTCTAACCAACTAAGCTAACCAGCCAGCCCTCCCTACCTGTCCTTTCTTATTCCCACTTTTATTTCTTTAAGCATTTTAAATAGATTTACATTTTCTATCTAATAATTACATTACATTTAAGCCCTTTAAGTCTTAATGTCCTTTAAATCTGATTCTGTTTATTGTTTCTGCTGAGTCACACTTGTAGTGATCTACTTCTTCATTTGTTTTATAATTTTGGATCATATATGATATTCGGCTAGGCTTACCCTGGAGCAATACTAGAAAATCTGCTCTGAATTTGCGTCTCTCCAGAGAGGATATGCATTTGCTCTGCCAGGTAATCCAAGAGAACTTTAAATTAGTTTTTTAGCTTAGGGTTTTCCAGGCCACACAAGTAGTTAAAATAAACCCCTAAACCCATGTAATAGGAGGCCTGAAATTATGAACTCTTAGGGGAGACTTTTTTCCTACCTAGACTCCATATCAAAACTGACACATTTCTTTGTCTTTTTTTTTGCCAGTGGACACTTTTTTTTTTTTTTAAATCACCATTTCTCATAATAAGTAGCACTTTGAATGTCTAGCTTTATGTGACTGGTTTCATCTCTAATCTAATGATCATGTTTGTTATCTTCTACAAATTAACTTTAGGCTTTTCATAGCAGGGGAGGAAATCTAGTCTACCATATTTTTCAGGAGCAAACTATGTGATCTTTTAAAATAATAGTGTTTGGGGGGAAAAAGGAGAAAAATCTGGTGAAAGAACCTAAGGGAGTTTGAGCTCTTTATTTATGAACAAGGCACTTGCCTGTCCGTATCCATTGAGTGGCCACTCTGTGTGAACCAGTCACCAAGAGGCTTCCCTAATTGTGACTAAGAAAATGATGTCAAAAATGGGAAGGCTTGTTTCCTCTTTCTATGTTATGGTTTTCTCTTGCCTCCCTGCCATCTCTAATGCCCTGCTTTTCCTCCAGTGTAGGTTTTCTACTTTCTTTGAGGTTCTGCATAACAAAAATTTAGCCAAAGAACCATTATATGTAGAGTCTCATGTTCCTTGATCTCTGTAATATACTTTTATTGGGACCAGTTCACAAAAACTGTCAGCAGTGATTCAATGAGGGGGCAGCCCAGGAGTTAGGTAGGGATGGCTCCACCAAGTCAAACCTGTGTCAGGTGGTCAAACCTGTGCCATGTAGTGACCAGGCTCTCACCGCCTTAGAAGCCATTGCTGTCCTTGTCATTAGGGAATTAGTCCAGACTCTGAGTCCAGTCCTGTAGGTCCTGTCAATCTCGCTTCTTCAGGTAATAAGTACTGTAAGTCCATTACTCACTATTTGAAATAACACTCTTTTTTTTTTTTTGACCAGTAAGGGGATCACAACCCTCGGCATGTTGTGGCCCGCACCATGCTCAGCCAGTGAGCGCACCGCCATCCCCATATAGGATCCGAACCCACGGCCTCGGCGCTATCAGTGCCGCACTCTCCTGAGTGAGCCACGGGGTCAGCCCTGAAATAACACTTTTTATGTATCTCCAATTTACCCAAGTTTCAAAATGTGGATGAAAGTGAAAATATATATGTTTATCTCTAAGTTATCTTTGTTAATGGAGAGAAGCAAAGGAATAGACAGCTATAAAAAATTGGGGGGAGTATAGTTTAGAATTTGATTTTCTACTTAATATGACATATGACACTATCTGAAGAACATAACAAAATATAAACTACACCTTAAAGACAAGTCTTTAAACTGGAAAGTAGTTGGGATTTCCCTTATCCAAAGCTTTCTTATTCCCAATTTTATTTAGTGGATGGTATCTCTTCTTACACTTACAAGGTACCAACCTAAGTAGAATCTTTTTATCTCATTCCTCCACCAATTTGCTTGCTATTTAGACTCATAATTTTTTAACGACACAGTTAATTAATTAAGACCTAATTAATTGAGTTAATTGCCGTAAATGAACTATAATACCAATAATCAAGAGTTAGCTCTATTTATTTTAGAAAGTAAGTGGTAATTAATTAGGGCCTAATAAACAAAAGGTACATTTATGGTTGATTAAAAATTTCATGTCCGTTTTTAAGTCTGTAGTGACTCCAGAATCCTTCTATAATGACTGTCTTTTATTGAGCATTGGGCAGTATTCATGACCCTATTCTAGTGCTTTACATACACTATCCCATTTAATCCTTACAACAAGTTTGTGAGATAAGTACTATTATCTCCATTTTCCCACTGAAGATGCTGATCACAGGGAGGTTAAATGAAGGTCACAAAGCAATTCGATGGCAAAGTGTGGCTCAAAACAACTGGTCTGGCCCCAGGGTCTCTGCAGTGCAGTAACTGGCTTGCCTGGTGTGTAAAGCCTCCACCACCATTGCCACCATAGGTTTTAAGTCTGAGTCTTTGAAACATATTCTCAGTAGTAGTTGGGGTAGTGTGGAAACTGATTCCATAATTGTTTTATTTGTTCATGTGGACTTAGGGTAAGCCTGGGAGTTCTTTGTCCTTCATGGTGCCAACTTGCTGACCTCTTGTCCATTTTAGTTTCTGTTCCAGCAGCTGGGAATGTTGGTGTCCTTTGTGAAGAGCCACATTAGACCTTATATGGATGAAATAGTCACCCTCATGAGAGTGAGTAGAAGTTAATGCTTTGGCTTGTTCATCTGTGTTTGGGTCAAGAAAAGGTCAGAAACAAGTTTGGATAACATGGACGTTTTTTTCATGGGTCACTGCAGAGCTGTTACAACCCAAGTGTAGAAAGTGGAGCAGATAGCCCCCTGGGGTTTTTTTTTTTGCAGGGGAGGGGCGTTGTTGCTCCAGGTTCCCAGGTACAAGAGTACAAAGTACGAAGTCCGAAGAGGAATCCTGAAGTAATTGTTTTGCCAGAAATAGACTCTTGAGTTATTTGCCTCACCCACAACAAAGCAATTTCAGTTTAATATCACAACAGTGTTTTTCTGTTCCCATGAAAGCCCTCTTCCTTACTGCCCGTAAAACTGTGTCCTGAAGAGGGGATTGGGGATTGGGTTTTCCTAGGGCTGTTAAATACAACAGACTATTGTCAGGCAGTGAGGAATAAGGTAATGCTTTACCCTGCTACCTCCAAAAGCGTAAATGTCACCTCTCACTACACTATCACATGAGGAAAGGTTCAGGTCCCAGGATTTTATAACATGCATCAAGCAGGTGCTGGGAGACACCCCACTGATAGCAATATCATTTTTCCTGCTGTTCTATATAATTTACATGTCTCTGATGGGAAGGTTGCTTTACGGACATGGCTGTGCCCTCAAAGAATTAGAAGCTGATATCTGTTCTTCCACACCAGACCTTTATAGTTAGCTTGAAGGAAGCAGCAGGACTAAAATAAAAATGGCTGGCTTCAGAAATGGAATTTCCAGCACCTGGGTCTCAGAACTGGAAAACTCCTACATGTATAAATAATTAAAAGCTCCTCTGTTTCCTGACTCCTACTACAGAGGCCTCTGTGCAAGGAGATTTAGGCAGAATACTTAAGAGCCCGATGGAAGATCTTAGGGGGAGGAAGGGAAAGAGAGGAAGCAGTGTACTCATGGTGGGAAAATGAAGTAATCTGTGACTTATACCCCCCAAAAAGATTTATGACCAAAACTCAGGGATTTGAGGCAAGGACTCTCACACACCTGCAAAATACAGCTTTCATTCCATCCCAGATAGAGAAAGTGCAAGTGGGGCTCTTCCTTTGGCTATTGATCCTGGGCATTTTAATGAGCTGTCCTGAGCCCAGAAAGAGAATAAGAATGGTGTTTGTGAGCAGTGATCTAGCCAACATCCCTCAGCAGGCTACCTGGCTTCTTTGAGGGAGAGAAACCCCTATGAGGAGCTGATGAGAATACATGTGGGGGTAGGTGATCTTTCTCTACAGAAGTCAGAGTGTGGTCCAAGTGAATGAGCATCAGACAAAGTGTGGAGGCCATAAAATCTGTGGTGTTTCTTTGGCAAAGCTTTTTATCTAGAGTAGCTTTTTTGGAGAGAATACATCTCTCCAAACAGAGAGAAAGAAAGTTTTACCAGCATCTTCTAGTACGGTTTTTAGTTTCTAAACTATTATGCTCTTTAAAAAAGTTTTTTAAGGACCGGCCCATGGCTCACTTGGGAGAGTGTGGTGCTGATAACACCAAGGCCACAGGTTCGGATCCCTATATAGCAATGGCCGGTTAGCTCACTTGGGAGAGCGTGGTGCTGACAGCACCAAGTCAAGGTTTAAGATCCCTTTACCGGTCATCTTTTTAAAAGAAAAAAAAATTTTTTTAAGTAAAAATACTGTATTCTTCAATAAAGCTTTTCATCTGAGGAATTATCATTGTTTTTATTGACTTCTAATCTGAATTATTTAGGAGTCCCAAGAGTATTAGTATTTATGTGTTGCTATCATTGTAGGGCATTATTATTAAATCTCCTACCCTGTAGGTTTTAAAGAAGGTAGTAGGCAACTATCTTTTTGAGTTTATTTGAAATGACAGCTTTTCCTGGAGTCAGAGGCTTGGACCAGTTTGCCTTGGCAAGGCAGTATCTGTGGCCAATTGGCCAAGTTTTTATTTTAGTAATTTATGTGGAATATAATCATATGGCTGTAGAAAAGTACTCATTCTGTGACACTATCGAGACCTGATGGCTAGATTTTGGGGTGGATAGATGTCAGTTGCTATCTAGCAAAGTCTAAATCCAGGAAAAGAAGAAAATCTTCACAGCACTGGAGTTGCCTTCTGGTAGAGATCAGGTGGTACCAAAGTAAACTATCCACCCTGGACCACTTCAGAGATCTTAGAGTGACTTAGATTTAGTCATCTGTTCATTCTGTAAACATGTGTTTGAATGGCTAGAATATTTCAGATGCTCTTATAGATTCTGGGGATACAGCAATGAATCAGAGAGGTTTCTTGCCCTTAAATAGCCTATACTACAGTAGAGGGAGGGTGGCAAAACAAATTTAGTATTATAGATACTAGGAAAGAAGAGTAAAAAAGGACTCAAAGTGACTCATGGAGGAGAAAAGGGAAGCCTGCAGAGGAGAAGTGAGGCTCAGCAGGTCTACAAGTATAGATAGGGCTTAGCTGAGCAGGAGATGGGATTCTAGGCAAAGGAAGCAGCACGAGCAAAGCTCAGGCATGAGGTGGCCTGGTGCACATGGGGACATGCAGTTTAATTTGTTCAATATGACTGTAAAACCATTTAATTTGTTCAACACAGGATACAAGAAGGGCCCAGTGATAGGAGGATAGGGGAGGAGTTCATCTTTGGGCAAACCATGCTTACTACATTTTTGCTTCTTTCTGACCCTCTCAGTTCCTTGCTTCATAGTTCAACAGAAGGGCACCTGACTCCGCTCCTTTTTCTCTTCCCTTTTTGCAGGAATTCTGGGTCATGAACACATCAATCCAAAGCACAATCATTCTTCTCATTGAGCAAATTGTGGTAGCTCTTGGGGGTGAATTTAAGCTCTACCTGCCCCAGCTGATTCCACACATGCTGCGTGTCTTCATGCATGACAACAGCCCAGGCCGCATTGTCTCTATCAAGGTGAGTAGCCTGAGGTATCCTCTAGAGATTTCCACCATCTCTCACAGTCCCTGGATGATCAGCCAAATGGTGAGACCCCGTTCTGAGTGACAGGTTGATGCCTGCCCAACAAGACCAAATCCCAAGATGCTTGCAATTTATAATTTCCAGAATGTTTATAATCCTCTCTTGATTATCCTTATGTTTTGTGTTCTTTAATATATTAATCTTGGTCTGTGTTTTATCCCAGACCAATTTTCTCTGTAATCCAGCAACTGACTCCTTATCAAATGAAGTAAGCACAGAGAAAGCAAGGTAATATGTAAACAATTAAAATGAGGGGGAAGAAAGTGTTACCAAAAGAATGTAGTTCAAAGCCACTTAATAAAGGCTTTTCAGAGTCCCCAAGGAACTTTGAATTATCCATACCACTGCCCCCTCCATGTCCTGAGATGCTTAATACCTTACTGTATTTGCTCATCTCTGTGCTTTTGCTCCCTTTTGCAGTTGCTGGCTGCAATCCAGCTGTTTGGTGCCAACCTGGATGACTATCTGCATTTGTTGTTGCCTCCTATTGTGAAGCTATTTGATGCCCCTGAAGTTCCACTGCCGTCTCGAAAGTAAGCACCTGCCCTTTGGGACTAACAATCATTAAGCTTTTAATGTTTTGTTAAAGATGTCCTTGTAAGTTCCCAAGCCATCTTTCTATTTTTTTATTTCAACTTCCATTATTTTAGTCCAGTAATGTCTCAGGTTTATCTGAATCTTAACTGTCCCATTCCACTGAAATATATGTTGGATCCATGTCACCCAAAATACCTCAAAGGCCATTCTTTCCCATTCCTTCCATGCTGATTGTTGAAATAACCCTCAGCCACTTCTCTTACTTTGAGATTGTATGTTGGCAGTTACTCTATGTCAGTGATTGTTGCAGGGCAGCATTAGAGACAGTGGATCGCCTGACTGAATCCCTGGATTTCACTGACTATGCTTCCCGGATCATTCACCCTATTGTTCGAACCCTGGACCAGAGCCCAGAACTGCGTTCCACAGCCATGGACACATTGTCTTCACTTGTCTTTCAACTGGGGAAGAAGGTATGACAGGAGTCCTGAACAAACAGGTGCTTTTCTGCCTTATTTCGGAAGAAGACTTTGTCTTTGAACTTCTCCATTTGTTAGTCTATAGGTCTCAACTACCATCAGAGAACATGGAATTATTTGTGCTTTTTTTCTTCATTTGTTCATCATCACATATTTATTGAGCCACCTGTGTGAGCTAAGTGCTGTTCTGGGATAACATAGTAAACAGAATAAAGTCCCTGCTCTCATAGAGCTCACATTCCAGTGAAGCAAAGCAAATAAACATAATTTGTCTCATGAGAGTGATGGGTGGAAGTGGGGAGAAATGCTGTTTATTTAGGACAACAGGCAAGACTTCTCTGGCCAGTTGACATTTGGGCAGAGACCTAAATGTAACAGGCCTAATCCCAGAGTGGGTGCAGGCAAAAGGAGTAGCAAATGTGAAGGCTGAGATGGCAGCTTGCTTGAAGAGGTCAAGGCATGGCAGGAGAGCAGTGTGATTTCAGAGGAGCAAGCAAAGGGAAAGTGCTTGGAATTATAAGGCGGGGGCGGGTGGTGGGTAGAGACTAGATCTTGTAGGCCAGTGGCTCTCAAAATGTGATCCTTGGACAAGCTATCAGTATCATCATACCTGGCAACTTACTGGAAGTGCACATTTTCAGGCCTCACTTTAGACCTACTGAATCAGAAATTCTGGCTGTGGAGCCCAGCAATCTCTAGTTTCATAAGCTCTCTGGGTGATTCTGATGCCCATTAAAATTTGCAAATCACTGTTGTGAGCCATTGTAAGTATTCTGGCTTTTACTCTGAGCAAGACTGGAAGTCTTTGGAAGATTTTGAGCACAGGAAAAATATAATCTGACTTAATTTTTTGTTTTGTTTTGTTTTGTTTTGTTTTGGTGTCTGGCTGGTACAGGGATCTGAACCCTTAACCTTGGTGTTGTAACACCATGCTGTAACCAACTGAGCTAACCAACCAGCCCTTTTTTTTTTTTTTTTTTTTTTTTAATGACTTAATATTTTAAGATGATCACTCTCAATTCTGTGTGGAAAAGTAGGCTGTGAGGGCAAGGGTGGAAATAGAGACCTATTGAGAGACTGCTGCAGTAAGCCAGATGAAGAGGATGGGAACTTGGACTAGGATTATAGCAGTGATGGTAAAATGGGATTCTTCCGAATACCACAGAGCTAGCCAAAAACTCAGAAGAAATAGCTGTAACGTACGTAGTTGTGATGACACTTTTTCCTCTACTTTTTTACATTCTCCAAAGTAATGGTTGCTGACTTTTTCCCTCTCCTGTTATAGTACCAAATTTTCATTCCAATGGTGAATAAAGTTTTGGTGCGGCACCGAATCAACCATCAGCGCTATGATGTGCTCATCTGCAGAATTGTCAAGGTGAACTATGCTTTCTGTTTTGAAAGTTTTGTCTCTCCTATTTGGTATTCTTGTAATCTTATCTGTGGGAGTATAACTAGCTTTTTAGCTCTAAACTAGGGATTGGCAAACTTTTTCTGTAAAGATAGTAAGTTTCTTTAGCTTTGTAGGGTATGTGGTCTTTGGTGGCAACTGCTCGACTCTGCCACTGCAGCCTGAAAGCAGCCAGATGCAGTACATAAATGAATGAGCCTAGCTGCATTCCAGTAAAACTTTATTTATGGACACCAAAATTTGGTTGTCTCATAATCTTCATGTGTTGCAAAATAGTGATCTTTGGGTTTTTATTTTTCAACCATTTAAAATTGTAAAATCTTTCTTAGCTCTTGAGCTATACAAAAACAGGTGGCAGGCTATTTGCCCTTTGCTCTAAACATTTCATCACTTTTATCTTTGCTTACAGTTGTCTCATCTTTGCCAGCTGCATGGTTACATGCTTGTACTATTAAGCCAGTGCTTGTCAGTGAACAGGAGTGACCAGCAAAGACTGGTATACAGTGGGGGATTCAGCCCACCTATAGTTCATTCTGTACATGCATCTTTTTACTTCTTGTTGAAATCCTGGCTCTTCCAGAAGATCTGAACCTTGGGAGATTTAAGGATGTTTTCTAAACTGGAAGTGTCTAGTGGAGTTGCAGGTGTTTTCTGTAGATTTCTACTTGCAGGGATACACCCTTGCTGATGAAGAGGAGGACCCTTTGATTTACCAGCATCGAATGCTGAGGAGTGGCCAAGGGGACGCATTGGCTAGTGGACCAGTAGAAACAGGACCCATGAAGAAATTGCACGTCAGCACCATCAACCTCCAAAAGGCAGGTTCATTGTTTCTGGGGGACCTGAAAGGAGAGCTCTGCTCTTCTCTCTTGTTCAAAACTTTCAGTTCTTTCTTTTTTTTTTTTTTAAACTTTCAGTTCTTTCTGCCTTCAGTTTAAACCAACCAAAAACCAGCTCAAATGTTTTTCCAAAAATCTAGATAACTGTGAACTTAGGTCATTTTGGCTTTTTGCAGGTGTCTGAACTGTGATTTTTTTTTTTTTTTTTTTTTTTTTTTGTAATAGAGGAGAGACAGAGAGCAAAGTGTCCTTTTGTGCTCCCTTGGAACTTTGATAGTAGAACCTTTTGCAGATAACATTCTTATTTCTATGTGAGTGGAACAAAGCTGGTAAATCTCCTAGTTAGCACTGAGACTGATGCAGGCTCTTTAAAGCAGTGCTTTTCGGGCCAAGCCCATGGCGCACTCGGGAGAATGCGGCGCTGGGAGCGCGGCGACACTCCCGCCGCGGGTTCGGATCCTATATGGGAATGGCCGGTGCACTCACTGGCTGAGTGCCGGTCACGAAAAAGACAAAAATAAATAAATAAATAAAGCAGTGCTTTTCCAACTTCAGATTCATTGAGCTTACCAATTGGAGTCTCGTTAAAATGCTTATTCTGATGTAGGCACTCTGAGTTGAGCCTGATATTCTGCATTTCTGACAAGCTCCAAGGTAATGTGATGCAGCTGGTTCATGGACCACATTTCGAGTAGTGAGGTTTTAGATCTTTGTAAGTAAGTACTGAATTATTTCTGCTTACCAAAGCCTGAGACATGACCAGCTTTTCCCTGTGTTTGCCACAAGCCATCCTGCCAGAGACCAGCTCCGCAGGATTTGTTGGACCTGAATAGGTGGTGTGGTGTCAGCGAAGAAAAAAGAGAAAGGCGAGCCACAGATGTCTAGTGCAAGTGTGGACAACAACCACATGAATCTTGCTTTATTTATATTTTTTTACTTAATTTTTTACATGATGATTTATCTTTTAATCAAAACATTTTTATTTTGTTTCTATTGAAAAAGAAAGGTCAAAATGTTCTAAAGCACTCACGCTGTGACAAAAACATCTACTCATGCATCAGTAGTTCACCCCGAAGCCTGTGGCTTGTGGCCAGGAAACCATACAATAGCAGAATGCTTGGCTTAAAGACGTCAGACTTTTGGTTTGAATCATAAGTCCTAACCTTTTAAACTTACACATAAACTTATATTCTAAACTTCTATTAAAGCTTACTTATATTTAACAATTTAATGTTTTATGTTTTATATTAATTATTCTAATTCTTAACCAAAATCACAATGTATATAACATGATTTTTTATAATAAAACTTAACTATAATGTCCTATTATATTTTGTACTACTATTAAAAACAATTACACTTTAAACTAATCTAAACAAAATCTGTTAATATCAAAACCTCTTTGTATATCTCTCCTATTTTACCTATCCATCTCTATAACAAAATTTTCTGTTTCCTTGCCAGTTGACTCTGGGAACAGTACAAGGAACAAAGTGAAAAATTAAATGATCCTACTCAAGCTAACAAAAACACACTATATCATTCTCATTATTACTAGGGAAACAACATGTTCTTGGTAAATCAAGTGAAACTGGGAATGGGGAAGAAACAAAAAAATCTGTAACTAGTTGTGATCAATTAGTTGTAAACACCACTGCACTTGGACCCACCGACTCCCTGGGGGACATGGATAAAATTCCAACATAACAACTTCATTCCACACGTACAAGAGCATGACCACAGCCACAATGGGTCAATGCATACATCACTAATAGGAAAGATCAATAACAAAATTAAATCAAGCCAACCCATACCGGGAACATACATCAAAAACACTTCTAGTACTGACAATGCCATTTAAATAAACCAATTAATTTTGATGTATTTTTCTCCTTTGAGAAACCCCAGGGTCCTTGGAATCTTCCGAAGGACATGCTAGTATGGCTTTGAGAAATTCCAAGGCCCTTGGAATCCCCCAAAGCCACACTAAGCCAAAAAGTTAGGCCTTTAATTCTGAAAGAAAAGCCTTGTCAAGTAAAGGTGAAACAAACAGGAAATCTCCAAGAGCCGTGCCGCACATACGAGACCCTCTGCAGCCTGCTGAACAAGGGGTATCACTCCTCAGGCTCCCATGCCATTCCCTATAGCAGGATGGCTCATGGCACCATCCCCCTAAAAACAGGCAGTTTCAAAGCATCACTAGTGAATCTGAGCAGAATAATCATAGTTACTTCATTAACTTTTAAATAAATATTTTCCACCATTTGACATTAGTCTTTGGTGCTTCTGGTGACTATAAGCATCTCCCAATTTGGATTTCAACATGGTGTTATTCTTCATTTGTAGCAGCAGATAGAGGTAAAGAACTTGGTGGGTCTGTCCCAGCTGACCTGCTCATACAGATTTGAACATAGTTCTGTGTGTGTGAATGTGTGTGCTCAAACCCAGCTTCAAAATACTGACTATTGTGTCAGAGTCTTTACCCGCATGGACCACTGTTAAGAAATATTTGCTGATTTTAGATAAAAGTGGTAAAATATCCCTGGGTCAGGATTGATGCTGCTTTCCCTCTGGGGATTTTGTAACTGCTAGTCTGACTTCAGGAAGAAGAAAAAGGTCATCAGTCACCTGGCATTCCCAGGCAGTTATTGAGACCACCCTGCTGACAACTCACACTTGAGAAAGGACCAGGCAAGGAGGCCAGGTGCACATTTCCACCCAGATGTTTTCAGCATGTCTAGGTTCAGAATGTCCTTCCAACCAGGCAGCTGTTTACCCTGCTTTAGAGCTTTGTTCTCTCTATTTTAGCAAATTCCCCAGTAGTCCAATTTGCTTCCAGGAGGTTTTTCTTTCTACCCAGGACTGGGAAAAATAAGCATAAACCTTGCCAAACAGACAAGGTTTATCTCACCTGAAAGAATAGATCAGTTTTTAAAAACCTAAGCAAAATCCTCCATAGCTGATTTTTGGATTCATTTCATCAAAAAGTGAATTGTTCTTCCACATAATCATGTAAGGATAATTAGGAATTGGTCTATTTATCAGTTTTAACGA
The DNA here is from genome assembly GCF_027409185.1 of Cynocephalus volans. Lineage (NCBI taxonomy): Eukaryota > Metazoa > Chordata > Mammalia > Dermoptera > Cynocephalidae > Cynocephalus > Cynocephalus volans. The sequence goes on along the minus strand of NC_084467.1, from coordinate 8,720,797 downwards.
GCTTTCAAAATAACAATTTGCCACCTCAGTCACTGTTCTATTGACTGTGCTAATAGAGGATTTACATGAGACAGAAAACATAAAAACCATTTATATACAAGGGTACTTCAAAAAGTTCATGGAAAGATTCATATTATCTTTTAATTCTGTTTTTCCACAAATTTTTTTTTTTTTTTTTTCTTTTTGGCAACTGGCCGGTACAGGGATCTGAACCCTTGACCTTGGTGTTATCAAGCACCACGCTGTAACCAAGTGAGTTAATAGGCCAGTCCCCCACGAACTTTTTGAAGTATCCTCATATACCTCTAGAGTGCTTTCCAGAATTTTCAGGAGCTTTGCTTATGACAATCCATTTGGGCTTACCTTCACAATAAATAAGCTGGCATTTCGTGAACATGCACTGGTGTCACCAGATGAAGCAGTCATCAGGGTGGTTAGCAAAAGGACCCTGGTCTATTTTTATACAGTTATTGCAGAACCCAAAGAATTGGGAGGTGATTATGGCTTTGTTTTTTGTTTTTGCTTTTGGCAGCTGGCCAAGGAAGTTTGTTTTAAAGAGCATGGGGGAAAGAACCATGTGGGGGGTTTGGCCTGTTTGATAGATTGTGCAGTTGTCCGTTAAGCTATGATATTTCTGAAGACCTATTTACTGCCATTTATTAAGTACTAACAATAATTGATATCAACAACAACTAACATTTGTTGAGTGCTTTCCATGTACCAGTGTTGTGAGCACTTTATGTATATTAACTCAGTTAATCATCACAATAATCCTATGAGTGCTGTCATTGCTGTACCCATATTATAGATGTGGACCTTGAAGCACTGAAAGGTTAAATAATTTGCCCAGTGTCTACTAGTAAATGGTGGAGCCAGGATTCAGACTAGGTAGAATGACTCTAGAGTCCACTCTCTTAACCACTGTGTTAAATTATCGCTGTCTTATCCAGACTCAACCTCACATAATTAGAGGGAGAAAGAAATTAGTAATACTTCCTTGTTTATGTCCAACTTTTTTTTTTTTTTTTAAGGATCCGAACCCGTGGCCTTGGTGTTATCCGCACTGCACTCTCCCGAGTGAGCCACGGGCCAGCCCTATGTCCAACTTTTAAAGTACTATGTAATACAGTGAAGCTATGCACAGACCTATTGTGTGGGTAAGAAGCCAGAAATCTATGGACAGAAAAGGACTTGCTGATGAGTGACATTACATAAACTATTATTTTATGTCAGGAACCAAAGTAGAGATACGACAAGAAAGGAACTAAATAATTATCACTGACCATACAATGGGAACCTGAAGGAGAAGGAATAGTGAGACTAGATACGAAAGACTGTTGGATGAACTGGAACAGAACAGGGTCTAAAAATCAAGTCTCACTCTTCTCCTTCAGGTTCTCGTTGTATGGTCAGTGATAATTATTTAGTTCCTCTCTTGCTGTATCTCTGCTTTGGTTCCTGATATAAAATAATAGTTTATGTAATGTCACTCATTGGCAGCTCTTCAGAATTAGCAGCAAATCTCCAGTTTATCCCAGGGAGGTGATGGTTGAGTCGATGATGATTAGGTGATTTAGCACATGAAGGTCCTTTTATTCCCTGGACCACTTCACTAGTCCAAAGTTTGAGAACTTTTGCTTTAACTTACATGATTTCCCCTGTTTAGAGAGAATTGATATGTCTGGTCAGCTGGGAAGATCTTTTTTTTTTTTTTTTTTTGGCAGCTGACCATTACAGGGATCAAACCTTGGACTTGGTGTGATCAGCACTACACTCTAACCCACTGAACTAACCGGCCAACCCTGGAGAAATCTTTTAATAACGTATTTTTTAAATTAAGAATTTAGTAATTAGGGCTAGGCCAGTTTAAAGAAACGTCATTTTGATAATAATTGCACCCATTTTTTGCTCACTCCAGCTAGGCCCTTTAGATACATTACTTCTAGATGAGGAAGTCTGAGGCTCAGATGCAACATATACAAGTAATTTGCTTAGGGTTTTACAGCGTTGAATGGCAGAGCAAGGATCCCAGCCAGGTGTTTCTAACTTCAGAGAAATAGGCACTCATGTACACAGCACTAACTTTGTGCCAAGCACTGTTATAAATTCGTTATATTTATTAATTTACTTAATCCTTAAAACATACTATAAAGCAGAAACCGTCACTCTCATTTTATAGATGAGAAAACCGAGATAGAGGAGTTAAGTGACTTCCTGAAGATCAGAGAGCCAATAAGTTATATAACTGGGATTTGCACTCAAGCCATTGAGCTCCAGGGTATGGCCACTACTACAGTACACTGCCTCTCTCCAGAACTCGAGTCTTTCTATCCACCCACCTAAGCTGTCCCTGGTAGTAACTCTTGATGCTTGGAGAGTTCAGAGTTTTGAGGGCAGTTGGAGGGATAAACTAGAGAGAAGAAATCAAATCTGTTCAAATTCCTTTTTTCTTGTTCTTTCATAGTGCCATGTGCTTGGGCTCACTGCTCACCTGGTTGTAACATGATTCCTGATGGTGTGAACCTGAGCATTTTTCTTCTTCCTGTGTGACTCTTCATTGTCAAAAGAGCCAGTGTCCTAATACACAGAGAGTACCCAGCTCCCTTCATGCACTACTGCAGGCCATTAGGTTTTGTTGAGTGCTCTCTGAGTGTGACATTCCCCATCCATTCTGGTTCTGTAGAGCTCTCTGCTTTGCTGATGGTCAGAGTCCAACACAAACAAGTTGTAAAACAGGCTTTTTCTATATTGAGGTATGTTCCAGAGGTTGCTGCTTTTGCTTTATGGCTTCAAATTAAATATTACTCTTTTGTATTTGTGCCCAGGAGGAATTTTATCATGAGAGGTATAATTTTATAAATCAAAGAAGTAGAACAATTATTAAACAGGTGAGTGCTCTTTACAATTGGCCCTTGAAGCTGATGGTTTTCTGTTGGCACCCGGCAGGCCTGGGGAGCTGCCAGGAGGGTCTCCAAAGATGACTGGCTGGAATGGCTGAGACGGCTGAGCCTGGAGTTGCTGAAGGACTCCTCGTCACCCTCCCTGCGTTCATGCTGGGCCCTGGCACAGGCCTACAACCCGATGGCCAGGTATGATGTGTTAGAGCTTCAGATTGGGATGGAGAGGATCAGCACATAGAAAATAACATATACGAATTAATTTTTATTAGAGGTAGTAGTAAAATGGCTAATATTTTTAATTTTGCGAACTTGTGGACAAAAAGAAAGAAAAAGGCAAATTGAACATGCTCATATTATAGGAAGAGCAGCCATCTTAACCTTGCTAGTAGACCACAGATAAATACCTTTCGTTAGTAGATTTAGGTCCAGAATTTTAATAACAAAGTTATTTACAACTCTGAAAACAACTAAGTAATAATTGAATGTAACCTGTTTCCAATATTAATGATATTCTAATTACTTATTCTGCATTACAAATAATGCAAAACTTGGTGATCTAAAACAACAGTCATTTATTTTGCTCATGAATCTGAAGTTTGGGAGGACTTGTGGGGAAACTTTCCTCTGCTCCACTTGGTGTCAGAGGGGGTGGTTTCAGTAGAGGATCCACCTTCAAGATGGCTCGCTGGCATGTCTGGCAAGTTGGGGCTGACTATCCAGTGGGAACTCAGCTGTGGCTGGGGGCCTTGGTTCCTATCCATGTGGACCACTCCCATAGGTTGCTTGGGCTTTTTCACAGAAGGTTGCTGGGTTCAAGAGTGAGTGCCCCAAGAGAACAACATGGAAGGACATGTATTTTTATGATCTAGCTGGGGAAGTACATAGTGTTACTTCTGCCTTACTCTGTTGCTCAAGGCAGTCATAAAGGGCCACTCCGGGAAGGAGACATGGATGCTCCCTCTTGATAGAGGAGCAGCAAGATTTTTCAAGAACATATGAAACGGGAGATACTGTTGGAGCCACCTTTGGAAATAGGATTTGCCATAAACAATATAATTTTAAATAGTAAATCTTAAATAGCCATTTAAAATTTGGTTTACAGCTAGCCAGTTAGCTCAGTTGGTTAGAACACAGCCTCATAACACCAAGGTCAAGGGTTCAGTTCCCCATGTTGGCCAGTTACCAAAAAATAAATAAATACAGTAAAATAAAATATGGTTTATAAAAATTTTTAATGCTTATGAAAAATTTATAGTATAACGTAATTTAATAAAATGGAATGTAAAATGGCATGTTTGATTTCAACTATTAAAAATATGTGTACATAGAATAAATATTAGAAAGTAATCCGGCAATGGTTATCTCTAAGTAGGAAGGTTTAAGAAATGATTTTCTTCTTTTTTATTCTTTTCTCTATTTTCCAGATTTTTCTACAGGGGAATTTATTATTCATAATGAGACATAAAATGGTGATTTAATCAACAACCCTTCTTATTAGCAAGAAACAAAAAGCAAGGCATTTCATTTCACTTTTATTAACACAGCAGGTTTGCTGTTATGATGTGTATTTAGCAGGAGTACTGATGGTCCCTGAGATTATTGCTTTGATGCCATGATTTTGTTCCTCTAATTTCTTTCAAGTTTTATTTTAAGACTTTCAAAATAGTTTCTAGAACTTCCCTGTTTCCATAGTGTACAGATTTCATATGCTCAGCTGATGTTCTGTACTTCTCTTTTGCACAAGTCACCTCTGAGCACAGTGTCATTTAAAAGAGGCTTGTGGGGGCCGGCCCGTGGCTCACTCGGGAGAGTGTGGTGCTGATAACACCAAGGCCATGGGTTCAGATCCTATATAGGGATGGCTGGTTGGCTCACTGGGTGAGCATGGTGCTGACCACACCAAGTCAAGGGTTAAGATCCCCTTACTGGTCATCTTTTAAAAAAAAAAAAAAAAAAAAAGGCTTGTGGTAAATATACACATATGTATTTATCCCCTTAGTCCCAAATATGTTTATTTGGGATCCCATGTAACCTCTGACCTAGATCAGGAAAGGTTGTTTCTTAATTTATACAGGACTTCTTATGGTCTTTATGTTATCCTTTGAATTTCAAATTTTCTTTTCTCTGTCAGATTCCAAAATTATACACATTGATCTAACTTCACCTTTTAATATGTAATCATAAGTAGATACAGAGGCATCTGTTGCTAAACCCATCCATTACAGGCATATCTTATAGTTTCCAACTCCCCTTACCCCACATTCACCAAAAAAGTGGGGGATAGGATCAAAGTTAGATGTCAGGGGTGACAAATATGCCCATCCATGTGATGCTGTAATGATTTAAATTAGTTGTAGTAATCTTAGAAATGGCACATCTGGTTCCAGGTCTTTGTAAGGCCACAGCTGTTAGAGATTGGCTTAGAGAATCTTTCAAGACTTCTGGACTTAGATTCTATTTGCTAATGCTTCTAGTTTCTTAAGTTCTGTTGTCATTTTTTAAATGACCATCTAACTAAAGGTTCTGGTTATATTTGGAAAGCAATAGCAGATGCTGCCTTTGCCATTTCTGTTCTTCAGAATTTGGACACTGCCCAAGAAAGATCTTAAGAATCATTTGAAGATTATTATTTTCTGAATCTGTTAATACCACCTTCAGTGTTAGAAGTCTCCTTTCTGTTCATCCCCTCCGGTGAAGAGAAATGATGCAAAAACTGCCAGGAAATATGCCTGTGGAGACAAGTTACTTTGCTCTCTGCTCTTTTCCATTCCCTCCCTCTCCCAATCCCCTGTATATCACAGTGTCTATACCTGCACTGTAAGTTACAGTAGTCACTAGCCATGTGTGGTTATTTTAATTTAATTAACATTAAATAAAATCTAAAATTCAGTTCCTCAGTCACTTACCACAATTCAAGTGCTTAATGACCAATGGCTACTATATTGGACAGGAACGATATAGACCATTTCCAGAAAGTTCTATTTTTCTAGCACTGGTCTGTAGAACCAAAATCAGTGACGCCAGGAGCAGATTGACAGGTGTGACTTTGTGGCACCAGGCAGAGGCATGAGAGGTTTCCGGCATCTTTCTCCACTCTCCTCAGGGATCTCTTCAATGCTGCATTTGTGTCTTGCTGGTCTGAACTGAATGAAGACCAGCAGGATGAGCTCATCAGAAGCATCGAGTTGGCCCTCACCTCACAAGACATCGCGGAAGTCACGCAAACCCTCTTAAACTTGGCTGAATTCATGGAGCACAGTGACAAGGTGAAACTTCTCCCCATTGTCCAGATGGAGGCTGGCAGGGAACCAGCTGGTGGGAGGGGAGAAGCATCCATCCAGCCCTCTCTTATTAGTGCCCATCTGTCAATTTTCTATGCTGTGGGGTTTTGCTCTCCTCTAGGGCCCCCTGCCACTGAGAGATGACAATGGCATTGTTCTACTGGGTGAGAGAGCTGCCAAATGCCGAGCATATGCCAAAGCACTACACTACAAAGAACTGGAGTTCCAGAAAGGTCCCACCCCCGCCATTCTAGAGTCTCTCATCAGGTAGGCAGTAAACCCTTTTTAATTGCTGCTTCATTCAAAATAACCTCTCTTCTGCAACTGCCTGGTGCCACTTCACTTGGAGACTTCTGCTCTTTGAAATCTGGTCAGCATGTTTAAATGACATGTGGTTGCAGATGGCTCTCTCTGGTAGTTTGGGGAAATTGTCATTTCTGTTGACCCTTATCATCTGCATTCCTCTCATTTTCCAACCTGTGCTTTCTCGTCCAGGAAAATCAGTCTAGAAGCAATTCTATGGCCATAGCAGCCTAGGAAAGATAGATGTTTTTGTGTCTGGGTTAGATATCACTCTGTAAGGCAAGAGTAGGATGTACTGGTTCCTGGGCTTTAAAGGCCACCCAAAAGCGGGGTGGGATTTTATTGACTAAATCTATTGGTGCCTGAGTCCTCCTCCTTTGGAGTTCTATGAATGTAAGAGGCAGACTGAAGTCTGAGATCAGTGGTCTTTTCCCCTGATTTGGTTAAGTTCTGTCCTCTCATAAGATGGTTTTAAGTCTTCTGGGAATGGCAGAAATAGGCTGTTTAATAAATTTTCTGCTATTACGAAATTACAAACACCCCAAAATATTAGCTTCAGCTCCTAGAGAACTGTTCACTTCCCCTAATGATTTTCAGAGAATATTAACTCCGGGATCTAATTATCTTATGTAAATGCTAACATGGTTGATCATTTCACTGAAGATTATTTAGGCAAAATCACCCGACTAGTAAGTTCCTCCATTGTGGCAGATAGAGTCTGCTGTGTACAGTGCTTCCTTCATTTGAGAGGATAATCAAATAGCCAGGTTGTCTATTAGCTCAGCTAAAAAAAAATTCTGCTTTAAACACATGAAATTTCTGCTTTAAACACATTAAAAATTGACCCAAAAGGCAGAAATAGAATCATATTCTGCCCAAATAAATTGGAATTTGAGACAATGTTGATTTTTAAAATACCATATAGGAGGGCTAGCCCATGGCTCACTTGGGAGAGTGTGGTGCTGATAACACCAAGGCCGTGGGTTCGGATCCCTGTATAATGATGGCCGGTTAGCTCACTTGGGAGAGCGTGGTGCTGACAACACCAAGTCAAGAGTTAAGATCCCTTTACTGGTCATCTTTTTAAAAAATAAATAAAACAAAATACCATATAGGAACAATTATAAACATGCCATCCTAGAAGACATTTCAAATTAGGCACAGCAAATGTGAAAGCCCACATTTCTTCCTCTCATCTCTGGCTTAAGTAATGCAGTCTTACATGATAACTAACAAAATCTGGTAACTGAATATAACTTCAACGTCAAATAACTAGTTTTGCACATTAATTTTCTTGCTAACCTTTTTCTATTTGAGATCTGTCTAAACCTCCCTCACCTCACCCTTGATTTTCACCATATTTGAGACCATCATAGATGCATTAAAGTTAATGCAGATTTCGGGCCAGCCTGTGGCTCACTCGGGAGAGTGCGGTGCTGATAACACCAAGGCCCCGGGTTCGGATCCCATATAGGGATGGCCGGTTCGCTCACTGGCTGAGCGTGGTGCTGACAACACCAAGTCAAGGGTTAAGACCCCCTTACCGGTCATCTTTTAAAATAAATTAATTAATTAATTAAATAAAGTTAATGCAGATTTATAATAGAGAGATACAGTCAGAGACCTGGAAAAGTGCTCAAGAAAGTCATTTAGCTTCTTAGGTCACATAATTGAAAATAAGTCCTCAGAGTTCCCTGCAGATTGATCTTGGCTTTTAAAACAAAAAAAAACAAAAAACATCTCTGTTTCAAGGGAAAGCCAGTGCTCTCAGCTGTTCGGGTGTATTTGGCCGAATCAGCTCTGCTTACAGTTTTGCCCCATTTCAGCTGGTCTCCCATATCATTCCAGTATCTTTCTTTTTTGTTTGCAACTTTTACTTCTGATTTTGTAAAACTGTTTTTCCTAAGCCCTATTATGGTGTTATGCCTTCATCTTGACTGGGGAGAGTTTTAAGAAACAACCTTAGGCAGAGCTGCTGTTAAGGAAGTTGCTCACAGCACTCCCCTCACTTCCCCGGGTGAGCCACATGTGACCCCTCCTAGGGGTCACACCACTGGTGCTTGTACATCCCTGAGCCATTACTTTGGTCTGGTCTTGGGGACATAGCTCTTCAGTAGTAGATTGAATTTCCATCCTCACAGTGGCTACTGAACAGATTGCAGCTAAATTCCTGCCCCCACCCCCAACAAATTACAGACGTCTTACCTGTTTTGACTACTAACACACAAACACACATACCCCACTTTATTTTTCCTACTCTTACTTTCCCTTCACCAATTTGTCCACTTTTTTAGGGCTATTGTAATATATACATTTGAGTCAATTGCCTTAGATTCTTTTTGAAACAATCAGGGTAACCTACACAAAAACATCTTTGTGCAGCTGTTTCTTATTTTTTGTTTTTAATTTTAAAAACTGTGCTCTGCTGATAATATTGTTCTCTTGCTGCTGATTCAATCTGTCTTCTTACCTGTTGATTTTTTTACCTATCTGCTCCATGACAAATTAAATCCCACATGTGATCCCCAAACCAGAGCTAACACTGAGATAGTATATTCCCATCTCCTTAAAGCACAGATATATCAGTAAGTATAATTGCATCTTAGGGGAACGGAACATTAAGTGGGTATTCGATACCCAGAGCATTAAGGTAAGGTCTGCTGGCTTTTGCTCTTCTGCCCTAAGTAGTGTGTCTGGTCAAAGCCAGATGCTTTCCGGGGTCTGGCCAGTGGCTCACCTGGAAGAGCGTGGTACTGATAACACCAAGGTCAAGGGTTCAGATCCCCATACCAGCCAGCCGCCAAAAAAAAAAACGCTAGATGTCTTCACTGTTCAGCCCTTGACGGGTAACACCCTTTATAAAAATTTTTCTGATTTAGACATATGCAAAATTAAAAATCAGAACAGGGCCAGTGCTCACTAGGTAGACATGCAGCACTAACAACTGCCCATCAGGCTGAATATGTCCTTTTTTCTGCACAGAGCTCTTCTTTTTTGTGCCTCCTTCTCTCACATATCTTAAAGGATCTGGTCAGAGCAAAACGTTCTTTACCCTCAGGAGTAACAGTGAGCTCTCTTTTTGGCTCCTGGTGGTTCTGTCCTCTTTCAGGTTCAGAGACCATGTTGTACTGTCATCTCTGAATCCTCAGTATCCACCATCAACCTGTACCAGAACAGGTGCTTTGGAAATGTAGGGACTGTTAGAATCGGCACCACTGCAGATGAAATGGTTGGGGTGTTCTGTGCATTCTTTGCCATCTGCTCTTTTCCATCTGCCCCTCTCTCTGAGAAGTTTCTGCCGAAAAGGTGAAGGAAACCACAGAGGCTGATTTAAAATTAACATCCTCAGGGTTTCCTTAGTTGTGGGGTATATAGGAGATGAGAGAGATAATTATTAGCTACTTCTGCCACAGCATTCTTGCTTTCTTTGCTCCTTTTAAGCCCCTGATATTTTTTATCGTTTTTCCTAGCAGTATGGTGCTAAGCATCGCAGATTCTTCTGCCTGCCTGAAGAAGTTTCTGTTTGAATATCTGTCCCATGAGAAGCCCTACTCCAATGTAGTTTTTCTCTACTCATTTTATTTCATTGAAAATCCCCAAGGTTCTTGTTTTTATGGTAAAGTAGATTCCCAACAATTAAAGGGCTAAAGGTATAGTAGAAAATATTAAGTACTGTATAATAGCTTATCTTACACTGCCTGACTCAGGTATATGGTTCTTTTGGATAGGAAAAAATGACTTCCTAAAGGTCAAGATTACTTGATACCATTATGGTTGAAGATATTTTTCCTTTCTAAATGGTTAAGCTAAAAGTAGGAGTGTGTGTATGCAAAATTTTGAAACCAAGTGGTTGTAGTGGCTTCTGTGGGAATTAGTTAAGTGGTCCAGGCTCTGATCTCTTCCCAGTGGCTGCTGGCCTTTTTGTCCTTTACCTTTTCTTTTTTGGCTTCCTACTCCTCCTCCCTTGGTTTCCTTAATACTGAAACAGACACAGAATCTCATTCTCACTTCTCACCCTCTGATTTTTTTACTTAAACATTTTACTGTGCTCTACGTGGTAATGGTAAGAATTAAAAAAAAAAAAAGCACACGTTTTAAAATATTTATTGTAGAAGCAAAAGAAACTTTGAATGTTTAAAACACAAACTACAATATTTTATTTTTTACAAAGCAAGATGCTTACATACAGCATGAATTATTAATCATAGCGCCATCTACTTTCATTTTTCAGCCATTTTTTTAATGACAAAAAGGAAGCTCCTGAGCCCATTTCTTACAAAGTAAATAAAAATAGATGTATCTGTATTGACTATGAATATTTGTAGGCAGTTTTGTGCAGGCTTCCATGAGGGACTATACCCACCTCCCACTGGTGCTCCCTGCCACCACCAGCCCCACTTCATGCCTTTCAATGTTATACTGTGATCAAGGCGAGCAGGAGAGGTGATAAGAGTCTGATTGAAAGGCCCAGTGCTCTGGAGTTTCCCTCCAAGCAAGTCCAACCTGGGCCAGCTCATCTCCAGCGAAACAATTTTTGTATTTTTAAAAAATGTGAGACTAGGGCCGGCCTGTGGCTCACTCTGGAGAGTGTGGTGCTGATAACACCAAGGCCACGGGTTCGGATCCCATATAGGGATGGCCGGTTAGCTCACTTGGGAGAGCGTGGTGCTGACAACACCAAGTCAAGGGTTAAGATCCCCTTACTGGTCATCCATCTTTAAAAAAAAAAAAAAATGTGTAGACTGAAGGTAATTTCATCATGTTTAAAAATAGAAACTCCCCTCCTCCACTGCCCTTTTTCATTCCTTTTTCTAACAGTCAAGGCCCCTTCTTCGAGAATCAAAATAATATTGTTCTTTTTAGCAAAGGGATTTGTTTTATGCCCTCACCTAACCTAGGTCTTAGAGAATTATGGGTAAAGTTATCTCACAATTATTTTTCACAGAAAAATCATGTGGAAAAGACAAGCTGCTGCTATGTAAGGGATCATGGGCAGACAGAGCCCACTCAGTCCAGCCCCCTGAGAAGTATGTGGCAAGACCCATTGTGTACTTCATCCCATTTATTGTAACATCCTTGGTACATATAATTTTATTGTGCTCCTTAGAGTCTCACTCTCTCATTGGAGATTATAGGTTATTTCCCACCCCTGCCCTTTCTACATGCTCTTCCTCTCCTTCTCTGCCCTTGCCCAGTCTCCATTTGTCTCCATTTCTGCAGCCCTGCTCCACAGCAGCCTCCTTTTAGGGCTTGAAATCTTCCGGGCGGATTTTCATCTCCACCCGTTTGAGAGAGTAGCTAGATCCATGCCAGCCGTACCAGGTGATGCCATCCAGGTGCTTGTTGTGCTCTCCCAAGCGGTAGTAAACACCATTGAGGTTGGAGTCTGTGCAGCAGTTGTACCAGTATCCACCTGACACAAGAAACAGATCAGTGCTGTAAGCTATGTCCTCTCCTTGGAAATAGATGATAGACTAGACATCAGGGATCTGTAATGTTGTTTCTTCAACAGTAGATAAGCAGTTAGAGCCAGTATCAAAAAGGGTACTGTGGTCAGAACACCAACTGTACAGTTATAAATTCACTCTCTCTCCTTAAGTGGGATTACAGGCTTATACCCAAACTTCTACTTCCCCATCCTCCCAACTCTCACCTTTACGGAGCTGTGCACACTTGTCCAAGCAGTTGTCATTGTCCTTGTCCTTGGTGCTGAAGGCTGTGTTGTTATGGTAGAGAAGGGCGTCGTTCCCCACATTCCCACTGTAGTTTCCCAGGAAGAGGCGATAGCTATTCAGTTCATTGCCCAGAACAAAGTTGCTGTACTCAGCATAGTACATGTTGCCCTCCCAGTCCTGTTGGGGAGGAGCAGAGCCTTGGAAAAACCTCATTTGATACTTCCCTTGTACTTCTTCTCTCACTCCAACCCCACAGCCAAACATCTTTTTGTAGCTGTGAATCTAGTAAAACTTTGTTGGTTGTTTACCTGTTGTACTTACCATAGTAATTAGGGAGTCAGAAAACAAAGGGACTAGATCATCCTTTTCTCCTGATTCACCATATGGCCTTGACTAGTCTCTCTAAGCAGTATTCCTTCTCTTCCCTGTCTGTAAGGTGCAGATATGTACTCTTGCTGAATCCCACTCAGAGATGTCGTAAGAGTAATGTGAGAATCTAGTGAGTGTTTCAAGACCTTCAATGAGGAACACCAACCAAAATCAATAAAAAGGTTTGCACATAAAGAACCTCATGCCCCAGGCCAGAGCAAAGACAGCAGTGTTCCACCCAGCTGACTATTGGATTTGCTGTGCTCTGGCCTGGGTCTGGCCTCCTCTTGTGCCCCCACAGTCCCACCTTTGTGAAAAATAAGAAAAAACCTATTCTACAACTGTACTGCTACCTGCAGGAAAACCATCATAATAAATATACAGATCTGTAGTAATTAAAATAGGAATGGTGCCCCCAGTGTTGTGCATAGTCGTATGTGGCAGCCCTCAGCCAGACCTGGAGCCCCAGGCCTCATGCTCACCTCCATCTCCACACGTAGCCGGGTAGGCTGTCTGGTGAGCCGGTGGATGTGTTCATTCCCCAGCCAGAAGTCCCCACGGATGCTGCCAAAGCCCTGCTTGTACTGCTTCCAGTCCCGATAGAAGGAGACAAGGCCACTCTTTCTTCTCTGAATGATGGTCCAGCCTCCACCTGATGTCTCCATGTCACAGAACACCTGTAGCAGAGAGGATGCTCTGGTCAGGGACTCATGGGAGCATGAGGGCAGGTTTCCCAACCTTTTTTCTGTCCCCACAGAGCCAATGGATGCACACACTCCCATAGTCACACTGGTTCACTGCAGCAAAGATGCTGCCTTGGTGATGGGGAGCTGGGCAGGTAGTAATTGGCTGAGGAAGAATGATCCACATGGGGGTTGGGGGTGACTGCAAACATAGCTTGAAGGGGAAAATCCAGACACTTCCAACATGTCCCCTTCATGTTCTCTCTTTTCTCCTTCCCAAAGAATAGCTGCTCTAGGACCTGGTAAGAGATTTAAAGTAGTTATATGTTGGTTGTGAGAGTTATCTAATCTATAGTAGAAGGTCTGGTGTTTGGTTGATAATGATTTGAAGAGGCCAAACAGATGCCTGGATTGGGTTGGGGGATGGGGCACATAATTTGAATGTTTATGTAGCTCTCTGGTATTTGGTGTGTTTGCTTCTGTTTGAGTTTCCCTTTCCTTAGACTGAGTAGCCCTGTTGTCACCATCCTTTGAGAGGGTGGAAGACAGATGGTAAAATGTGGGCCAGTGGGCTATAATGACCTCACCTCCAGCTCAGGGCTGCCCAGGAAGTCATCAGGAGGAAGCTTGTACACTCCAGAGATGCGATAGTTCTTCTGGTAGAGGGAAGAGCAATCATATATGGCATCTAGAAAAGGAGCAAACCACAGGGTGAGTGTCCACACTCAAGATTTGTGGCAAGTGGGCCGAGCCCGTGGCGCACTTGGTAGAGTGCTGCGCTGGCAGCGCGGCGACGCTCCCGCCGCGGGTTCGGATCCTATATAGGACTGACCAGTGCACTCACTGGCTGAGTGCCGGTCACGAAAAAACGACAAAAAAAAAAAAAAAAAGATTTGTGGCAAGTGGGGTATTCCTGCTGCATCTGAATTGGATGTTTAAAAACCAAGACTTTGCTTCTACCACAGGATCCCTGTGGGTGTTAATTACCAGGCAGTGTCTGGATTTGGGAGAGGTGGGCATCAGGAGATCAAGAAGGGTGTATGTTTTGACTTCACTAGTGATGGGGCAGAGGAGTGGGGAAGCCCTTCACCTGGATAGCATCAACAGGACAAACAAACAGGTGATTTCAGGTTAATTCTGAAATTATCCTGCTGTAGTTCTAAGCCATGAATTCTAGGAGTATTAAGTGTGTGAGGGCCATGTAACAGATACTCCTGTTGAATAGATTCAGACTTCTTGGGCAGCCATTTCTATTACAAGTTAAGTCATAAGTATCTCATAGGGCCTGGTTTTGTTGTTGTTTCTTGGTTTGTTTTTGTCATTTTCAGAGGTAATGGCTACTGCCAACTGGGGCCCAATTAACTGAGATAGATTTACAGTCTTATCTTTCCCTCTGTCAGTCTAACAATGTTAGATCCTCAAATGAAAACAAAGCACCCTGAGGAATGCTTTGAGGCCATCTCCTGGAAATTTTATTAAAATGAGGAAATGAGAGCATCAGACAAGCCAGTTTTCACTCTGGGGCTGATTTAAATGCTTTCTTAGCTGCCCTTGGGGCTACTCCTTTATGTCAGGTTTTGTCTCCCTATTCTAAATATCAAAGAGCATTGTGGAATAGACAACCTCTTCTGACAGGATTCAGAGAGCAGGGCTCACTCACTGTCCAGGAGATACTTCCTGCCTTCTATGTCTTGGATTTCTTTCCTTGGTGGCCACTGCATGAGGACCTTAGAGAAGAGCACAGGATGGTAGATGGTAACACTGCCACCATGGGAGTTGTCTGAGACGCCTTGGTACACTCACAGCATGTTGGAGGAGGGGAAACAGGGTACACTTGCCTTCACCATCAGAGTTCTTTTCTTCCTATTACTAGTGAAAGTACCAACTTACTGCTTTCTCCAAGGGGCTACTCACTTAAATATCAAGGTGACCCAGCACCTGCTTATAGAGGGAAAAAAATATAAGGAATGTTGTCCAGGGCAAGAAGAGTAAGAGGCCTGTCAGGAGAGCTATATTTGACCCCCAAGAAACTCCCTGCTGGGTGAAAAAGCCCCATTTGGAGGAGCAGGAGGTGGCATGGCCAGATTCCTCTGTCTGGCCTGGCCTTCCGTGTGTCTGGTCTCATCTCACAGACCAAATCAGGACTCATTTGTCTGGAAAATGGCCTGAGAATACCTTTCTAATCCCAAACCGAGGGTAAGGAAGTTCAAGCTTAGAAAGTGATTTGTACACGTTGGTTTAGATAACAGAATTTTCAAGCTTAATTTCATGTTAAAACTTTTTCTCCATTTGAACTCAGGGTAATCAATGACTTACTCATTCAAAGCTAATCATGTCTTTGCTCTTGACTTGGTTTTTAATGCAACCAACAGTTTTTTTGTTTTGTTTTGGTTTTTGTCCCTGGCTCCATACCGCAGGACACTAGGTGGGCCCCGAGGCACTGGCACAGTATGTCTGGTTGTGGGAGGGGGGTCCAGTCCCTGGCTCCACCATACCCCAGGTATTGGGGTGGGCCCCAAGGCACTGGCACGGGGTGCCTGGTTGTGGGAGGAGGGTCTGGTCCCCAGCTTCATACCCTGGGTCCCCAGGCGGGCCCCGAGGTGCTGGCATGGGGTGCCTAGTTGTGGGAGGGGGGCCTGGTCCTCTTCTCCATGCCCCGGATCCCAGGGCAGGCCCGAGGCAGTGGCGTGGGGTGCCTGGTTGTGGGAGGGGGGTCTGGTCCCTGGCTCCATACCCCATGTCCCGGGGTGGGCCCCGAGGTGCTGGCGAGGAGAACCAACAGTTTTTATATCAGCAAGAAATGATGTATCTATAGTATATGCTCCTTACAACTATTATTTTCCTGATAATCTCAGAAAATCAAATTTATCTCTAAACAATCGATTCATGTTGGCCTATCTGAGCCAAGCTAACCAGAAACTGAAAGTTATTTTGCAGAAGAAAACATTAAATGTATTTTATTTTTGACCTATTAAAAATCCATATTTCAGCATTGCATTTTCTTATTTCCTGTAATATTGAGGAGAATCTTATCTGAGACAATGGGAAAATAGAAATATCAGAACTGAGAAACTGAGGAGCCTCTCCTTTCCTGAACACAAAGGTTCAAATGGTTATGAGCAGTGTCTCTACACTTAATTCTGAGCCAGTGAGAAGAGTTATGATTGCAGAGAGAGTACACAAAATTCCATTAATGCCCATTCCTTCTATACCTTAGGGACACCAGAGAACTGTTTTTGGCAAAATTTTGCATTCAGAGCAACAGATGTTATAGTTTGGTGTTTGTTTCTTCCTTGGGATTGAGGGTACAGCCTGTCAGTTCTTGGTAAGGAAGTGGAATAGCCGCACCAACAGGGAAAGCTTGAACCCTGCTTCTAAGACTCGCTTGCTATGTGACTTTGGTCAGATCGTGTAATCTCTCAGTGCTCCAAGATGGTAATTCATACCTTTCTAATGTGCTGTAATACTGTGTGAAAAAAAGAGACCTGTGAAGGTACTAGGTAAATTTACAGAACATTAGTAATCAAAAGAAATATTCCATAAGCCTTTACTAAAGGGAAAGTATATCCCAAAAGAACCCCCAGTGACCATTCTGATGACCAAGTTATCTAGAAGAAATGCCATAGACAGGAGACACCCTGCTATATGATGGGGGAGGTGGTGAGTAGCATGAGGACATGTTCTCCTTACCTGCCGAGGTCTGAGTGACAGTCTGCGCTGCCTGCAGCTGCATGATGTCAATCTGGTTGTTCATCTCAGAGTACTTGCTCTCAGCATCTGTGAGCCGTGACTCCATGAGCTTGGTGTTGCTCTCCATCTCCATCACCTGCATGACCACGCCGACCCAGTCCCTCTCCTGCTTCTTGCTCAGTTCATTTAGCAGACTGCTTAGGTTGGCGACTTGGGCCTTGAGCTCCGTTACCTCCTCACAGCAGGTGGCTACTTTGAGCTGTGCGGGTGTCTTACGCTTAGGGGGCTTCTGCAGCCACGCTGGGTGGCTGACAAAGGCCACTATGAAAATGCAGAGCCAGGTCACAGCTGAGAGTGTCTCTTTCAACATCTTTTGTGGGCCTGAGTGAGGAAGGATCTTCCTTGGAGAATCAGAATATGCCCAGCTGAGGTCTGCAAAGCTGTAGCAAACTACAACCTTATACTTTCACTCTGGATGGTCTCACCACTTTGTTTTTTTTTTTTTTTTTTTCTTTCCTTGCTCTTTCTTAGCCTTTCTCGAAGCTTGAGTTCCTGAAAGTGGAGCTTAGTGGCTATCCTATAGCCTTCCTTCAAGCCTGAATACTCCACAAAGTCAGCATCTTAAATATTGTTTGTTGCCTGCACCTCCACCCCCACCATGGCCGTACACGGGGCTTTAGCCCCTCCCAGCTCATCTGGGAGGGTCAGGTGCCTGTTGAGTGAAGTCAGCGTAAACTTAGGCCAGAGGAGGGGAGGAGGGAGACAGGGGCGAGTCTGTCTTTCCTTGCCTGCACAGTCTTTGGACTGAGACAAGAGGACTGTGAATTTGTGTGTTTCCAGTTTCGCCTATTAGGTTATGCCCCTGCCAGCCACTGGCTCAGCTCAGCTCTATCAGCAAGCAGGGCAGGGTTAGAGGAATTTGCAAATTCCATTCTAAAGGTTATATAACCATAGGAAGAGAGTAAGATAGGTGAGAGTGTTGGGAATAAGGCTCTGTACTCACCCAGGGTGGCCTGTTAATGTAATCCATGCTGTTTATACGAGGATTTGGTATATTTTGGCATCCTGCTGAATGTGCTTTTAACTAGGCTGGTTATTACTGTCTGTAATCATCATTCTGTGTTTTGCAAAATTCTTATTCAACCTAGATCTAACACTATCTCATATTTGAAAATTTTCAACTTAGAAAAATTCTAGAAATAGAAGGACAAAATAAATCTCTTAGGAAGTAAAAAAAGAAAAGAAAAAATTGTAATTTGTATCCACAGGGTTTCTGCAGTTGTCTTTCTTTTTACATACTTTCTCCTTCAACAAAGAGTGGGTCAGTATAAGCTTCTCACATGACATTTTTCAAGGAGGTATCAGAAGATTACAGCAGAGATGTGCCAGGCATGGTTCTGGGATTGGTCACCCATGCTTCTGTCAATCTTTAGGCAGAATCTTGCCCACAGTTCAAAACTTGTGAAATATATTAAAGTATAGAGAAAATAATCCCCATCACCTAATAAGTCCATATCTAGCATCTCATTTCCCTCTTCCCATGCAATATGGTTTGCAATTTAAAATTATTCTTCCTCTATCTATATATGACTTTGTAACCAAAAAACTGGGATATTATAATTTCTCATGTACTATAAAAGGACACTGCTCTTTTGAAAATAAATATTAAAAACATGGAATTTCAGCAAACATCCTTAAAATAAGCTTTTCACTAAGAATGCATACAAAGGTCCCTCTGTCCTTAAAACAGTAGTTCAGTCTTTGGAACATACAATCGCTATTTCCATGTTATGGAACCACTGAAGCGGTTACTTATACTATTGATATTCAGTCTGGGTCCTTCCCCCACAGGTCTGATGCCTGACAGCTCTCCGCCATAATCCCCCAGAACCCTTTTCCAGTCAGGGCTTCTGGCTCCTCAGAAAGTAATTTCTGTTCAGGCAGCCAGAATTACCAAACAATTTTTTATTTTTTTAGATCTAAATCGAAAAGCAATAGGGGATCAGGTAGATCAGGAGTTGTTTTCTCATATCCTTAGTCTCCTTTGCCTACTAAGAGGTGAAAATGTTCTGGCACCCTACTTGTCATCCTGCTGAAAAGATTCTGATTAGAATTGGCACTGTCTGCTGGTCTCTGCTCTCTTTGGCAAATGTCTAGCCCATCGGGGCACCACAGCCTTCACTCCATGGAGTTCATTTCACTAAGGAGAACCTTGCCCTGATTGTTAGCATCTTACAAGATCTCTAAACTCCATGAGGATCTTCAAGGTGATCTCCTGATCACCAAATGACACTGCACTTAAACCACGTGCCACAGAAGTGCTTATGCACCATACAATTATGTATAGAGTCACATGGGACCCTACTGCCTTGGAACTCCTGTTGAGCAATGCAGTAGAGAAGCATAAAGGAACAGTGGAGCTTTATGGCTTTCCAACCAGCTTTTTGTTTATTCTTCCCAATAGCTGCTTCTCTCACCCAAACAGGAAAATATTATGAATTGATTTTCTTATCTGGGCAGAAAATGAATCAGTCATTCATATTTGCAACCCATGTAATTCTTTTTAGGAAAGATAGGAGGGGGTTAATAAGTTCACATTGAAGCATCTAGCTTTTAGTATTAATCCCTGGTCTTTGATATGTATTTCCTGGAAACTAACATAAGGCATAACTTGGAGATAGAAGCTTTTCTTATTTGAAGATTTTCTTAAATGGCCTAAGCTGCCCAAGTGTCAATTAACCCCCCCCAAATTATGAGGAAAAAATAGCTAATTAAGGATATTTCCCATACCAGAAGACTCTGTTTTCCAAAATCTCCACAACCTTATGATGGCTCAGAATCTGAATTTCTAAAGCAAGGAAAAGTAAGCCCTTGTTTTGAGCACAGCTAAAACAAGTAGAGAAAACCATGAAGAACATGGAAGACTAAAGTGGTTTTCCCTTCTCTGAAAGGCTTTTCTTTTCTTTCTTTCTTTTTTTTTTTTTTTAAAAAGATGACCGGTAAGGGGATCTCAGCCCTTGACTTGGTGTTGTCAGCACCACGCTCAGCCAGTGAGCCAACCGGCCATCCCTATATAGGATCCGAACCCGTGGCCTTGGTGTCATCAGCACCGCACTCTACCGAGTGAGCCACGGGCCGGCCTTCTCTGAAAGGCTTTTAATCCCTTCTTCTGCCTTTCAGTGAACAAAATGGCCATTAAAATGGGGATTAACTGAGGAAATGTGGAAAACCTGGGTTAGATACCATCCAGTTTTTCCTTTTCTCCATTTTGCTGGTGGTGAACGAGGGCTAGCTTGGTGCACTTGGAAAAGATGTTTATGAAAATAAAGCTTATGTTCTCAATGAAGAAAGTTAGTGAGCTTTTACTTACCCTGGAGGTTCTCAAAGACTTCACAGTTTGGGCAGTACTGCCTTGGGCTGGTACCAAGGACTGGAAGGAAGCATTAGAGCAGCCTTAGTGTTAGGGAGTTGGGGCGGGCCAGAGCTGACCTGTCTTCTACCCAAATAAGAATGTCAAGTCTTATTTTCTTGAGAATGTCCCCGTTGGAGAAACTGCTTCTCTTTTTTCTAATGTATTCCCACCTCAGCCATCACTTTCAAAGCTGGCGAGAAAGAGCAGAAGTACCCTCATTGCCAAACTTTCAGCTTGTAGAATGAATATATCTGAGAAGCTACCTGTTGCTAGTTTAATTGTATACTTTGTATGAATATTTTACTACTTCTGAAGTCTTTTAATGAGTCACAGCCTGCCATACTATACATAACCATTGAATGTCTAACCTTTCTATCATTCAGTCCTATTTCTGTCTCAACTAAGAGCCCATGTCCATCACAGAACGTATTTCCATCTTTTCCCCTAAGCTTTCTAATTTGCCACTCCTACCAAAGAATGTGTCCTGGACCTATTAGAAATCATTTCTCTCAGGCCTCCTCTTAGAGTCCATTATTTAATTATAGCACATAGCTGTCTCTGATTTTTCTTAGGACTTTGTAGTAAACATCTGCCCTATTAGCCACCATTCACATTACAGAATACAGCGGTAATGCTGGCCCAGTGCCTTGCAGTATAGTTGAAGAGACAGACAACTGAACTGGCATGTGTGACATGCCAGGATGGGGGCACAGAGCAGGAGGAGTGCCCAACCCAGGTGATGCTCTGGAGGGCCTCCCAAAGGAAGTGATACCCAGGTTTTGAAGAAAAAGGAGGAAATAGCCAGGAATGGAGAGGGCATTCGAGCAAAGGTGTGGCTATGTGAAACACCTTGGCTTAGTAGGAGAATGTAAGTAGTCAAGCATGTCCCAAGAGTCAAGAAGAGAGAGGTGTGGCAGCAGCATTAATGCTGGAAAGGTGAAGGGGATCCAGGTTGCAGGGACCTTACAAGTCCAGGTGAGGAGTGTGACTATTCTGCTGGAGAAAGAGGGGGCTGTGGAGGGAATCCAAGAACCTTTTATCTCTTGTTGCTTTGTTTTCCTGATTCTCACCAGGAAAGTGACCTTTTATTATTGCCAAGCAAGATTTTTAACTGGAAATGGTTGATTTAGAGCATTAGAATTTCTTAAAATTGTAATGCATTCATATTAAATGCCCTCACTGGGTCATCTGGCTTAAGGATTAAAGAGACAGCACATGAAGCACTTGAGTACTTAGGTCTGGAATCAGACAAATCTGGGCTGTAATTCCTCCCCAACACTCAATAGCTATATGACCATGGGCAAATTTCTTTACTTCTCTGACTTTACTAATCTGTGAAATGAAGAAAAAAGTCAAAACTACCTCATTTCACGGGATTTTTGTGAGAATTAAGTTAAGTAAAACAAAAGGTTAAGAATAACTAAGACATTTCTGAATAAGGAAAATAAACTTGGAGGAATCACACTACTAGATATCAGGTGTATCATAAAGCTACAGTAAGACATTATGGTATAGACACAAGGATACACAGAATTTAAAATCCAGAAACAGACCCACACATACGTATATGGACACTTGATTTATGACAAGGTAACACTACCGAACAATGAGGAAAGGACCGTCTTTGCGATAAGTGCTACTGGATCACCTAGATAGCCTTGGGCGGGGAGGAGGCTCTTGACCCTTACATGACACCGTACACAAAAACTCAGGTCCAGGAGATTTAAATTCTCAATGTGAAAGGTAAAACTATAAAGCTTCTAGAGGATAACAGAGGAGATTAGGAGATTGTCTTCAGCATCTTGGGATACGAAAAGCTTTCTTAAACAAGATACAAAAAACACTAACCATAAGAAAACACTAAGAAATGCAATGAAAGTAGTCATTTCTGTTCATTAGAAGACTTCTTAAAGAGAATGAAAAGGCATAAAATATTTTCAGTATATACTCTTGTATGTTTTATATCCAGAGTATGTAAAGAACTCCTATCAAGCAATAGGAGATAAAAGGTAGCCCAATTATAAGATTGGCGAAAGATGTGAACAGGCACTTAGTTCATAAAAGAGAATATCCAGAAGTCCTGTTAACACAAGAAAAGCCACTCCATCTCATTAGTCATTATGGAAATTCAAATTACAGCCTATATAATAAGATGTCACTGCACACCAGCCAGAAGGGCTGAAATGGAAAAGACAAAATGCCAAATGTTGACAGTTGTATAGCAGTCGGGGTTTTCATACACTTCTGGTAGAAATGTAAATTGGTAAAACTACTTTGGAGAACAATTTGTCTGTATTTTATAAAGCTGAACATACCCTGTATGGCAGAAGTTCTAGGTATTTACCCCACAGAAATGTGAGCACACATGCCCCAAATGACATGTACAACAATGTTTGTTGTAACACCACTCATAATACCCAAAAATTGATAGCAGTCCAAATGTGCATCAACGGTATGATAAATTGTGGTACAGGTTAAGTATCCCTTGTCCAATAATCTTGGGACCAGAAGTGTTTTGGATTCTAGGGGGTTTTTTGATTTTGGAATATTTGTGTTATACTTACCAGTTGAGCATCCCAAATTTGGAAATCCGAAATGCTTCAATGAGCATTTCCTTTGAGCATCACGTCAGCACTCAAAAAGTTTTAGATTTTGGAGCATTTCAGATTTTGGAGTTTTGGATTTGGGATGCTCAACCTGTATACTCATACAGTGAAATACTATTCAGATATAAAAAGACTACTGTGACGTGCTACAACATGGATGCATTTCACAAACATAATGTTGAGTGTTTATATAAAGTTCAAAAACTGACAAGAATAACCAATTGTGTTAGAAGTCAGAGTAGCAGTTACCCCTGGAGATGAAAAGGGGAGCAGTGATTAGGAAGGGATTCAGGTACTCCTGAGATGCTGTCAGTGTTCTTATGTTCTGTGTCTTGGTCCAGGTGGTAGTTACAGGGGTGTCTTCACTTCATGATAATTCATCAAGCTGCACACTTAGGTGTATACTTTCCTATATATATGTTATACTTAAATTAGGAAGTTTGTTTAAAAATAAATAATGCACATAAAACACATGGACTAGTGTCTGACAGTCAGTGTCCAGCAAATATTATTATTTAGTACACAATTTTCATCTCATTGGAAAAGTCTTTCCTGACTGTCCTAATCTAAAATAAGCCCCCTGTGTTATTCTATAAGCACTGTCTCTTTTCTTCACGGTATTTGCCTCCACGGCACTTATTTCAGTTTATTCTTTTTTTGTAAATCTAGTTCACTAACCTGTAAGCTCTGTGAAAGTAAAGACCTAGTCTGCCTTTACCAAAGCCACTCTAGCATCTAGCACTTAGCGCAAAGCCTAAGACAAAACAGATACTTAATTAGAACTTGCCAAATGAGAGAATGAATTCCAAGCAGAAAGTTCTCTTCCCCCTAAGGATCTATTATGAAGACTTGTAGTCTCTCTCCATGGCCGTTTCCAGTATTTTATCATAGTTAAGTCTTCATTGTAGGGCATCACATTCTCCCTTGCTTTAAGTCCATTTTCTGCTTTTGGTCTTAGTCAAAGAATCAAAGAAAGTGAGAACTGGAAGAGTTGAGATCATTTTGTTCAACTCTATCAATAACTTGAGGTAGCATCCTTATTGAATAATCACTTCGTATCCCTGGAAACCATCAGTTTTTGTCTCATCCCTCTTTCTTTACTTATGAATAAGGTCAGCTAGAGGACCACAGAGCATTTGGGTAGGGTTTTATCCCACTCCTATTTATTCTCGAGGCTTGTGTAAATGGCGTATCTGATTACTTCACCTGCAATGGCCACATGCAGCAAATAATGTTGAAGACAGAACAAAGAAAGTAACATGTCCGCGTAAAAACAGCCTTTATCTCTGGGTAGCTGTATTCCCTAAGTCTTGTCTGTCCCCAAAGGGAAATCAAATGCCCATTACATTGCAATTTCAGTAAATCAGTCTTAGCCAGAGAAAAGACCATGTCAGGGTTGCAGGACAAGATCACAGGTCCACGCCCCAAGACGCCCTGGGAACTGCAGAGCTTTTCGGTCTGAACTGCTTCCACCCTGACTTAGGCACCACAAACTGGAAAACAGGCCTGTCATTCTTTAAGAATGTTAGAGGATTTGTGCCAGTTGTGCCTTAACAAACAATTAATGGCAAGGGTGACTGGGTTTTACAGTCTACAGGCAAGGGGATAGATCAACAAACAAAACCCACTCTATGTCTTAATTCTAAACACATGTTTCTAAGGTGTTAATTTTGTGCTGCTTGGAAGTATGAGTCCTGCTTTTACAGTTGTTTCCTGGCTTTCAGAAAAGGTACACAGTCCTGTTCTTTTCCCGTACCTCTGCTGGAGGAAGAAAAAGCACTCAGTTCAGAGAGGTGAGAATTTTCTCCCAGCAAAACACATTCCAAACCTCTGGGTTCATGCTGACTTCAAAAGCACCAGCGTGCCTCTAGGAATCTGTACTCCTTGTAGAAAATCTCCACACAGAGTGGGAGAAAGGAGGAAACCTCTGTGTAGCAAAAGCACAAGCACAGATTATATCTTTCTCTCTAGCCCCATCTTTTTCTTTAATGCCCTTTTAGATTTAAGCATACCCAAGAGGTCAAGTCTCTTACCAATCATCAGTAGAGCATAAATTTACTTCTGGCTACTCTAAAAACTTCCCGTAGATCCACAACTTAACAGCTTGCCTTTGTAGAGCCTCTGACAAACCCTAAGGAAAGTTTTCAGTGCAGAAAGCTAGCCATCAATTGGGAATCATAAGAAGGGAAGAGTTCTGGGGTTTCTCTTAAAGCTAGCCAAAAGGACAGGGGGTCTTTTATTGCAGCACAATATCATTCTAAAGAGAGAAACTTGCTGCATCCCAGTAGTAAACCTCTGCTCTTCCACAGCATCTAGCTTATCCTCAAGAATATCTGGAGATTTAATGGGACTGCTCTTATGGTGAATTAGAGAAACCACTTCTGATTTTTATTTATTACTGGGGTGGGAGCAGGGAGAAGAAACCACTAGCTATAAAATGTGTCACAGTGCTCTGAAACCTTGAATCGTATGCTGCATCCTGATTTCAGAGATGTTAAAGTGTGAAAAAAGTGTGCATCTTAGAACTACTCAAATACAGTAAGTGTTGGGTTCTGCCTCATGGCCACCTCCGACAATCCATCCAGTGACAATGGAATGTATCAGTGGTGACACCAGTAGTCTCTCCAAATTCTTTTGGACATTTCACTGGCTATGAATCTTGGTAATCCAATTGTAGTGTGCCACAGTTCTCTTCTGTAAGCTTTTCCTTACCAAGAAGGTAGGTATATTTTTTTTCCCTGATCCCAGAATGGGCATCAGTATTCCTACAACTCCTTAATAGAATAGAAGGCCAGCTCACATCTGCTTATACAGTTAAATGTGGAGAGCTAGAAGTTGCCAGACCTCTAGTTGCCAGCTCATTTAATTTTTGTTTCCCAACTTTATCCACATAATAGACTGAGTCAGAGCTCTTAGACATTCAGGATTTCACCCAGAATATCAACTCTGCTTTGAGTCAGGGTTGATGAAAATTAGTTTTGGATTCAATCTATCAACCACCCTCCTCCTTTTGTTCCTTTTCTCCATTCTTTTTCTGACAGCTTCTTTCTAATAGTCTTTCTCAGAGCTCTTCATTTTGCTCTGCATATGAGAGGCAGAAAGGGGAAGAAACACCTCCTGGCATCACCAGAAAAGGAGCAGTGCTCATTGTTGTAGAATAAAAAGATAATGGCCAATTTGTCAAGAAGTGTTGACAAGAAAGATAAAGTTGGAAGTAATTAACTGGCTGACTGACATGCTGGGAGCGATGTGCCTGCCAGTAGCTCCCTAAATCAGCCAGAGCCTTGGAAGTGTGACAGCCATTCATCATTTTGACGGTACACCTCTGACAGGCCCCTCGGTTGGAAACCCAGCCAGCACAATTCGTGTGCTTTGACACTCTGGGGTTGTGCTAGGGCACCTAGGCCCCGTGTCCAGCCAGCAGATGCCTGGAGGTGATGTGTAAAATGGGACAGTTTGCCAGCTTATCACTGGGCAATGTTCATCCTCCAGGGATGGGCAGTATGATTTCCAGAGCTGACTTTTGTAAATTTCTATGGGATAGATCACTTACTGAGCACAGAGAGAGCTGGCCATGAGCTCTTAAGCAGCACTCATGGGGGCCTGGTACCTAACAAGTGCTGCTTCTAATCAGCCATGAAATCAGTCAGTGGGATGAAACACTTACATAGCTGTTAAAAGTAATTTTGAGGACTGGCCAGTTAGCTCAGGTAGTTAGAGCACAGCCTTGTAACACCAAGGTCAAGGGTTCAGATCCCCATACCAGCCAGCCACCAAAAATAATAATAATAACTGATAAGAAAAAGTAATTTTACCTGGGGGCATAGCTCAGGGGTAGAGCATTTGACTCCAGGAAAAAGTCGTTACGAACACTGAATAAAATGGAAAACACCTGTGCTGTGTAAAACAGAATAAAAAATTGTGTGTATTCTCTGGTCATCACTATGTGTAAAATGTATTTATACAGAATATACACAGCTGAAAATATTTTGGAAAGATGATTATATTATAGTGAACCACCTTCCCCCATTTTTCTTAATTAAAAAAAAAAAGATATACTTCTCCCTCTTGAAAAGATTTTTTGATCCCCGTTTCCTAATCTAAACAGCTGTTAACATTCTATCTATTTTATTCTTAAAGACTCATACTTTCTCACAGTTTTAGTCTGTCCTCTAGATGTTATGACAGACATGCCATTTAAACAGTGACAAGAGAGGGATGAAGACATAGCAAGAACCCTTTATTCTTAAGCCACCCCGGGACTGACACATCCGGAACCTATTTTGATTGTCTGAGCTGGCCACCTCACTTGCACCAAACCTTTTTTATCTGTGCCTTAGGTCCCTGTGGGCTCCAAGGACACCAAATGTTCCAGCTTGAAACCTTGTAATGGAGCCATCCTTCTCCTTCTTAATATTAGAAAAGGAGTAAAGTTATTTTTCCTAAGTTTTGACCCTTCCAGATGGAGGGATGCTGTTTTCATCACCCTACTCCAGCTTTAGGTTGGGTGACTCTTAAGACCTTCCAGTCTCCCTTCACTTTCCCTACTGCCTGCATTCAAACAGCCCTTTCCAATCTACCTTGGTGTCACTTTCAAATGTTCTCATTTTGCCTTCTGCCTTCACCATTGTTCTTTCACTTTTAGATTACTCTGTTCGAAAAGGAGATACATCCTTGAGTTCCCCAGACCATTCTCCTGTTCCCAGACTCCCAAGATAGCTGCCTGATAAAGATATCAGAGCCCAGCCAACCTCAGGTCTTCCTGGCTGTGTAAGCAAACCAGACCGTTTTGCTTGTAATTATATTTTGGGCACAGGGCTAAGCCCTGGTGCTAGGAGAAGTCACAGGAGGGGATATGAAGCAGTTACCACTCTATACAAGAAGCAAAAAAACCTGCTGGATGCAGTTGTAAGGACCCAAAGCATTGTCCAGCGTGGCCTCATTGTGGCTGGTCAGGACTCCCCAGTCAAATCTACCACAGTCTTCTGTCAGCTGTGATGCATGTGTCACCAGCCTAGCGCCAAGGGAATTCAGAGAATTCTTACTTGACAGGGAACCAAGTGAAATGCAGACTGTGGTCTGCACTAGAAATAGACAGGAGAAAGAAGGCCCAGAGCCGTTTGGGAAGCAAGTGGGTAATGTCCTCTTAAATTCCTGATGGCAGCACTAGGGAAACCTGAACGTTTCCCCAGATGTGACTGCAGATGCTCCTCATTTGCCTGAGGACTTTCCGACTGGCTCTAGCTTTGTGTGGGAGAATCTTGCATCACTTTGCTCTTAATAGCCTTGAGGTCGCTGAGGTGCACAGGCTGCAAGTGAAGGGGTAACTAAATGGGCCATACAGGGAGGAATTACCAAGCCAATTACTGTGGATTTGTCATCAGTCCAGAAGTCTGTGGAGCAGTGACTGAGGAAACTCTTCAGGAGACAGCGGTGTTCTTCAGGTGGCAGGAATGGCATTTGGATTGCTTGCTATGGGTCAGCATTAAGACCCAGAGCAGTTCGTGACCGACCCTTTCAGTCAGTTTTATCCTCCTCTGTGAAACTGTTCACACCCTGCCCATGAAAAGCACCAAAGGAAGCTTGAGAGGGAAGGGTCCTGGGGAGCCAGCAGGCCCCGCTGCCTGCACTTGCTCCTCAGCCATCGCTCTTGACAGGGCACCTCACAAGCAGTGAGAAGCTCCTTCTCATCTGAATCGCTAACTCAGCTTCCATCTTTCCCTACCTCTGGAAGGAGATTTTTGGATAGTGGGGAGAAAAAGATACTTGGTGTAACCTGTTTGATGTGTGAAAGTTTTGAGGCAATTTCTTATCCTTATTTGTTAGTTCTACTCAATTCTAGAAAGTGCCTTCCTCAATTGCCAAGAATTTTCCCAGTTTCAAGCTCTTCAACTCAGCCTCTTTTAATAAAAAATAAATCTTCGGTGGGGGAGGGGAGGGAGAAGAATGAATCTGTCTATGTAATTACCTCTTCCCTACTGATGTCCTAATTCACCATGTTCTCCTTTTCGTCTCTCTTCATTGTCTTCCTAAGTCTTCCTAACACCAGGTTCATTTGTGGGCTCTGAGCTTTATTATGCAGGTTGGCAGTTTCTGTTTGCCTGTAGATTTAAAGATTGCAACTGGATGTTCTCACTGAAAATGGAGTAGAATACAAATATACCCTACACCCACATTAAGACAGCAGTGGGAATCAGTATACGCTAGCTTAGAAAATTTTTGCGATGCAGTTCTCTTTTCCTTCCGTCCTCAGTGCACATCTAGCGGAGATGGGAGATCTGGTTGACCAGACATTTCTGCACACTGCCATCATGGGAATGTTGCTGCCTAAACCTTGGTCTCTCCAAACTTGTTTGTTGGATCTTTTTCACTGGACCATCAGTAGGGTCTGGTTTGTGTTGTTAAGGGTCTGGTTTGTGTTGTTAAACACTGCTGTGCTGTTGGGCTGGGGCTTTAAACAGGTTGCCCTTTATAAGCCTCCAGCATTAATAGGGAAAGACTGAAGGGTACACATGGGAGTGTTTATGAAATGGGCTTTATAAAACTCCCAGCTACCCCATAAAACAAGAGCTCTTCATTAAGGGGGCTTCTGAGCAAAGGTGATTTCTTCACATGAGCTGAACATACAGTCTCTCCCTTCAGTCTCATAAAACCACATCTGAGTTTAAAGGAAGAATATTTCAAAGGACAGCCTTGTGTCACCCAAGTAGGCTGGAGACTGGGGACTTAGTATGTAGGAACTCCTGAGTTTCCATAGAGGCTTATTTATCCTGTACTTTGCAACCTGGACACTGTAAGCCTGCCAGCTTTGAACAAACTTCCTTGGAAAAGCTTGCTGTGGTGGCATGCTGACTGTCATGTGGGAGGCTTTAAGGTATATTACTAGCTTCCGAAAGGAAATAAGTGTGAGATGGGAGCTTGTGTGTCAGAGAGAAGGGTTAGCTACAGTTTCAGTGAGGAAGTTAAAATGAAGGCACAGGAGAGCTCCTTTCTCCTACACAGCAAATTATGCAGAGAGAGTTAGCTAATTGAAACATCCCACCCACTGCTTTCACTCACTGATTGTTCAGGTACGTACTGGGTGCCTACTGATGCTGAGGGTAGAAAGCTAAGAGACCATCCCTCCCACTGCAGAGCTTATAGTGTACCCTTAGTTGTTACTTAAGATACTTTTAAATGGTGAGATTTTGAAAGGAAAGGATGACATCCAACATCCTGTGACCTACTGGGCCACATTTTCTTCATGTGTAAAATGGGAATATTAATACTAGTATCTACTTCATAGGGTTAAGATAACACATATAAGCAGTAAGCACAGTGCTTGACACATACAGTGATCTCTCTTCTTGTTTAGGTATCTTCTTGTATCTTGTTGTTGTTGTCATTGTTGCCTCCCATGATGGACTGCCAGAAGTCATGGAGGAAGAAGAAAAAATTAAGGTCCCAAAGAAGATGACAGACTCTTCTTATCATTGAGATTATGCCTGCTGTTCATTTACTTCTCCAGAAAGTCCACATCTGTAGTTAGTATTCTCCAGCAGCCCTGTAGGCATGCGAGAGACTCCTCGGAAGGAAAGAAGAGAAATGTAGCATAAGGAGAAAGTTCTATATGAAATTAAAGTTTAAAAAAAAGAGAGAGAGAAAAGAATAAACAGGGTGATAGCAGCTGGTTCGCTTAAATTCTCTTTACTCTTTGAAGAATCAGAGAGAAAGAGTGTGTACAGTTGCCTTCTTTCCTTCAGGCTGTTCAGTCAGAGACCAAGAATTCAGTTTCTCAGACTGAGCCCACTCATTTTTCATGTATACGTTTTAGTCCATTTAGCCAAACTTGTCATTTTTCAGTGACTGACCTTACTGCTGTTGGACAAGAGCTTATCATGAATCTCAAGGTACACTCCCAAGTTTCATGGCAGTTGCTAAAGGTCTGGTCAGTAGTCCCCCAGTGAGCCCTACCTGTTGCCCTCTTTCTTTCCCACTTAGCTTGTCTGCAACCTCACCTGCCTCCACACACATTCAGTTGGAAAGTATTTTGCAGATGATTTATTTGGACTTTCTCTTAAAGGAGTTAGGGCCACATGGTGAATTTTCTGTTTTAATTTGCAAAGCTATGATAGTTTGTCCTTAGAGGAGATATATCAAAGCCATAGCAATATTAAGGTAAAATTTATATTTCTCTTTTGAGGTCTCTAATCACTACTTCCTAATTTTGATCAGTTTGTTGTAAAACTCTCTTTTTATGCATAATAAGTGGGAGATTGGGTTAGGAAGAGGCTTTTATTTGGTTTTGGTTTTGTGTTGTTTTGTCCCCAGAATGGGCCAAACTTTGAAGCTCATAATTTGTTCTTGAAAATAGAATGTGTTGGGCTGAGCCCGTGGCGAACCCGGGAGAGTGCGGCGCTGGGAGCGCAGCGACGCTCCCGCCACGGGTTTGGATCCTATATGGGAATGGCCGCTGCACTCACTGGCTGAGTGCCGGTCACGAAAAAGACAAAAATAAAATAAAATAAACTGACCTATTTGGGAAATTGGCTCTAAAAAAAAAATTTTTTAAATTTTAAAAATTTTAAAAATTTTTTAAAAATGCTGAAAATAGAATGTGTTCCAGAACACAATGGAAGACAGTTGTTAGAACTCCCAGATATTTATGTCTGTTTCTCAGAGTTAACTTCTCTGGTTCAGGCAAAGAACACTTATTTTCTTCATCAGAACAATTTTATACCTCCTACCAGGAGTATACTGCTACCAAGGCCATCCCAAAAGTCCACTGAATATATTACAGAGAATGTAAAATTATCGTATATATTTTAATATATAGACCATATACTGGCTTTCTTTTTCCTTGTTTCCTTATGCTTCCAAAATCTTTATTTGGGTTAAAGGAACTAGATAATCACAAATCAATACCTAGTAATATTAATTATCAATAGTTCATCCAGCTCCATGTAAGTGCGCAACAGAGTCCAGTACCTGACTTACGGGGCCAAAAGGCAATCGGGAACTGCTTCACAGTGAAACTATGGTGAAGTTAGTCCCTTTAGACTTGCTTTTCATTCTTGGCTTAGAAAAGCTCATATAGGGCTTTCTAAAGGAAAGTGGGATGCTGTGGTTTCATTTTAAAATTAAAAACAATTCTGAATCCTGCAGCAGACTAACTTATGGAGAACATTCTGCCTCATTGCTTTGCTTAGGACCGGCACAAGAAGCACCAGTAGGCCCACGCAATAGAATTCCTCATGAGTTTGCCTATCTACTCCTGTAAATGAAGGAAGAAGACATCCGTACGGTGACTTCCACCTCTGGTTGCAGAACCTAGATACTGGATGCTCGAATAGTCCTATTCATGAAGAGTTTGGAACTTGGACTGATGACTTCCTAGTGCTAGCTTTTTTTTTTTTTTTTTTTTTTTTTTTTTTGCAGCTGGCTGGTACGGGGATCCGAACCTATGACCTTTGTGTTACCAGCACCATGTTTTCCCAAGTGAGCTAACCAGCCAGCCCTTTCCTAGTGCTAGCTTAAGTGTCAACTGGTAGGTGTATGTTTTTCCTACAGGCAAACATGTAACTGTGTTTCTACCAACTTTTATCTTTGGACAAAAACAGATGAATAAGGAACAAGATTTATAAGGACCTGCTTAGCAGTTTCATATCCATTGTTTCATTTAAATCCCTGAAGAACCCTGTGACGGACGTGGAATTAACCCCATTTTATAGATGAGGAATTCAAAACTCAAAAAATGTGACTTGTTTGTGGTCACACAGCTTATAAGTGGTGGAATTACACCTCCAGAAATTTAAACTCAAATATTCTGATTCCAAATCCAAAACTGCTTCACCCCCCACTTGTCCTTAACAAAGAGACGTAAGATTGGTTCAGACAATGTGGGGGCTATCCCAATTTATTGTGAACCTTGGGGAAAATCACTGTCCTTCCTGGGCCTTTAGTTTCAGGGCTGATAATACCTTTTCTTCCCACTCTCTTAGAGATCCATGGGGTCAAAGGAATGAGATTGGAAAGATTATTTGAAGTATGCTTTGTAAACATGAGGCATTAGATTATTACTTTCACAAATGTTAAGTTCTCTAGTTTATCAGATTTCTGGGCAGTTCCCTCTTGTTTTTATTGGAAGAAATGTGGAATTTGGATTTTTAAAAATAATATTTATAACAGCAATCTCTTGCCATATTACCACATTGAGCCCAAATACTAGAATTTCCCAAAACCACTTAAAAATTAATTCTAGTCAAGTAGACAGTCTGTACTCAGGGCAATAAACTGGATCCTTGCTCGTTAAACTAGTCTAGACTCACAAGTTGATGTGTCACATTTTGCTCCCTACCTATAAACAAATATAATCATTGTTCTTTGACTTCTCTAGCCTGTTCCTTCACCCTCCCTCTCTCCCTTCCTTTCTTCCTTAACTCAGGCTTATGTTTAGTGTTGGGTTTAGTTGCCTATGTTCCTATTGGAACAAGTCTAAGTCCCGTGGCTCTCCTGCTTTGGGGGCCTCCTTACAGCCACTCTGATTAACCGACTACAGGCATCAGGCCTTCCAGTGGCACTGCCCGGTTGCCCCAATACAGCTCGGCTCTCCAGCCCTGCTTCACATACTGCCTGCAGACACATCAGCAAAGCAGGATGTCATTAGTGAAAAGTGTTTCTATGCCAGAGGCCAGTCCCAGTAATTCTAGATGTGGTCCCTTGACAGCCTATTCCAGAGGGATGGAGTAGTCCCTGAAGAGGGACTAAGGAGGCATGTGGACTTGAAGGAGATGGGCTCTGTCAGGGAACAGCCAGCATGGCTGCACAGCCACAGCCCCGGGTTCTCTATCACTGACATGGATGGCCCAGCTTCAGTGCCGGCTCTGTGTCTCTCACAAAGTCCAATGATTTTGATTAATTTGGGTTATTCCTACCACTGAAGGCAAATGATGAGAAGTAAGAGTCAAAAGTTCAGAGGGATCTCACATGGTCATGCGCTGTAACAGGGACCATTCTGGATCTGGGGTTTTTAGATTTTCAAAAATAGACATGAGCTGCCTGACTGACATCCTCTAGGGAACCAGTCTGCTGGTTGGAGGAAGGGCCCCGAGCACCAAATATAAGCCTTTACTTTACTCTCCATGCCCCCCCACCCCCTTGCAAATTAGGGGCAGAGGATCAAAAACCTTTCCTCAGATGAAGTCGTTCAAACTGTGCTTTCTGGGTGCTGATAGATCATTGATATTCTCTCTGCATCTGCAAGACATTGCTCCCAACATGCCAGGGAGCCATCTGCCCACACCTCCCACCCTCAGACACATGGAGTGTAACCACCTCTTCCTTTTGTTTTCTCAGCATTAATAATAAGCTACAGCAACCCGAGGCAGCTGCTGGGGTGTTAGAATATGCCATGAAACACTTTGGAGAGCTGGTAAGTGCCCCATTCCTTTTAGAAAAGCAAGAGGTAGAGACCTGGCTAGGGAAGCATATGGCCAAGACCTTGGGAAAGTTACTTTCCTTTTCGTTTTTTTTTTGTTTGTTTGTTTGTTTGTTTTCTCTATTTATTTGTAATAGTCTTACACTGACTTACCTATATCTAAAGAATGAAAGACACAATGACTATAGGGACTATATTCAAACTAAACATAGATGGTGAGGGTGGAATCTAATAAAGAGTAACTACTGATATTTACCATGTTCTTAGCATGTGCCCAGCCCTTTGCTAAGTGCTTTGTATACTTTATCTAATTAAGTGTTCACAACAGTGCTATGAAGTAGTTACTATTGTTATTCCATTTTACAGATAAGGATACTATGGTCCCCAACAGATTAAGAACCTGTCCGAGCTGACAGTGAATAAATGGCAAAACCAAGACTTGAATTGAGCTTTCTGTCATCAGAGCCCAGGCATTTAACCCTGATCTGAGTTATCCTTGTGTCATCCGTGGCAGCTCACATTGTATCTGGCCCATGGTTGACACTTAGTACATACTTCAAAAGAAACCATGGCCAATTCTCCAGAAAAAATATATACTATCATTTATACCTGATATTGAGGGATTTTGTATTTCATTATTGCTAACATAGGTGCTTCTCTGCTGCCATCTTTGCCCTACCAGTATTAAAATGTTTCTATTATTCTTTGTGGTCTTGGGAGGGTGCCTTGGTAGCTTCCAAAATATACTAAGCATCAACTTAATCAACTTAGAATTGAATTCTTAGAAGGTCAAGAAGCTCTGGGTCCATGTATTTGATGAGGAACCTTCTGTTAGTCATGTAGGTCACTTGCTCTGGTGTGCCTTAATCAAAAGCCCAGGATGTTAGAGTAAGGAAAACTGTGAATGTCTCACAGGCTTTTGTTTGACTGTCTAGCACTTTGCCTCACACAGCGTTAGTAAACTGAACTGAAACTTTTAAGGGAATCTTTTGCTATCTTTAGCACACATTATCTGTAACTAGACTAAGACAGCATTTCTCCAGATGATGGCAAAATAGGAAGAACCATGTCTCTTACATCTTTGCCACAATCCTTGTTTGCTGAGGGAAGAAAGGAGGCCCACAGGGCACTTAACATACTCCATCTAGACCAAAATGTACTCTTCTTTGATATCCTTAGAGCTTAGGTCCCAGTGAGTGCTGACTGAAACAAGGACTCCACAAACATCTGGTATTCAGGTTAGCTGCCAACAGATGGTTTGTACACCAGTGCTCAGAATGCCAACCTTAAATGAAAGTCCCTTCATCTTCAGGTTCCAAAGGTGGCCATTAGCTCCAGGATTACGGCTAAACCCGTGGTGGATTTTCTGTTATATTTAGGTAGCTGAATCCTATTAAGCTTGACAATGGTTTGCTTTTTCTTGGCAGAGCATGCGCTTTCTCAGCACAGTTTACGTAACAGCAATCTCATTAGAATTTTGTGTGATTCATTGCTTAAACTGTATAGTTTCTGCAATCTATTGCAATTCAAAATATCCTGCCCCCTACTTGACCTGCTCCATATGCTGTTCCCTCTACTTCCCGCTTGTTCATACTGAGTGTATGCCCCACATTAGTAATTACCTCCTTTTTGCTTTTCCATCCAGTATAGATATAGAAATTCAAAATGGGAAATTTACCAGTGCTGCTTTTTAATTTAAGAGTTTTTAATTTTACACTGTCTTTGTAGTCACTCTTCTCTCTAAGTTTTCTCTTCCATATTTAGGCATAATAGAGAGGCATTATTCTAGACAGGCTTAGAAAATGAAGCTTAGAGAATTTACCTTTCATGGAGCCAGATATGCTTATTTGGACAAACTCCACTGACATTAGGATAAAGGCTTTTGTGGTAGCAGAATTAGTACAGGGGCAGCAGAGAGTATTGGCACCACCAAAAACAAACTAGGGGAAGTAGGTACAAATTAGCAATCTAAAAATATAAATGACCTTCTTACAGAGGTTCAAGAAGAAAAGGTTCTTTCAGTCTTTCAGACAGCTTAGCAGAGTAGTTGTTAATATATGTACTACAAAAACATCAATTTTATTTAGAAAGGGGAGGAAGGTAATGGGAAAAGCTAATATGGGCCGTGTACTATATCATACAAATTCCACTGTGGAATTCCATATTGTTGTTAAAGGAATCCCTGGAGAGCCACTGCCTTGGCCTGGTAGAGAAATAGACATTTACTGAGTTGAT
Organism: Cynocephalus volans; assembly: GCF_027409185.1. NCBI lineage: Eukaryota > Metazoa > Chordata > Mammalia > Dermoptera > Cynocephalidae > Cynocephalus > Cynocephalus volans. Next base: position 8,684,227 of record NC_084467.1, on the reverse strand, counting down.
GGTGATGAAGCCCAGAAGACAAACTGAGGTAGAGGGCAGATGGAGGGCAGACAGAAATACATAACATGATCTTTTGATCATTTCAAGAGTCGTATCCTGTAACTTCAAGACTGTAGCACTGCCTCCTCGCGTGCACGACATTCTGTTTCAGCATGGCACACCATTCGCCCAGAGTAATGGAATCCTTCCTTTGGCCCCTGACACTGGTAAAGCTGCCAAGCACTTAGCAGGAGGGAACATTGGATGGGAGACTCTAGAAGAAGGGGGGAAAGGTTTTCCAAAGAATTTTAAGTTGGTAGTATTAAATTGTATCTTAAATTATCATTTCCTGAAAGTTTAACAATGTGTAAGAAATGCAGAGAAACAAGAGCTTTCAAAAAGTGAGTTGTTTTCCTTCAGCAAATATGCAGATATGGCCTGGTCTTTCTGGCCCTATCAAGAAAGCAGCTGCCATCCCTGCCAAGTAGCCAGCCCAGTGTCAGCACTGCAGCAGATGGAGGCCTTGACACCTTTGTAGGAGCTCTGGTCAGGTCTCTGTCCTGTCCCTGAATGATTTCCCCTGTCCTTGCATCGCCACATGCTGGTGTTCTGGTGACCTCTGTGTCTGGGCAGGAAGTGATGGGGAGGAGCATGTTCTTTTTTTTTTTTTTTTTTCTTTTTTTCTTTTTTTTTTAAAGATGACCGGTAAGGGGATCTTAACCCTTGACTTGGTGTTGTCAGCACCACACTCAGCCAGTGAGCGAACCGGCCATCCATATATGGGATCCGAACCCGGGGCCTTGGTGTTATCAGCACCGCACTCTCCCGAGTGAGCCACGGGCCGGCCCATAGAGGAGGAGCATGTTCTGACATCTGCTCTCAGATTATCCCAGGATCGTTCCATCAGTGTGCAAAGGACTGGCATTTTCACCTTCCACAAGCAGCATACCTCCAGATAGACTGAAGTTCTTTACAATCCAAGCCCAGACATATTGTGATGTGAAGTGTCCAGCATACCACACAGCACCTTAGGAAAGGGAGTGCATGGATTTAAAACGTGACACCCTTGTTCTCTGTGCCTCACAGTAGTCCTCTTTCTTTTGCACTTGGCAGGAGATCCAGGCTACCTGGTATGAGAAACTGCACGAGTGGGAGGATGCTCTTGTAGCCTATGATAAGAAAATGGACACCAACAAAGATGACCCGGAGCTGATGCTGGGACGTATGCGCTGCCTTGAGGCCTTGGGAGAATGGTGAGCTTCATCAGGACAATGGCCTGAGTGGCTGGTAGAGACTTTTTCTCTTTGATCTTTAGATTTGAAAGAAAGGTGTTCCCCGGAGTTCCCACTTCAGACTGATTTTGTTTCCCTTGATATTTTCCTATGAATCATCTATCACTTTGGTGTTTTTATCTCGCTCTTCTGTCTCAGCTGCTAGCAAGACTTTAAAAATTTTTTTAACTTAAATTTTGTAATGCTCTAGGACAGGACAGACTTGGGAATGCTTCTGGAATCTACGCCTCCTCCTTCCATCTACTTTCTTGACCTTGACTGACCTAGTGAAGAGCTCATATTTGTACTGTGCAAACTTAATTTTTTTTTTTTTTTTTAATTAGCTCTTGCTAGTGCTTTTAGGAAAGAGGAACAATGACTGCCCTCTTCAGGTGCTCCACCTTTATTGGATACTGACAGTGGGCCCAGCACTATGCCAGGATCCAAAGATACAAAAGACAGAAAAAACCAGGCCTTTACTGTGAGGTTGATGGGACAGGCACTTAAACAGAGTGTTTTTAAAGCCTGAGAGGGGAATGACTGGTTCTCAGTTGGTTAGATTGTGGTGCTGATAGAGCCTGAGAGGACAGTGACAAGGGTATGAGCAGATTACTTTGGAAGACCAAAGGAGAGAGCAGGGTGATCTTGCAATGCTTCCTGGAGGAAAGACTAAGAATTAGGAGACAGATGAAGAAGGGAGAGGGGGAAATGGGTATTCCAGGTAGAAGCAACAGTAATGCCTAACTGAGATCATTTGGCTAGGTGTTGGTTTAGAGAGTTGTTGGGGGATGTTCTGTTTCCAACATCAAATGTAATTTTTTTAAATAGTTAAAATAAAATGCTATACTACCATCATTAAATAGTTTAACTGCAGTTTTAAATGATTAAAACAGAATGCCATACTACCTCCCCACCAGTAATTATAGAGTACTTGTTCATTGACAGTGTCTGTGCCAGGCCCTGAGGATACAGTCCCTGAGAATACAGCCCCTGCTTTCCCAGAACTCACAGGGCAGACAACGCGGCTATTGTAATATAGTGTGATAACAGTAATAAAGGAGAGACCCAGGGGGCTGTAGGTAATAGAAAGCACCCTAATCCAGTCTTGGAGGGTTATGGAAACCTTTCAGGAGAATTGATATCTAACTGGGACTGTACAGTGAGGAGCACAGTGTGTTCTGAAAGTTCAGTATAGCTGAAGTGACCAGGTGCAATCTGGAAAGAGGTAGAAGGTGGGGCAGGAGAGGTAGGCTTATAGACCTTATAGACCACTCATATAAGGCTTGTAGACCCTGTTAAGACTTTGGACTTTTTTTTTTTTTTTTTTTTTGACTAGTAAGGGGATCGCAACCCTTGGCACGGTGTTGTCTGCACCATGCTCAGCTAGTGAGCACAGTGAGCGCACCGGCAATCCCTATATAGGATCCGACCCTGCAGCCTTGCACTACCAGCACCGCACTCTCCTGAGTGAGTCACCATGGGCTGGCCCTAAGAGTTTGGACTTTAACATTAAGGGCTTACTGGGAGGCCAAGGAAGAATTTGAAGAGCCATCATGATGGGATTTGCATTATAAAAAGAATTCTTTAGGAGCAAATTAGAGAGTAGATTGAAGGGAGGCCTGAGAAGAGATGGCAAAACCAGTTCAGAGACCATCCAGGGGAGAGGTGATAGTGGCCAAGAGGTAAGACTGATGGCACTGGGGTGAGAGAAGCAGCTGGATCCAGAGATGTTTAGGAGGCATCATTGATGGGATTTGGAGACTGATTAGATGTGGAAGGGATGGGGAAGAAAGAATTACAGTTTTGAGCTTCCAGATTGAATGTGAGGCTGGAAGCACCCAGAGCTCCTCAAAGGACAGATCAGTACAAGCCTAAGGTTCCCCTGAAGCCAGGCCTCCTGAGGAACAATCTGTGGCAGGCAGAATTCCACAGGACTATACCCTTGCATTTGGGATATGGAAACTCTCTGACCCTGAAGGGTACGTTAAAAAATAAACCGTCAGTGCTGATAACACCAAGGTCAAGGGTACGGATTCCTGAACTGGCCAGCTGCCATAAAAAAAGAAAAAAAACTTCATATTAATTTTTTATTTTTAAAGCATTATTTTTTGGGCCAACCCCATGGCTCACTCGGGAGAGTGCGGCACTGGGAGCGTAGCGGCGCTGGGGGCGCCGAGGCCACGGGTTCGGATCCTCAGCTCACTGGCTGAGCACGGTGTGGGCGACACCAAGCCAAGGCTTGCGATCCCCTTACCGGTCACACAAAAAAAAAAAAAAAAAAAAAAATTATTTTTTGAAAAGGTAATATGCACATGGTACAAAATTCAGTATTACATGACAGTGACAGAACTATGAAAACTAAGTCTTCTCCTTGTCTCCCACCCACCCAGACTTCCATGCACTATGACCAGGCCCTTGTGTAGACTTCCAAGGATAATCCAAGTGTAGGGGAGGAAAAATATCTTTTTATCTATCCATCTTAGGTTCGCAGCTCAGGCCTCTGTAACAAAACAACGGGTTAATGAGAGAGAAGTATACAAATTTATTTAATTTTTTTTTTTACGTGACACAGGAGCCTTCATGAGGAAATGGAGATCCACAGAAACAGTTAAACCTGAGTGTTTTTTATGGTAGGTTTGATGAAGAGTGGATAGCCATGGAGAAATATGAGTAGGATAGGGCAGAAAGGTATAATCTAGTGGTAATAAACTGTGGGAAATTTAGCAAGGCCTGTTTGTTCAGATTCTTCTCTGTGATCCTTTGTCTTCAGAAATAATGATGCTCCTTTCCTCCAAGTCTAAGGAGGGCATCTTTCACGTTGGAGTCTTATGACCTACTTCAGGGGAAGGTCAGAATATCCTTCCTAGGTGTTATGACCTGCTTCAGGAAAGAAGGGATGGGGAAGGTCAGAGTGACCCTCTTTTTTTTTTTTTTAATTGAAACAATTAATTATGCATATCTGTGGAGTACAGAGTTGAATGTCAATACCTGTGTACAATATATGGTGATCATATCAGGATAATTAGTATTTTCATCATTACACAATGTAATGATTTTTTTCTGGCCCTTTACCAACTTCTCACAAAACCCCCCCAACCCCATTCCCACCTGTGGTAACCTCAGTTCTGTTCTCTCCTTTTGAAAGTTCAACATATTGTCATGATTGTTGTATCCTTCTTTCTTTCTTTTTTATTTGTTTTTTTATCTCCCACTTATGAGTGAGGACATGCAGTATTTCTTTTTCTGTGCCTGGCTTATTTCAGTTAACCTAATTTTCTCTTAAGTTCATCCATGTTGCCATGAATGACAGAATTTCATTCTTTTTTATGACAGAGTAGTATTCCATTATGTATATACACCACATTTTCCTTGTCCAGTTGTCCATCGATGGACATTTAGGTTGGTTCCAACTCGTGGTTATTGTAAATAGAGCTGCAGTATACTTAGGAGTGCAGGTATCCTTTTGACTTGATGATTTCTGTTCCTTTGGGTTTGGTATATAGCAAGCAGTGGGATTGCTGGATCATATGGCAGTTCTATCTGTAGTTGTTTGAGGAACCTCCATACTATTTTCCATAGAGGCTGCACTAATTTACAGTCCCACCAAGAATGTAGGAGAGTTCCCCTTTCTCCACATCCTCACTGGCATTTGTTACTCTGTCTTTTTGATAATAGTCTGTCTTTCTGTAAATAGCCAGATTATATCTCAGTGTGGTTTTGATTTGCATTTCCCTGATGCTTAATGATATTGAGCATTTTTTTGTGTGTCTGTTGGCCATGTGTATATCTTCCTTTGAGAAATGCCTATTCAGCGCCCTTGCCCATTTATTAATCAGGTTACTTTTTGTTGTTGTTAAGTTGTTTGAGTTCCTTGTATATTCTGGGTATTAATCCCTTGTTGGATGCATAGTCTGCAAATATTTTCTCCCATTCTATAGGTTGTCTTTTCACTCTGTTAACTGTTTCCTTTGATGTACACAAGCTTTTTAGTTTGATATAATCACATTAGTTTATTTTTTCTCTTGTTGCCTGCGCTTTTGGGGTCCTACTCATAAAGTCTTTGCCCAGTCCTACATCCTGAATTGTTTCCCTTATGTTTTCTTCTAGGAGTTTTATAGTTTCAGGCCTTATATTTAAGTCTTTGATCCATTTTGAGTTGATTTTGGTATATGGCGAGAGGTACAGGTCTAGTTTCATTCTTCTACATAGTGATGTCCAGTTTTCCCAACACCATTTATTGAAGATCCAATTTTTTCCCCAATCACTGAACTTGGTGCCTTTGTCGAAGATCAGTTTGCAGGTCGAAGATAAGTATGTAGGTTGATTTCTGGGTTCTCTATTCTGTTCTATTGGTCCGAGTATCTTTTTATGCCAGTACGATGCTGTTTTGGTTACCAGAGCTTTGTAATATAATTTGAAGTCAGATAGTATAATGCCTCCAGCTTTATTTTTTTTGCCTAGGATTGCTTTGGCTATTAGGGGTCTTTTGTTGCATATGAATGTTAGGATTGTTTTTTCTATTTGTGTGAAGAATGTCATTGGTATTTTGATGGAGATTGCATTGAATCTGTAGATCGCTTTGGGTAGTATGGCCATTTTCACAATGTTAATTCTTCTATTCCATAAGTGTAGAATGTGTTTCCATCTTTCTGTATCGTGTTTAATTTCTTTCAGCAGTAATTTGTAGTTCTCATTGTAGAGATCTTTCACCTCCTTAGCTGAATTTATTTGTAGGTATTTTATTCTTTTGTTGACTATTATGTTGTGGCTCCAGCCCACCCACTTCTCCAGGCCATTTCTCAAGTGAACTCTAATGTATCTCATAATCTGAGCTGTGACCAAATTATTTGCTCTTCTCTGATCCCCACATTCTATCAATTCTGAATTTCTCTCCTATTCTTCTGCTCTTTGAAATCCTCCCCACCATTTCTTTTCTGTTTGTTTTTGTTTTTTTAGTTTAGTTTTGTTTTGTTTTGTTTTTTATCTCCCTACCATCTCTTCCTCATTGAAACCTTTCCTGGCCTCTTCCCCTTCTACCCCCACGTTTCAAATTAGAGACAACCACATTCCCTAGCTAGGTTAAGTAGGGACAGCTGAATGCATTGGAAGAGACTTGAAATGCTATTTCATTCAATCTGCTTATGGTACAGTTGAGGAAACTGAGACTCACAGAAGTTGAGATGGATTGCCTGAGGTCTCCCAAGAGCAGAGTGATACAGGACTCCTAGTGTGTGGTTCTCAGTCCCGTATACCTCTGATCTCTTGCGTTTTTTCCAGTTTTATAATTACCTGTACAGTATAAGTGGCTAGTGCTGCTGACCAAGGGATTTAAGAATGTGGGAGACTAAAAGAGATTTTAAAAAACAATGAAAGAAGCAGAATTCTTCTCCTGATCATATGGAGGTTTCTGATGTGGTTTATTCAGTCAATTTTGTTTAGAGTGAAATTTCTAAATTTCTTTTGCTTTGAGCATATATCCTGAACATGCCTGAAGCAGATATTCACCAGAGGTGGCATCAGGAATGATCTGGAGTTACCAGTGAGCTAAGACCCTTCCCCTGTCCCCATGCTTATCCGTTTCCAGGAGGCTGACTATGAGAAGTAATCCCCCTCCTCCAGCCCCATTGTGCACACAGCCACATCTGCAGCCAAGGTGAATGGAAGTGAACCACCTCCTCACACTATCTCAAACACAGCCTCTATATCTTTGAGAAAAGATTCCTCGGGGGCTGAGCACGTGGCGCACTCGGTAGCGTGCTGCGCTAGCAGCGCGGCGACACTCCCGCCGCGGGTTCGGATCCTATATAGGAATGACCGGTGCACTCCCTGGCTGAGCGCCGGTCACGAAAAAAAAAAAAAAAAAGATTCCTCGGGAGTAAGATCATAGGCAGCCAGCCAATTGAGGTATTCCGAATGGGAGAATGCTTTCTGAGCTTTTTGCTGCAGCACTAGATGGGAAAGAAATAGTCCTGGAGGATGGGACTTCCACCCAGTTCTCCCTGGTATGCAGTGAGAGGTGTCAGAAAACCTATTTTGGTTATTGCCCCACAAACAATCTCATATTTTTTATTTATTTGTTTTTCCCCCTCCACCCTTGAGAGTTAGAACTGAGCATATTCAGCATTATATTTGTAACAAATATTTGTGGTAGAGAGGAACCCTGCCTCTGTTTCTCCATGTGTAACAACCAGACTCTGACAGCCGTTCACACTGCCACATGGCTGTGAAGTCAGTGTGCCTTTCTTCTCTGTTGGGAATGCCTTTCCAGGGTGCTGCTCCTGCATTGCTCCCTGCTTTGTCTCTTGAGGTAACAGTTTGTGGGGTTTAATCACTGAACTTGCTCCCTGCCTCTAGATGAAAGGAAAAGATCAATCCCTAGACATGTGGCACAGAAACGAGTGGTCCTGACAAAAGAGTAGAGGGAGACTGAATTGCCTGTGGCCACCAGCTGTAAAAGTTTGAAATATAGGGTTGGAAGGACCTCCAGAGATTATGTAGCTTTTCTCTCCTACCTCCAGGTAGTACCCCAGCAAAAATATGCTACACAGATGAGCTGCTCCTAATGCTCTAAGCCAGTGGTTCTCAAATCCATGGCTGCTGGACCAGCAACTTTGGCATCACATTGAAACTTATTAGAAATGTACATTCTAGGGCCGGCCCATGGCTCACTTGGGAGAGTGAGGTGCTGATAACACGAAGGCCACGGGTTCAGATCCCTATATAGGGATGGCCAGTTAGCTCCCGTGGGTGTGTGTGGTGCTGACAACAATCAAGTCAAGGGTTAAGATCCCCTTACTGGTCATTTTCTTTAAAAAAAATAAATAAATCACATTCTCAGCCTCCCCACCCCACCGCCACTGAATCAGAAACTCTGGGAGTAAAGTACGGACAGCTATCCAGGGGATTCTGATGCAGGCAGTAGTTTGAGAACCACTGTTCTAAGCTAACCCTTAGTAGGGACTGGGAATGAAGGTTTCTAAGTCTGGGTGGCAGGAAACTAACACTGAGGTTTATCCTCCTCCTGTCACTGAGCTTCAGTGGTGGCCACGCAGTTCCTCTTTTGGTCTTGGCTCTGTATTGAGCCAGAGTTCTTGTGTCCCTGGCTCCTTTGATCATGTGTACGAGACACAGTGAAATTACTAGCTACCATGCCACAAAGTCGGATAATGACCCTGAGCACTTCTCCTGAACGTGGTCCCCAGTCAGCTTCGCAGTGAGCTCAGCATAGACTAGATTCCTTCAGCAGTGATTGGCTTCAGCATCTTCTCTCCTTCCCCTCCTCCCCCCACACACATTACCTTATAGTGCAGTGCAGCACGTCACATGAGGCTTCTAGCCTGGGCCACTTGGAATTTGTGCTCTTTCTCTTGACTTCATTTCCAATACCAATTTAAAACATCCTACAGCATGCTTTCAGAAAGTAGGAAAAATTAAAGAGTCTCCTAGCTGCATCTTGAAGCTCATCTGAAATCAGGGGCTCATATTTGCACAATAGCAGTGTTTTATGTCCTTCCATTCAGAAGTAGAATATGAGAGGGCAATAGTTTTAACAGTCAATAGGAAATCTCTATTCTTGAGAGGGCTTCGGTTCTCTTTGTGTATTGGGGTCTGTTAACCACCATTCATATCTCAATATCTCAGAGTCCTTACACTCATGGTAATTGTGTAAAATTCTGAGAATAGGCAGCATCTAGATTTCTTGTAGGTTTGACCATTGTAGAGTCTTTCTTCTGTACAGATTGATTTTATTTGGGTTTCATTTCAGATTGAAATCATTTGTATAATACTTTTAAGTCAGTTCTCTTTATACCTTTGAGCTCAAAATGAATGTCCAGATGTGTCTCTCCAGATTGCTTTCTCTGTAGGCCTGCCAAAGGGAAGAGCCCAGAGTTCATTGGCATATGAGAGAAGTTACTTAATATTTATGAAGGAGGCCAGATGTTCAAGACATTTCACATCATATAGAAGTAGACACAGTCCCTATTCTTGATAAACTCACTCTCAAATTATGAGCACCAGTCCATAGAAACAACAAATAGCCCATTCACTTCTGTTTTATATGACCTAGAATGTGCTTTTTATTTAAAGGCTCCCATTTCAAGGTAGGTCCCTATCATTCCAGTTTCTCTGTAGCCCTCAGCTAACATGGGCTGGAGAGCAAGATTGGTAGGTTGTAGAGGTGATTTCAGTTAACCGGACTAGGTAATTCTTTTCCTTCAGGGGGCAGCTCCACCAGCAGTGCTGTGAAAAGTGGACCCTGGTTAATGATGAGACCCAAGCCAAGATGGCCCGGATGGCAGCTGCAGCCGCATGGGGACTAGGTAAGGCTTCCCTCCCTTGCACCCTAATCAAGGTGGGGAGAGTGAGGCCCTCTGGGTGCAGGCTGCAGGCGGAGGTGTGAAAACAGTCTGTATCTACCTACTTCAGAATCCTCTATATGTCCTTTCCTTTCAAAATGTGATGATTTTGACTGACTTGTTAGACATGGGTAAAAATGGATCTTTATGGGGAAGCTGAGGAAAGCAATGAGCAAGCATCAAATTTGAGCTTTAGTGCGTGAGAAAAATACAGCACACTCACATGGAAGACCTCTGACAACAGGCATGTCGGAGTCTTCTTCACATACCAAGCAATTCTCCAGCTGACACCAATGGGGTGTCTTCTAATTCCATTCAATTCTGACACTACCTACCTGGAAATGGCATCCAGTCCCACAGGGTAAGAGTTCAGTCCCACAAGACTGCTCCCACTTCCGACACCAATTGGAAGTCCCAGATTATGACTTGTGCTTCTGACTGACCGGCTGTAAATCAGAGTTCCCATTGACTCCTCCTCCTCAGGTTCAATAATTTGCTAGAATGGCTTACAGAAACACGGAAACACTTCTCTTGTGTTTACTCGTTTATTATAAAGGATATTACAAAGGGTACAGATGAAGAGCCAGATGAACAGGTACATAGGGTGAGGTCCAGAAGTGTCCGGAGCACAGAAGTTTCTGTCCCCATGGACTTGGGGTTCACCACCATCCTCCCCACACCCTCATCAACTTGGAAGCTTATTGTTCAAGAGTTTTGATAGCACTTAATCTCTAGCTACCTCCCACCCTCCCTGGAGGTCAGTGGGTGGGGCTGAAAGTTCCAACCTTGTAATCAGTTGGTCTTTCTGGTAACTGTTCACATCCTGAGACTACGTAGAGGCCTCAGTCACCTCATTAGCAGAATCAAAAGGAGTTCACTCCCATCACTCAGCAAATTTGAAGGGTTTTAGGAACTCTGTGCCAGGAACTAGGGACAAAGACCAAATATGTTTCTTAAACTACAGTCATATTTGTTTTATTTGTCTGTTTGTTTTTTGGTGGCTGGCCTATACAGGGATTGAACCCTAGACCTTGCGGTTATTAGCACCAATCTCTTACCAACTGAGTTAACCAGCCAGCCACTGGATTCATTTTATTTTGTTTTGTTTTGTTTGGGGATCTGAACCCTTGAACTTGGTATTATCAACAGGGGATTTGTTTTTGTTTGTCCCAAACAAGCTTCTGGTTGATATTTTTTTCTCTTATAAATGAAATCTAGAGGTAGATGTTCCCAGACTGGTATTTTAACTCCATCATCGTTAGCCTTTTTCCATATTTCTGCTTTGCATGCTTATTCTACCTCATGAACCAATATAGTTGCTGGAGCTCCACCCATCTTGTCGTTATCCCAAGCAAGAGTAAAAGGAGAAGATAGTTGTTCACCTACTTTTATTTCCTAAGTTTTATTATATAACTTTCCCTATATATATAAAAGTGAAGAGAATATTTTACTGTTCTATTGGCCCTTCACCTTTTCCAATAATTATAAACATTTTGACAATTTTGTTTTCTCCATTCTCCTCCTTGCTGCCCAACACTCACCCACCTCACTCCTATTCCCAGGATATTTTAAAGCAGAGATTTCTTTTTTTTATCCCTACAGACATGTGTGGATTTCTTACAGTAGGCCCCAGCTGAGAGGATTAGCAACATCTGTTCCGGGGATGTTCTTGATAAGAGGAGAAAGGATTCATAGGATATCCCAGATGAAAAGCTTCATCTGTGGAGTCCAGAGGAAGGTTACATAACCTTCCACCTTCATTCTATTCTTCTTTCTCTCTTGAGTCATAGAGCTCATATCCGTTCCTTTCATGAGCTCTGGGCTGGATCCGGGACATTTTTCAAAACCAAATTGCTTCCTGAGGAGTCATCCTTTGCTATTTGCTTTTGCCCAGAGGCATAGAGAACGGATGAGCTGATGGTAGGGAGTGAAAGGCAGGAAAATGCCTTGTAAAATTGGCAGCCCTGCAATTTGCAGCTAATGAAGCTGATATCTTTTCTGCAGATGGTCTTGGAAATCCTGGCGTTTGATACATGCTTACCCCACCAGGGGAACTGAATACATCTTCCCGGATGCAACCATTTCCCCAGTCTAACGTGACACAAAGACCACTGTGCTGTGACCTAGCCCATCTTTCTGTTATAACAGAGCCTCTTAAAATATTTATCTCCTCCCTTCTGAGACAAAGATATTGCCAGAGTGAAAAACAGGCAAACTATTTGTCTAATCCTGTCCTCTATCTGTGTAATAGCCATTTTAATTGTTTAGAGGAAAATGTAATTTCCCGACGTACCATTGAACTGTGAGATGCTTCACTAGCAGGAAAGAAGGTGATTTCATCTCACCTAGAGAAGCCTGAGAAAGTTCTGTAGGTTAATGAGGTGTTACGTTAAACCCACTTGATATGCAGGCTTTGCATTCATGTGCTTTCTCTCATCTTTCATGATCTCCCTGGGGCAGCAGTGGAGTCCTGTGTTTGGAAGACAAGATACGGCTTTTTTTGTTAAATCAACCCCCACGGTGTATAGAGGGCCTCTGCAGGATTTTGGTACATAAGGCTCAAGTTCATTTGTCTTGTTTGTACCCCAAGATAAACAAAAGTAACAATGGCAAGGCCTATTTGAGATGCTGCCTTTAGCCCAGCCAGCTGACCACCCTGATGCTTCCTGTCTGTCTCTCTCTATGTGCCTAGGTCAGTGGGATAGTATGGAAGAGTACACCTGCATGATCCCTCGGGACACCCACGATGGGGCATTTTATAGAGCCGTGCTGGCACTACATCAGGACCTCTTCTCCTTGGCACAACAGGTAAAAACCTGCAATGTACCCAGACCTTCCAGCAAAGAAAAGGCTGTTGTGCACAGCCCAAGAGGTCCTGAGCATATGGTGCTGTGTAAATAGGCTATTGTACTTTAGCTCTGGTGTTGATTTGACTGTGTGAGCTCATTAGAATGGCTTTGATGCATAGTACTTAGTAAGAAGACGACTGCTAGCACATCAACCGGGTTTGCTTTCTTTTCTGAGGTAGGCAAATGTGTTCTGGGAGTTACCTTTTTATTGCCTTGCCTTAGCATTCTTTGTAGTAGAGAGAAGCTGCGAGTTTCAACAAAGGAGGATTCAGAGAGCCAGCAGTCCCACTCTGCAGCAGCGGTCAGTCATGAGGGTCTTCTGGCCATGCAGCTGTGTCACACGTTGATTACCTTCCAAGGAAGCTATTGCTTTATTAGCAAATACTGTGCTGACTTGCAGAATGAAGTAAGGACATAATCACATCCACCCAGGCAGGCACCAAACTATCTAAGATGAGATGCTCAGGAAAATGATCTGAGCACTTAAGGGATGGGGACACAGTAATTAACCTTAAACATTAAAAGAGGAAAAGCTCCATGTGAGGGCTTTTTAATTGATGGCACAGAGAAGACCCAAGCCCCAGTCTTGTGGCATTCCCTGGCCTCTGAATTACACGAAGAGAACCAAGACCTGAGTGGTCTATGTCAGAGCCACAAGAGCCCCCATTCACATGGAGAGGATTGGGCATCTCTGCCGATTTCAGAGGCACCTCTTCATGAGGACAGGGGAAGCTTAGAAGCCAGAGACGACCACCAGGAGCCATTCAAGTGTGTGCAGAGTCTATTTTCACAAACATGCCTAATAAAGAACAGTTAAAAGAAGGTAGATCCCCAAGGGTGTCCTCTTGAGATGCAAAAGCATAGCGATTCTGTTTCATAGCCCACATTTCCTCTCCCTCACCACCCAAGATTGTGGTATTACCTTAGACTTTAAGGTTTTGGATGCCTTACATTTCTGTCTTTGGTGAGAAATTGGATACTAGCCATCCAAATCTGAGAAAAGGTTTCTTCCCTTCTTTGGTTAATTTTTCTCTTCTTCACTGGAATTTAAGTGAGATGCGTAATTTCTGCAGCTAGTAGGTAAACCCTAAAATAACCCTAACCTCCCAAGTCCAGAGCTCAATTCTAGGCTTCTTTGTTTCTCTTCTAGTGCATCGACAAGGCCAGGGACCTGCTGGATGCTGAGTTAACTGCAATGGCAGGAGAGAGCTACAGTCGGGCATATGGGGTGAGTGTCAAGTATTCTGCACATGGTCATTTTTGAGGCTTATTTCAGTTCTTTTTTTCCAGATTGGGCTGTTGAGGACTCATAGGTTACTGGAAACATGCCTGTTTTCTTGGGTCAGCAGACACCTTGACACCAGGAATGATTTAAATTAATCGTGTCTTTTGGATTGTTCATGTGGTAATTAGGATGGAATGTGATTTGCTTCTATCAGGCCATGGTTTCTTGCCACATGCTGTCCGAGCTGGAGGAGGTTATCCAGTACAAACTTGTCCCTGAGCGACGAGAGATCATCCGCCAGATCTGGTGGGAGAGATTGCAGGTGAGCCTGGTGGGAAGCCCCTGATCACACACCTACCCCCACTGAGGACATGGCAAGCTCTCACATTCTCCTTCTCCTGCTCTGACTCAACATGTTTTTCCTGCTTCCTCCACCAGCACTCAATGCTCGGCTTGCATACAAAGCAAAACACTCAATGGCTCTTCACCTAGGCTTTAGCTCTGAGAAAATGACCAATTTTCGAGTCTCCTCTCATTTTTCTCTAGGAGTCAAAGAAAATGTCTTTAATAAGTGACACTTATGACCAGCCAGTTGGGAGTCAACCTCAAAGTCAGTGGTTCTCAACCTTTAGTAGAATCACCTGGAGAGCTTTTAAAAATCCTGATGCCCAGATTATTCTCCAGGACAATTAAAATTTCTGGAGGTGGACCCAGGATCAGTATCTTTTCAGACTCCCCAGATGATTCCAGGGTGCAGCCAAAGCTGAGGACCACTGCTGTACCTTTTTTTATACGGGGTTGCCTGGTCTCCTCATTCACCAACTCCTGCCGTTTGTATTTCCTTAAATCAGAATCATCCTATCCCCTCTATTCAGACTTTTTTCCACTGCAGTTTTCCCTTGTAGAGGAACTTTTCCAAGTCCTCCATCAGTGTTTTCATTGTAGCATTCTGATCATTTTAGCATGAGGAGCTGTCAATTCCAGATCTGGGAGTCCACAGTCTTAAGTGTTCTTGGAAAAGATTGCTGGTTCTCCCATTCCTTGAGTAGGTAGGAGGGGAAGTTCATCAGCAAAAGAGAAAAAGCCTTTACCACTCTGGAAACCACTTGTCTCCCTGCTTGTCATAATCAACCCCCTTGATTATTATTCCTCTTGGCCAGATCCACTTCTATTTCCAAATTCTCTCTCCAGACCAATCGAGGTTTGTGCTTCCATGATTTTCAGTAGGTTGTAACAATATCTTTTGACTCCAAGCTGCATTCCTGCCCAGGAGACTCAGAACACATTCCCCTGGACAGGAAAGAGCAATGGGCAAAGGTGCATCTTTGACTATAGTCATCTATGGCTCTGAAATGAGCACATACAATTCTTTTACATGTTTTGTTAGTAACTGCGACATGCCCAGTGAATGTTTTGATGGAAAATTATCTACTGGGCACAAGAAGGAATTCCACAAAGCAAGCATTTCCCACTTGACTTGTACACACCCCAGTTTAAGTGCTGTAAAGGGGTGAAGAGTTTCCAGATCAGAGATCTGATGAATCTTTTGAGACATTCTAACAAGTGGGACTTAATTCAGATGTAAACTTGGAAGGGGGATGCATTGAGTGAGTCCTAGGGAGGGGAGGCGCATGGCACATGTCTGACTTTACTGGGTCCAGGACCCTACCATCACTTTAAACATTTGTGACTTTCCTATCTTGAGACAGCAAGATGCTTTTTGGGCTACAGGGGGCTGAATCCTTTTTTTTTTTTTTTTTTTTAATGCTCTAATTTATTAATTAACTATTTATTTTTGGTGGCTGGCCAGTACAGGGATCAAACCCTGGACCTTGGTGTTATCAGCACCACACTCTAACCAACTGAGCTAACCAGCCAGCCCCCAAATTCTTTCAGCATCTGGGAGAAACTAGCCATTGGTGAGAAGGAACCAAAACAATCATTCAGTGTTCTTTTTGCTGTTTTTCTAACTTTCCAAATCATTATTATCACACTTCATGGGATGGAAAAATATGGTCCAAGGCCTGAAAATAAAGCATTACATTTGTGGTGGAAATTTGGCTCTCATGGATGGCTTTGCTGTCAAAACACTCAATTAACTGCCTGGGCTGGAAAACTGCCACTTCCTGGTCAAGTTATTTAAATTAAAATCCTCAACCAAGGTCTCTGGCGGGGCAGTCTGAGAGATCAGCCTCACCTGCACTGGTTCTCTTCCTGCCTTGAGTGCTCTAGTCAGGCTCAAGCTGCAGCCTATCACATCTAAGAGCCTGAGACCATTGTTGCTAGACTTATGTTTATTTCCAGGGAGGCAGTTCCATAGGTTTATGGAACTCTCATGAAGATCTTAGGAACCCATTTTGCTGCCTACTCTGACTTTTTACCAGAGAGGGTGAAAAAGAAGTTCACTTTACTCTTAACAGTTGTTTGGTATAAAGTTAGCTTAGCCCCTTTGATAATGATTAACTTGTTCTGGTTTTTTTATTGCAAAGAATTTATACGTGTAAATTAATGAGGCACTTCCCCTTGTATATGCAGTTTTTGAACTGAGACAAATAAAAAAAAAAGAGGAAAAAAACTAAGATGGCCAACATAACAGTGTGTCCCAAAAGTCTTAGTGCAGGCTTAGGCTTTAATAACATCAGAAATATAAACATTACCAACTTAAATGTCATTTGAAAATTTATTTAAACTTTCACACTTGGTTAGTTTTTTGGATTTTGAATGATACATTTTAAATTTAATTTCTTTGTTAGTGAGAGTCATCTTCAACCAGAGAGACCGAAGCAAAATATTAAAGTTAAAAATGCATTTGGATCCTCATACCAACCAGCTGCCAAAAAAAATGCATTATTCACAATCCACAAAAGAAATTGAAATAATTTGTTCATTTAATCCTCAACATAACTCTATGAAGTTGGTACTATTTTTATTCTATTTTACAGGTCAGTCACAGAGAGGTTAAATAACTTGCCCACAATCACATGGTAATTCTGTGTCTTGAATTATTGAGCAGTCCCTAAGAGGTATTTTACTCACAGTACCCTTAACTTGAGATGATATCAGTGAATCTCCTTTTTGTTTCAGCGTGGACTTCGCTGTTACTTTCAGAGGGTTAAGATATAGCAGAGGACATAGCTAATCCTCAATTCTGAATGTTCCAGGGCTGCCAGCGTATTGTAGAGGACTGGCAGAAAATCCTCATGGTACGATCCCTTGTGGTCAACCCTCATGAGGACATGAGAACCTGGCTCAAGTACGCAAGCCTGTGTGGCAAGAGCGGCAGGCTGGTGAGCGACCCCTACCACGTGGGGGCAAGGGCGGGGAGGGGTGATGCTCTTCGTGCAGTTCTGTCTATAACCCAACCTCTCATTTTTAAGGCTCTTGCTCATAAAACCTTAGTGTTGCTCCTGGGAGTCGATCCATCTCGGCAACTTGACCATCCTCTGCCAACAGTTCACCCTCAGGTGACCTATGCCTACATGAAAAACATGTGGAAGAGTGCTCGCAAGGTCTGTATCCAAATCCATCTGTATTAGTCTATCTCTGTTACTTGTAACAGAAATACCTAAAACTGGGTAATTTGTCAAGAAACAATATTTATTGCTTATAGTTTCAGAAGCTGGAAAGTCCAAAGTCCAGGGAACACATCTGGTGAGGGCCTTTGTTGGTGGGTGGTGACTCTTCACAGCAAGGCGAGGTATCACATGGCAAGAATGGCAGGAGCAGAGAGAGGGTAACCACCTCACTCACCCTCCTTTTAAAGCCCTCAGAACCACACCCATGACCACCATTAAACCATCAGTTCATCCATTCTCTAGGGCATGGTCCTTGCAATCACATCACCTCTTCAAGGCCCTACCTTTCAATTACCATAATAGGATTTCCCACCCTCTTAACACTGTCACAGTAGTTAAGTTGCTGATACATAGAACTTTGTGGGGCACAGTTCAGTCCACAGCACCATCCAACAATAAACCACCTTCTCCAGAATGCTCACCTAATCTGCTTCTCACTGCCTCCTTAAGTGCCAGAAAGGAAACAATTTTAAGCCATCTACCCACAATATCAGGGAGTTTTCTTCCTGTTCTGAAGCTATTTGGCCTGATTTCACAAAGTTAATCATAGTTGAGGAGATGCATGTATACCTTTTTTTTTTCACATATACTATTGATTAAACTAATGAATATGACACAGTTATATTTATTGGTAACCAGAAAGTGCTGGCACATAGAAAAGGCACAGTTTCTGTCCCCTAAGAGATGATGGGCTGTTCAGTACAAAAATAGCATATTGTGAAAACACGGACTAGAACTTTTACAAGACCAATTTGGTTTTTTCAGACTTCAAGTCTCCTTTCCTGTCATCAATTTGAATTCAAAAGCAACAACACACAGGGTGTGATGCTGAAACCAGGAGGGAAAGTTGTCTTGAACCCAATGTAGAATTCCTCTTTATTTACAGACAATCCCTTGGGAATTAGATGTGGCTCCTAGTTTTTGTTTTTGAAAAATCTCCTTAGATGATGATGATGAACAAAAAGTAGCCTAGGAGGCAACATCAGCACCTGTTTTGGCTCTCCCATCATCCTCCCCATCAAAAGGAGGAGGGAGACCCAGCTAGCCTTCTTTACCTGTGTAGTCCCCACAGTGGTGCCTGAGATGAGGAAGGAATGAAAACCAACCACTGGAGCTGCAATTGTGGAAAGATCTGATAAAATGGAAGTTGTGTCTCTGCTGAAGGCATATTTGGAAGATCCTTGGATGTGTCCAGAAACTGACAGTGTGTAGGTAGTTGACTCAGTGTGACCATGAATGCCACCCAGAGTGGGATCGACAACAGCCCTGCACTTGGGCACCTGGTCTTTCACAGGGTTTACTTCAATACTAATTACCCAAATTTCCTTCCCCAAACATGCAGTTTTTAGATTTTGTTTGTTTTGCTTTGATTTTTGGTCTCTGCAAGCCTCCCAAACTAGAGCATTTCTGATTCAAAGCCTGACCTCAGCCAGGCAAATGAGAAAAACAGATGGTGCTGGATCTGAATATACTCTGGTTTCTATCCTATATATAGCCTCCAAGTCTTTGAATGTTTTGCCGATAGCAAGCAGAAGGAACCTTTTGGGTAACATCTCAACCAGGGAATAGCTTCTTTCAATGTGTGACCACAGCCCAGCTTTTCCATAGAGTATGGCCTTTGCTTAGTAGCCCAAATTCTGGTGGTATTAAAATTTTAGAAAACTATTTAAAGTTAGGTATTGCTTGGACTTCAAGCCCAGAGCTAGAGATGTCACATCTTCATAGTTCAGAAGCTACCCAAAGGAAACTACCTGATAATTGTGTTGCTGAACAAGTCACTGTGTGAGCCTTTCTTTCCTCCACTGTAAGTAAGGATCATACTCTCTGCCTGGCCTAAGGCAAATGAAAATTTTGGGGAAAAGCTGACCATGTTTTTCAGGAAGTCATCAGACAATAGGTATATGTATAATGTTTTCTTAGATGAAACACTTCACAGAATCTAGAGACAGGTTGGTCCTTCCATGAAAAACATCATTCTTGCCCACAAACTACCCATGCAGTTCAGAACCAGTGTACTATGCCCAGCTTGCACTCTGTGGCTCCAAGACAAGCCCCTTCCTGTGAGTAGCTGGTCCTTCATTTGTAAGAGGGAAGGAATCATTTTTCCCCCTGGAGATGGAGAAAAGAAGTTATAAATAGAACATTTTCAGTTCCTTGAAAATCACTTGCCTTGTGCTACAGAATAGAAAGATACTGGATTCTCCCAAGCTGGATAAACTTAATATTGGGCTTCAAATCCAAGCTAATACCCAGCCTCCCCATTTTTGGCAATTTATTTTTCGTTCAGCCTGCTGTCAAGTCCAAAAAGAGTTAAAACTCTGTGTCTGGACTGTCAATGACACATACCTTATGGGTTCTGAAAAGCAGCTGGCATCAAAGTTCTTAGTTTAGTTCCTGCCTACACTTGATGTATACACTGATCACACTGAGTTATCAATCACCTTTTTAATAATTGATCTTTTTAGTACTGTACTGCCTCCCAATTCTTTTTTTTAACTCAGATTTAAATCTGGTCAGTGTAGTTCTCCTAGAATAAAAACTAAAGGAACATTTATCAATTCCCAGGTGTGAAATGCTAATGTAATTCTTTTATCAAAGGCAGTGGTGAGTAATAGAACTCCAAAGGCAGATGTCTGAGGGAGACAGGTGTCTTGTTAACTGTTGGAACATCTGTGTGTCTGCCCTGTCCTCATGCATGGATTAGCTGCCAGATCAATTGTTTTTTACATCATTTTGGTTCTGGGTTAAACTCTATCTCTTAAGGCCAATTAATTCTTTATATTGAAAAGTATCTGAGGTTGGTCCTGATCCCTAAGCCAGGGAATTTTGTTTTCCTTCAGGGTCATCATCATTGACATGGTTCTATTAAAAAAAAAAAAAAAAAAAAACTTTTAAAAACCTCTTAAATGATTTATCTTAAGGAGACTTATTTTTTTAAAGTGTTGATTTTTTTTTTCCTCCTCTTCTGCAGCAAAGAACACACAGCCTCTTTTTCACATTATTTCATATAATGTTTCATCTCCCTCTGTTAGTGGATTTAGATTTTGCCACTTTTCCATTTGAGCTTTTATTGTTTATATACTCTATCGTCATCCTTGAAGCCCTTTAAAAAATGGTATGGACCCCATTTATCAAGATGCTGGTATGTCTGGACATGGCTTGTGCACTACTCCCAGATCTGCAACTCTACATCTCTCTCTTCTTCTCTAGTTCAACTGTCTGTTCCTAACTCAAATTCCTTCCGGTTACTTTGTATAAAATCCTATAGCGTAAATAAATCTAACTGTTTGAGAATGCTCTGAAGATTTTGCTTCCAAGTCTCCCTGTTCAACTAGATGTCTGCATAGCTAGTGTCCGCTCCCTATTCCACTTGTATGCATGTAGGGTTTCACTCCATCTCTGTATTCTTATTTGGGTACTGAGGGTTCTATCTGATTTTTAAATCCATAGTTTTTACTGTGCTGGAGTGTCCAAGGTGCTATAGTGTTGTAAACAAATACCAGAGTTTTACTAACCTGAAACAATTCCCTATAAGCCTAATTTCCCCCAGGGTAATATAATGATAGTGAAGTGAGCAGTTGTTTCACATTACTTCACATGAGTGGTTATTTGGGGCAGCCAGGCACGTAACTTTTCCAAGCCTTATTAAAACTGGTAGTCATAGTTGGCAAAAGAGAGCTAAGACTTAAGTGGAATAAATCATGAATCTTCTTGAAGAGCGCCGCCCTCTCCCAGCATCATTCCCTGGCCCTCTGTCCTATAGGATCCTCATTGTGTGTTCTAGGGTGTTCTGCTTAGAGAGGGATTGACTCATGTGCCTATCAGATGAACAGTAGTTCCTTTCCTTTGAGGTTGGGCCCCATGCCAAGTGGTTGTCTGTGCCTTTGTCCTGCTACAGATCGATGCCTTCCAGCACATGCAGCACTTTGTACAGACCATGCAGCAGCAGGCCCAGCATGCCATCGCTACAGAGGACCAGCAACACAAGCAAGAGCTGCACAAGCTTATGGCCCGGTGAGGTTCTTCCCTGTTCTGGGGCCGGTTGCATTCTAGCCATGCCATCCCAGTAGCTTTTGCAGCAAGGGGAGTGTTCAAAGCTCTTTGGGTGGCTAGTTGATGACATCTTTCTCACCTTTCCCAGTAGGGATCCCAGTAGCCATTGAATTGTGCTTCTTCAAAGTCTCTGTCATTTATTTTCCTAGGATTCAGCAGCCCAAAAGCACCCAGGTGCTGTTCTCTTCCTGGTGTCAGGCTTTAGAATTAGACTCCTTGTTTTCAAATGCCAGATAGGCTGCTAATTAATGTGTGATTTTAGATAAGTTACTTAACCTCTCTGTGCCTCAGTTTCCTTATTGTATAAAAGGAATAATAAGAGTTCCTATTTCCTAGGGTACTGTGAGGATTAATGGAAAGAGTAGTGTCTAGCATTTAGAACAGCACCAGGGAACAGTAGCTATTAGAAATGTTAGCTGTTAATATTACTATTGTAAAGAGTGGAGGGAAAGGGAAAAGTAAGGGAGAAGCCATATACCAATCAACGAGAAAAATCACTCTCAACAGCTATCACCCACAAAAATATGACTTGGGGTGAGTAGATCTATACAGACTTATCTGTACCAGGTACCTGGTTTATGCTATCATTGAAAAACAAAGGTCAAGAAGAAAAAAATTTATCCCAAATGCCCATCTTCTTCCTCCTATGTGGTTAAAAACTGCTGGTTCCATTATGTTGCCTTCTGAGAGTGAGAGTAAGTACCAGAAAGGCTCTAGTGCTCCCCTGACATAATATTTTTTCTCCTTAGAAGGGCTGTTTTTCTGTTTGCAGATGTTTCCTGAAACTTGGGGAATGGCAGCTGAATCTACAGGGCATCAACGAGAGCACAATCCCCAAAGTGCTGCAGTACTACAGCGCCGCCACGGAGCATGACCGCAGCTGGTACAAGGTGACTCAGAAGCAAGGGCAGTGTAAAACCCAACCCCTGGCAGCCTTCTGTGACAGTGTTCTCCTGTGACCTCGTGGTTACAGCTGAGCCCCTGTGGAGCTCGTCTGATACTCTGAATTTGCTTCTTTGAGTGCCTAGAGCCTCTCTGTCAGAGGCCCAAAGAGCCCGCATTTCCCTTTACAAGTTTAATTGATATAGAAAGATTGATTGATTCTTTCATTTGAGAAATACTGCAGCATTATTACATGTGTGGCACTAGGGATTACTGCTGTCTTATCGACTCTGAGCCACTTGTTTTCCCAGGAGCATCTGGATACACAGTTAATCTCTGGAACTTTATCTTCCCTTGGGTCATCTCTTCCTTCCCAGCTTTTTCCTGATTTCCATTTCTGCCTGCTCCTTAGCTAAGAACTTAACTTTCCTTGTTTTTATTGGAAAGATCTGGATCCTGTTATGTTACAGGAAACCTTTCAAAAAGCTAAACAGATTTAGAAAATGTATAAAAGATGTGATTGATGGAGGGGTGACTCTTGGAATTATATATCTTTAGTGAGAGCATACATTCACTTTTTTTTATATCTTTTCTGAGGGGTCCCCTGGTAATAGCTGCTTGGTATAGCAAATGTCATCGATTTCTTTCCAGTATCTCCTTAACTTGCTAATACTTAGTGAACTAATCCTTCTGGGATCAAAACTTGCTTCTGCAGACTGCAGAAGCATTTACAACAAAAATCTTATCCTCATTTAAACATACTTCATTCCGATCTGAAAAATGCTCATTTTGTGATAGGAGCAGTAATTACCTTCTCTAGGACAGATACGTATCCAATCCTGGGAAAATAAATCCAATAAACACTTGATTAGCTGGAATCTTACTAATTAGAACTTGTTCCCTAACCAATTATGTTTCTTCATTCAGCTTTTAGGAAAGAAGAAAATCAAAAGAAAAAAGCTGCTTCCAAGAACTTTAGTTCTAGTTTTTGTTTGTTTGTTTGTTTTGGGGTTTTTTTTGTCTTTTTGTAACTGGCCTTACCGCACTCAGCCAGTGAGCGCACCGGCCATCCTTATATAGGATCCAAACCCGCGGCGGAAGCACTGCTGCACTCCCAGCGCCGCACTCTCCCGAGTGCACCACGGGGTCGGCCCCTAGTTCTAGTTTTTAAAAGCATTTCCTAGTGTTGGTCCCTTTGATTTTATGATGTTTTCTACCATCAATACCAAGGGGGTTGCATGCCCTGTGTGCATGCCAGAACTGTTTGTCTTGATCACCTTGACACCGGGTCAGTGCCTGGTACATCATAGATATTCGAGAGGTATTTGTTAAATAAAAGAAGTTATGGGAAAACAGAATGTGGGTCATCATAGAATTCTTACTCAAGTAAAGTTCAATCATGATCAATCTACTCTGCTTAGATGGGAAAATTAACATGTTTATTTTAAAGGTTTTTAGCAAGAGATATAAAGGAATGTCCTGATTATCTGGGAAGTCTATTAGTGGATTATTTAATGTCTTACTGTAACAGCAAAGTTACTTTGCCACAAATCAAACTCTGCCTCCTTCTGTCTAAACCAAGCAATGGTATACTATAGAGTCACCGCAGCTTAAAACCTCAGAGATGTGAATAGTCCTTCTTTATCCAAGTAAACACCAAAGCTTCTTCCATCAAGCAGTCATTGAGCACTGTTTCTCTGTCAGGCCAGGGGCCAGGTGTCAGGGCCCAGATCATGCTCCTGTACTCTCGATGTCTTCCCATACCCACTGTCTGGTAACCTGTTCAGACTTTCAGTATCACTCCCCTGAAATATTGTGACAACTGGCTGCTTGCCCCCAAACTCTGCTCTCTTAATAGTCTGTTTCATACACTTTAAAGCCTAGAACAGCTCTGTTTTCCTGCAGAGTGAAATGGAACCCCTTTGGCCTCACATGTCTGCTCCTCCATCATCTGCCCCCAGCATTTGCTGGCCTTCCTCATTCCTCTCCCGCATGTATCCCACGCTCAGTCAGATCCGCTTGCTGGTTTTCCATGAGCTGTTCTGTGCTTCCCCTTGTCAGGAAGTCGTCACTGCTGCTCTCTCTCTTCCCTTCTTTCCCATCTACAGCTGCTCTTCCAGCCCTGCCCCAAATCCCTGTCCCTGACCCTTCCATCGTACATCTCTTTATTGCCCAAGTCGCATTCTGTCTTGCAGGGTATTTAGATCTTAAGGTTTGTGAGTGAGCTACCTACAAGATCAGGAGATCCCAGAGGCAGGACCATATCCTGCTCCTCTTGCTGTGCCCTTCACCCCACAGCACTTGACACCGTGCCTTATATAGTAAGGGCTCCACAAAATGAGGGAATCTCAGAGAATTTAGTAAAACGCCCCATTTCTGTTTCCTTGAAGTGGAGTCTAACTCTACTGACCACAGAGAAGAGGAGGCAGTCACAGCTTTTCCCCAGTATTGCCCTCACTCTCCTCTAAGCCCTGCTGTTGGTCACAGCCCTTCTGTCTGTCCTTGACTCTCACCCTACCCAGGCCTGGCACGCATGGGCTGTGATGAACTTTGAAGCTGTGCTCCATTACAAACATCAGAATCAAGCCCGTGATGAGAAGAAGAAACTGCGTCACACCAGCGGGGCCAACATCACCAACGCCACCACTGCCGCCACCACAGCTGCCACTGCCACCACCACCAGCACCGAGGGCAGCAACAGTGAGAGCGAGGCTGAGAGCACAGAGAGCAGCCCCACACCCTCTCCTCTGCAGAAGAAGGTCACCGAGGTACCCTTCCTTCCTCTGGATAAGGAACTGACCAAGGCACCACCCTCTCTGAGGAATGGAATCATTGTTAAGCTTGAGAAAACCTGAGGTTTCATCTGAAGTTCAGGTGGAGCTAGAAAATATGGCTTATCTGCCATACCAGCATTGCGCAAGACAGTGCTTTTGTGTTTGGGGAGCTGACATAGCCCCTGAGCTGAAGACTAAGTTCCTTGTAGTGCTTCCCACATGGATAAGCCCATTTTCCCCCTGCACTGCACCTGCGTGTGGGTGGCTGTGCAGTTCTCTGCATCCACTCTGAGGATCCCCCAGGCCATGTCCTCTGCCCCTTTCTTTCCCCTCCCACCTCACCTTGGGCTGTCAGTTCAGAATGCACCAGAGCAACTGGCAGGCCCAGACATCAGCTTGTTCAGAGCTTCAGCCCCATCTCCTCCTGCCACCCTGTTCAGGAAGCCACTGTTAGCCCAAGATAATAATTTTGACACAATTGCCATTTTTTTGAGTGCTTGCTATGTGCCAGGGACTGGTTAAAGGCTTTTCATGCACTAACTGATTTAATCCTCATAACCACCCTTTGAGGTGCATACTATTAGTATGCTATTATGCCCATTTTACAGATGAGAAAACTGAGGCAAGAGTATCACTAACACATGTGTGTTCCAACAGGATCTGTCCAAGACCCTCTTGATGTACACTGTCCCTGCCGTCCAGGGCTTCTTCCGTTCTATTTCCTTGTCACGAGGCAACAATCTCCAGGATACACTCAGGTATCAGGGAAGGGGAAGATGAAGCCCTGGTAGGCAGGCTGTGTTAATGTCAGGACACAGAAGTACCCACCCTAATCGGTACACCCAAGATCGGTTTATAGGCCTTCTTCTCTGTGCTGCAGTATTGAGGAGTAACAGCTGACCAGGCCCCACATGGGGCTGAAACCTGCAAAGATTAAGGAGGAAAAGTGGAGTGAAGGAATAATTAACCCATCTGTTATCACAATGTTTCACACATTGAAGAGGCAGCAACTTTGAAAGGTCTAAACCTATGGCCCAAATCCGTCAGTTCAGAGGTTAGAGGAAGCAAGGGCAGCCTCCTCCTTTGCGGATCTCCAGTTGGTTAAGTGCCAGGTGCCCCTGTTGCCACTGCTCTACAAGTGACTCCTTTTGTACATGCAGATTTGTGGTTCTCTAAAGGTTATCCCGGCTCATCTGTTCAATGTCTGAGTTTATGTCATGGGGACTTCTCAATATGATCTGGGATGAAGTACTCATTCACTCGGGATGACCCCCAAGGTGTTCAGTCAAGAGTACTGCCACTCATCACGCCCACCCTCTCTCAAGGGGTCCAGAGACCAGACACACTGAAGAGCCAGATTTGAGTCCCTGCCACTTCTCAAGAGCCTTAAAGATGAAAAACAGACAAAAACTGGGAAACTAAATCTTCCTTGACTTTCTCATTTTCTTTTCCAGAGTTCTCACCTTATGGTTTGATTATGGTCACTGGCCAGATGTCAATGAAGCCTTAGTGGAAGGGGTGAAAGCGATCCAGATTGATACTTGGTTACAGGTAAGGATGAGTCAGTTTCTCTCTCTCGTGTCTCCTCTCGGAATCCTGCAATGTTCAGAGTAGCAAGGCAGCATGGGTGTGCAGTGCTAAGGAAGTAAGGCTTGGCCCCAAGGTCAAGACTCCATATTTTCTTTAGTTCTTTCAGAGAACTGAAAGGAATGAACCATTTCAGAGCCTAACAACATCAACCAAAACAAATTAGAATAGTTGATCTTTGCCCAGAAGAATAACTAGAGTTCTTTCTATGTCTCGTATGCTGCAGACTGTGTCTTTTTTAATACCAGGTAATACCTCAGCTCATTGCAAGAATTGATACACCTAGACACTTGGTGGGACGTCTCATTCACCAGCTTCTCACAGACATTGGTCGGTACCACCCCCAGGTATGTGAAGACTCTGGTCAGGTCCTCAGCTAACCATTGACGTTTGATTTGGTGGTCGGCCTTTCCTAAAGCTGATCTAGAGACACAAGTGCAGGAACTCAAGCCAAGCATTCTGTCCTGCCCCAGAATGGTCTCCCCAGCTAGCAGTCCCAGAGTTCCCTCCAAGATTGAGAGGCCCCCTTGGTAGACTCAAGTGGGTGTTAATATATCCTCACCACTTCTTTTGTCATTCTCCTTAAAATTCATATCAGGCTTCCTTGACACATCCCTTTGCAACTGTTCCTTCTGTGTTTGCTTCAGGCCCTCATCTACCCCCTGACTGTGGCTTCTAAGTCTACCACGACAGCCCGTCACAATGCAGCCAATAAGATTCTGAAGAACATGTGTGAACACAGTAACACACTGGTCCAGCAGGCCATGATGGTGAGTCTAGAGCCAGTGTGTGAGTCCACTGACCCTGTCCCCTAGCCAGAGTCTCCAGTGAGTGTTTTTCTTCTTCACGACAGTGCTGCATACTCCTTCTGGCTGCCGGAAAGAGTACCTCCTATTTCTCCAAGACAGACTGTTCTGAGTTTAGCTTACCCTTGGTGCCCCTCTCCTTCCCCTCTTTGATCCAGGTGAGTGAGGAGCTGATCCGAGTGGCCATCCTCTGGCATGAGATGTGGCACGAAGGCCTGGAAGAGGCATCTCGATTGTACTTCGGGGAGAGGAATGTGAAAGGCATGTTTGAGGTGCTGGAGCCTCTGCATGCTATGATGGAACGGGGCCCCCAGACTCTGAAGGAAACATCCTTTAATCAGGTATGGGATACAAAGAATGAAAGGACATTACCCAAGGTCTTTATCAGACTCCTTCCCCTCTAGCCTTCCTACTGACTTTAATAAAATGTGCTCTGATGGAGGTCACAGGATGTAAAAACACTAGAAATATAATTGTCATTAAGTTACAAGAACCCTCCTGAAATTTGAACTGGAAAATCACAAGATTCCTCAAGAGGTCATCTCGTCTCTCCTCTAACCCTCTCTTACCTAATAAACCATCCGGCGATTTGGGAGGTCCAGGAATGAAGACCTGCCCAGCTTCTCTTGCTCACCAGTTTCCTACCAATATCTTCCAGCCACAGTAGGCTCCTAAGGGATTTCTGCGGTCTGCTTGGGGATTTAGCCTCCTGGCTTAGTTGACACCTTGACAACTTGTAGACTTGCTGTGCTTTCCCTCTCAGGCATATGGTCGAGATTTGATGGAGGCCCAAGAGTGGTGCAGGAAGTACATGAAATCAGGGAATGTCAAGGACCTCACGCAAGCCTGGGACCTCTATTACCATGTGTTTAGGCGGATCTCAAAGCAGCTGCCTCAGGTAGGATCTTCAGGCTTCTAGCAGGTTTAACTGTCCTCATAGTCCTTCCTGTTTTACTATCTGTTAATGTTCTAACACTCATTCCAAAGCATCTGGTTTCACTTCTACCTGTAAGACTTTGGGACAAGTAATTGCTATTAGCAGTCCATTGAAAAATACTTAAATTCCTCCCGGGAGGCAGAACACTAAATCCTTTGGTAATTATTCACAGCTCACATCCTTAGAGCTGCAATATGTTTCCCCAAAACTTCTGATGTGCCGGGACCTTGAATTGGCTGTGCCAGGAACGTATGACCCCAACCAGCCGATCATTCGCATTCAGTCCATAGCACCATCTTTGCAAGTCATCACATCCAAGCAGAGGCCCCGGAAGTTGACACTTATGGGTAAGGAACACTGCACACTTCTGCCACCTGCTCTCCCTCCTACCCTGGCTGAGTCCCCCTCCCCTCTTCTGGAATTATTGCTTGCCATTCCCACTACTAATCTTTCATATGCTACATCTCTCTTGTGTTTATTGAAAGAGGAATAGAGGACAAGTGGATTTTCCCTTATCACATCCTCCTTGGGATTCTTGGTTCATTCATATAATTGTGCTTGTTTAAATGAAGCATAATGATCATGCACTAAGGGAATTACAAAGGCATACAACGGGGAGAACTGGTTGTGATGGGCAGGTGTTGGGGAACTGATGAGTCCAGTAAAGAGGCATCTGGGTGCAAACATGGAAGGTGACGAGCTACTTTGATAAAAGAGCTTCCAGGGCTGGCTGTTTAGCTCAGTTGGCTAGAGTGCAGTAGAGTTCGGATCCCCATACTGGCCAGCCACCAAAAAAGAAAAAGAACTTTTGTATTCTTGAATTTTTTTTTTTTTTTTTTTTGTAAAATCATATTCTCTCTTTTTGGGAAAAGATTGTATAAAATGAACAAACTGAAGTAGAAATGAATTCTCATAGTGAGGTTTGTTAAACAAACTGCCTCTGCAATTTCCCTGAGGGATTGAGTGTCTGAGATGGTTTAGGGAGTCCCAGGTACTCTGGTGACACTACGTGGTCTCTCTTAGTAATGCTTATTTCTTAAACGCAGTGATTATTCAGCAACACCAATTAATCATGGTCCACAGTTTATTGTCTCTCCATGGGCTGCTCTTTTTTTTTTTCTTTTTAAGATGACTGATAAGGGGATCTTAACCCTTGATTTGGTGTTGTCAGCACCAAGGTCTCCCAAGTGAGCTAACTGGCCATCCCTAGAACCCGTGACCTTGGTATTATCAATACCGCACTCTCCCAAGTGAGCCAAGGGCTGGCCCTCCATGGACTGATCTTCTAATACTAAAACAGGAGTCAGATTCTCAGGGTGTTTATTTAGCTTAATGAAGGAGCTGTTTCCAAAGGTGTGAGCAAAGGCAAGAGAACCAACAGGGAGCACCCAGGAACAAGCAGCAGTGAGAAGCTGTTGTTCACCCTACCCCAGCCCTCCAGACCTGAAAGAGAGGCCATCCAATAGAAGCTATAGCCCAGACAGAGGAACATAGCTACTTTTAGAACTGTGGCCAGGCTGGTTGTGGGGGAAATACCCTGACCTCTCCCTCTTCCCATCCTCTGACCCCCTGCCAGTGCCCCCCATTGGCCATGTCCAACTGGGATCCCAGGTGATGTGGTTTGTAGGAGTCAGGCTTCTCAGGACAGAGAAGGACAGAGTGGGCCAGGGAGGAGGGAACATATAGAATGATATTCTCTATGCATAATCATTCCTGGTCCTCAAATACAGCTTTTGTTTTCTTTAAATATGAAGAACATTGGTCATTGGTCATTGGGGACCATTAAAACCAGGCCAATACTTTTAATCAATTCTAGGGAGTGTTTTTTTTCTTTTGTAGGGAAAGTGTGATTAGGTAAGGCAAATGTAGTTCATAGGATCTTTGAGTACACTGGTGTTTTGAGAACCTCTGATCTGCACTAACTAATCCCACCCTTCCTTACAGGCAGCAATGGGCATGAGTTTGTTTTCCTCCTGAAAGGCCATGAAGATCTGCGCCAGGATGAACGTGTGATGCAGCTCTTCGGCCTGGTCAACACCCTTCTGGCCAATGACCCAACGTCTCTTCGGAAGAACCTCAGGTATTCAGAATGCTGTGAGAATGGCAAAGATTTGAGAAGTCTTCTCGTTTTTTCCTACATCTGTCCCATATAGTCCCATACCTTTACGAAATAGTTATAGAATATGTACCTGGCAGGAAGTCATCAACAGTCAAGGTGTCAAAAGAAAGAAAAATCCTAGGCCGGCCCGTGGCTCACTCGGTAGAGTGCAGTGCTGATAACACCAAGGCCACGGGTTCGGATCCTATATAGGGATGGCCGGTTTGCTCACTGGCTGAGCGTGGTGCTGACAACACCAAGCCAAGGGTTGAGATCCCCTTACTGGTCATCTTTAAAAAAAAAAAGAAAGAAAGAAAAATCCTCCAGAATTTTTAGAGTATTCTCATTGAGAAATGCCTTTAGCAACCTTCAAAGATACCACATTGGAGCAATTTATGGCAATTAAACCAGAGATTCTACCAATTTGATGTGTTTTACCCCTGTAGGATGAAAGCCCAGCCAACCCTTTTCTATCCTCAGTACTCTGTTGCTTAAGACTGCAAATATTAAGTTGAGAGGTTATTTTAACCTTAGTCACTTGATTGTTCCCCCAAAGCAATGAGTTTGTCAAGCAAGTTGAGAAGACCAATACTGCTTTCATATCACTAGGGCACTGTCTTTCTATGATGCTTTATTCTTCACAATGTGTCCCTCACTACACACTTCACAGCAGCCATTAAAAATAGTCTGCATGTGTCCTGAATTGATCAAAAGTATACTCTCTTTACTTTACAATAACCCTGCTTTCCTGTGGATACCAGCATTCAGAGATATGCTGTCATCCCTTTATCAACTAATTCGGGCCTCATTGGCTGGGTCCCCCACTGTGACACACTGCACGCCCTCATCCGGGACTACAGGGAGAAAAAGAAGATCCTTCTGAATATTGAGCATCGCATCATGTTGCGGGTATGTGATGAGGCTGCCAGCCCCAACCCACCTGTAATGGCCTTGGAGGCAAAACTCACAAATCAGGGAATCTACATAGAGCTGCTTTCCTGGCTGTACTATGTATGTCCATCACTGAATAATCTACTTGAGGCAGTCATCTGTTAACAACGGTTTAATGAAGTGAGTCCTAAAGCAGGCAACCTTCTCTAAGAAACTGAAGGACCCTAAAGCCCAGAAATTGTTTTCATCATCCTAGGTGAGACTAGACAGATAAATATTAGGCAACCTAATGTATACAAAGCACTGGTCATATGGAGAAGTCATGTTTAGTCGATGTGTGAGTAATAAGAAGACAATTGCTTGAAACCTTCAGTACTCTCATCCCCACCAGTAGGCTTGTACTGGGATGAGACCTAGTGTTTTCTCCTTATGCCCTGGGAGTTCCCGTGGTCATCAGGTTAGAGTGGCTACTCCCTTTTTCCTTTTGCAATGTTCTTATTTCCTTTCTATTTTTGGTTCTGGTGGTGAAATTAGGACCCAGATCTGCCTGAACCCCAATCCTTATTTCTTTCTGGAGTAAGCTGCTTGTCTTAGGCTGCTATTTTACTGTATGGTTGTGTCCTGATACAGATGGCTCCAGACTATGACCACCTTACTCTGATGCAGAAAGTGGAGGTGTTTGAGCATGCAGTCAATAACACAGCTGGGGACGACTTGGCCAAGTTGCTTTGGCTGAAAAGCCCTAGCTCAGAGGTACGGCCACTCAGGCATTCCACTCCCTTTGCACACCCCACTCTCAAAAGGATGGGCTCCTTGTTTGTTCATGCACACGCGATGCACTCCTCTTTGTTAAGATTAGCTACAGATTATGTACATTCTCTCATAACAACAATTAAGTGGGTGAGCCATGTAATTTAGCAGATTTAGATTGAGTAGTTTAATCTTTCTCCTGTTGCTTGCAATCGTATTTGAGCTCTTTATATATTAAGGATAGTAAGTCTTTTTCATATATGTTACAAATTTCCTGTTTATTTGTTCTTTTAATTTTGTTAATAGTATGTTTTTTGGTTTGGGGTTTTTGTTTATGATATACAGACCTTTTTTTGAGTTATAAGTTATCAGATTTTTAATCCTTTTCTTTAAAGTTTCTACCTTTGGCTTTATATTCTAAAAGGCCCTCCACCTCAAGATTATGTATCTTTTTACCTGTATTTCCTTGTACTTATTATAAGTATTTTGTTTTTGTACATTTAAGTCCTAACTCAATTTGGAATTTATTATAAGATTAGGGTATAACTTTATTTTTTTAAAGATGATTAATCAACAGTCTACCAAATAATCCATCCTTTTCCCCCACTATGTATAAGATTCCATTTTTTATTATACACTAAATTCTTATGTGCCCTTGGATTTCTTCCTAGGGCTTCTATTCTAGTTCAATGCTTTTTCTGCCCGTTTCTCCTCAAGTACTGTACTATTAATACAAGTTCCTTCTCACTGGCTAGTTCATATATTTCTTCCAGATAAACTTTGGGATCATTTTGTAAAGGTCCCCAAAAAGTACCACTGAATTTTATTGGAATTATATTACATGTATCAAATGATTTGGGAGGATATTACATCTTTTAATCTTAAGTGGATATCCGGAAATGAATATTTTCATTTACTTAGTTCCTTTTTTTTTTTTTTTTTTTTTTCTTTTTTCTTTTTTCTTTTTCGATGGCTAGCCAGTACAGGGATCAAACCCTGGACCTTAGTGTTTTTAGCACCACACTCTAACCGACTCAGCTAACAAGCAAGTCCTATTCAGTTCTTTATGTTCCTAAGAAAAGTTTATTTATTCATCTAAGTCCTATGCATTTCTAATGAAGTTTATTTCAAGGCATAGTTTGTTATTGTAATATTTGTGAATAGAATCTTCATTCCATTATATGTTCTAACTGGTTAGTGATATAATACAACAAAACAACTCATTGGGTTATAATTATGTTGAACGTAGGTAGTTTCCAGAGTCTTAATTCACATGTGCTCCTGTGTTCTAGGTGTGGTTTGACCGAAGAACCAATTACACCCGCTCTTTAGCAGTCATGTCAATGGTTGGATATATTTTGGGCCTGGGAGATAGGTGAGTAAGTTTCATTTGTTTCTTTTAGTGTTCTTTCTCCATTGTAGTTTTCTTGAAAGCTTTCGTTTTGTTTTCCAGTGAGATTTATGACAATTTGGTGAATAAATATTTGTAGTTTGTACATCAGGCCTCTTTTGCAGCATCAGCCTTTGCACCCTATTTATTACCCATATGCCAATAGAACAACACATCAAACTAAAGGAAAAAACTGTAGTCCAAGTACTACTTTCTCCATAGGTTGGTTTAATGTATTAAAAACCATATTAAATCAGATTGATTTTATTGATTCAATAAACATTTATCAATCACCACTATGCTAAGGTAAATACTTCTATTTCTGTAATTGAAACCAACCAAAGTAGTAGATCCTTCTGATATTTTTGCTTAATAAATTTTACTCACATGTACTGAACAAAAAAGTAATTTTGAGATATTCAGAAATTGACTCAGAAGAACCTAAACAAAACTGGTTATTTGATGTCTACGGTTTTTCTCCTGGGATCATGTCTTATGCAATTATTTGAGAGTAAAAATAATTTTTTCTTTTTTGCCTTTTTTTCCACCACTGTGCTAAGGAGGAGAGAGAAAAAATACTTTTATCCTACAAAAATAATAAATTCTGGGCCGACCCCGTGGCTCACTCAGGAGAGTGTGGCGCTCCCACCACAGGTTCGGATCCTGTATAGGGATGACCGGTGTGCTCACTGGCTGAGCTCAGTGCAGGCGACACCAAGCCAAGGGTTCCGATCCCCTTACCGGTCACAAAAATAATAATAATAATAATAAATTCATGCTTTAAAAAAAAAAAAACCAGCAGAATGTCTATTGATAAAAGCCAACCGATCCTGTCTGGACTGGCTCAGGGGCTCCAGCTGCTCAGTAGTAATGATAGAGCCCTACCACTCTGAGGTGCCAGCCCTGCCAGAAACTATCATGTACCCAAGATCTCAGGAAAGCAAGTTATCTGTTCCATGTGTAACTCACACCATAAATCCTCACTCGGGCCCTAGAGCAGGAGTTAGCAAACTTTTTGTGGAAAGGGCCAGATAATAAATATTTTAGACTTTGTGAGCCATATGGTCTCTATCACAGCCTGTCAACTCTGCTGTTATAGCACAGAGGCATCCCGAAGTACTACATAAGCAAGTGACCAGGACTGTGTTCTACTACTAAGCTTTAGTTTTTGTTTTTGTTTTGTTTTTTTTTTAAAAGATGACCGGTAAGGGGATCTTAACCCTTGACTTGGTGTTGTCAGCACCACGCTCTCCCAAGTGAGCCACAGGCCAGCCCTTAGCTTCATTTAGTTTAGTGGGGGGGCTGGATTTGGCCCAAGGGCTGCCCTTTGCAAACCCCTGACCTAGACTATCCCCTACTTGTTGATCAGTGATGCTTTGTTGATCTTTACCTGATCTCTTTTCTGTTTCTCAAAGACACCCATCCAACCTGATGCTGGACCGGCTGAGTGGAAAGATCCTGCACATTGACTTTGGGGACTGCTTTGAGGTGAACCACGTGTTCGAGAACTCAACATAAAGCTCACCTGCCCAAGAGATCACTTTTCACCCTTCTCTGACAGTTCAGGCAAACTTAAACCCAAAGTGCCTTATCCTCACCCCTGCCTTTCCTACTACCACAACAGAAAGTGAGTCTAAGAAATGAAATCATGCTCTTAGTTGGACTCTAAGCCTACTTGTGGCAAGGGCTACTGTTCCCACACCCTCTCTGAGTGGAGGAATCCCCCATCCTCCAGGCAGCCAGCTGGCCAAGGGCCTGAGCATGTACACACTTGTCCTTTTTCTTTTCATTCTTCTCTTTTTTTTTTAGTCTTTCAGATGCCTGTGACAAGTCTCCTCACTAAACTCAAGCTACTTCATTTCTCCACTGTAATTAAAACCAGTGCAGATGATGCAATGGAAAGCCACCTGCCCTCATCTTGCTTTAGCTAAAGAAAACAATCTGAGCATTGATTGGGTTTTTTTCTCTATATTACCCTATAGGTTGCTATGACCAGAGAAAAGTTCCCAGAGAAGATTCCATTTAGACTAACAAGAATGTTGACCAATGCTATGGAGGTGAGTGGATATTGGAAACAAGCTGCTTTGAAATACAGCTTTTTGTCCCTTCTTTAGGGACAGACTTGCTTGTTAGAGCTCAGCAGTTTCCCAAAGTGCTCATGTGATTTCTGGAGCAGTTGTCTGTTGTTTGCCATTATGTTAGAAATTATCCGTCTTTAGGGCCGGCCAATGGCTCACTCAGGAGAGTGTGGTACTGATAACACCAAGTCAAGGGTTAAGATTCCCCTTACCGGTCAACTTTTTAAAAAAAAAAAAAAGAAAGAAAGAAATTATCCATCTTTGAAAGTGCTACCACTTGACCTCAAACCTGGTTTCATATGTATCATAGTCCTCCCTGACTCCTTCTTCCAAGACATTGCCCGCCTGATATATCAATATGGCCTGTGTCTCTGCTTCCTGAGTGAGGGTGACAAGACTTGCTTTTGAGGGCCAGCCCATGGCTCACTCAAGAGAGTGTGGTGCTGATAACACCAAGGCCACGGGTTCAGATCCCTATATAGGGATGGCTGGTTTGCTCACTTGGGAGAGCCTGGTGCTGACAACACCAAGTCAAGGGTTAAGATCCCCTTACTGGTCATCTTTAAAAAAAAAAAAAATGACTTGCTTTTCATCATAAGGCATTAATGAGCCAGAGATAGTAACTCCTGTGGTAAGTTACTCTGTCCCTTCTCTAGGTTACTGGTCTGGATGGCAACTACCGAATCACTTGTCACACAGTGATGGAAGTGCTTCGGGAACACAAGGATAGTGTCATGGCTGTGCTGGAGGCCTTTGTCTATGACCCGTTGCTGAACTGGAGACTGATGGACAGTAAGTATTATCAAGTACACGGGAGCCAGGCTGGGCACCCTTCCAAATTAGGAATATCCAACACATATTGTATTAGCCTGTTCCCCTTCAAGCCTGGAGCCAGAGATGCATTACTGAGCTATTGCATTACATTTTAACAAGCAACTCTGGTGGCTGGAAAGGAATTTCAAGTATTTTTATTAACTAAAACACAAAACTCCCATTATTGGTTTAGATATTAATTTAAATATTTTTCATGATAAATAAAGTACTGTAGTGATTTTTGTTTGTTTGGGCTTTATATAGAGTAGTAAGCTGGAATTTTAATAAGAAATGTAAACAGATTCTATATGATACAGCAATCTCTTTGTCTACACTTTGTTTCTACCTTCTTAGAGGAAGTTTACTAACAAGAGGCTTCTCATCCACTGCAATTAAATCATACTTTGACCTTATGTTATCTGTATTATGTTGTCTAAATCCAAATCAACGGTATAGAGTGTCCCCCTAGGTTGCATATCCCGTGCTAACATCCGCTTACATACTCCTGAGTAATATGTCTTTGTTCTCTCTTTGGAGTAATAGCTTTTGGAAAAATTACATTTTTAGGGGCTGACTGGTTAGCTCAGTTGGTTAGAGTGTAGTGCTGATAACACTGAGGTCCACAGTTAGATCCCTGTACTAGCCAGCTACAAAAGAAATTTAAAAAGAAAGAAAAATTATATTTTTATGATTGTAAGAAAATGTCGTATCAACTGTAAATATCCTATCAACCAAATTTCTTTCAAGTCAAAGTTTGAAGTGCTTTTTAATCTTTCTTTCCCTAGCAAATACCAAAGGCAATAAGCGTTCCCGAACGAGGACAGATTCCTACTCTGCTGGACAGTCAGTAGGTGGGTGCAACCCATGGGAGATTGCAGATTCTGTCCCCTTTGTCTAGAGTGTTTCTAGAATGGGCTGAGCTTTGTTATTTCCATTAGGCAACTTGACTTAAGGCGGTAATGGCTGCTGAATATGAAGGAAGTAAACCTGTTTTTCTCAAGGTTCTTGACATTGTTTTGCAGAGATGCTATCACTGCTAACATATCACCTGACAGGCATTTATTGAACTTGAAAAATGTGGTCTAGAAATATTTACTGGGCACCAAGGATGGAGTGGATACCTGAACCTCAGAAATTTTTGATCAGAGAAAGTTTGATCAGAGAAAGATCAAACTATCTGATCTTTCTCTATCCATAAAAACACAGCTAAACGTATGTTTGAATATCAGCCAGTATTTAGCATGTCCTTTAATGGTTTGGGGGTTGTGATAATCATTAACAGTATTACCTTGGTCCTCAAGCATTGTTAATAGATCAGAAATGGGAAGATAGAAGCAGCAGAAATTTACATTGCTTGAAGGAGCCCTGAAACC
Organism: Cynocephalus volans; assembly: GCF_027409185.1. Lineage (NCBI taxonomy): Eukaryota > Metazoa > Chordata > Mammalia > Dermoptera > Cynocephalidae > Cynocephalus > Cynocephalus volans. The sequence continues at coordinate 8,646,539 of NC_084467.1, read as the reverse complement.
CCATGAAACATTGTTTCCAGGAATGTGGTTAACAGAACAAGAGTCCCAGAAAGACACATGCCCCACTGAGATCCAGAATGCGTTTTGTATATTGAAAACTCTCAGAAGTGTTAGGGTAAAGCTGTTTAACTTTGTTTAGCCTTTCACTCCGCCCCTAACCCACCTCCCACCCCTTTTTCCCTCATAACATCTAATATCCCACACACATCACACTTTGGGAAATACTGTTGGGGTGTAAAGAAGTAAATATTCTCTACAAATGTTTATGGAACATTTACAACTAGTTACTTAAGTAAGCCAAAATAATGTCTAGGGGTACAAAAAGAAAATGTAAGGTAAGAGGTCATCCTGAAGAAGCACAGAATCACATTATGGAATGGACCACAATATACATGAAATAACAAGAGAACAATACACTGTGCTATGTAATTGAGTACCCGTGCGCCCTTTGGTTTGGAATAGAAGGGCTGTGGGAATTCAGAGAAGGAGGCTTTCACTCTGAACTGTAATAGTTATGGGAACACTTGGCTTGGTGGCATTTAACCATCACTTAACCAGAAAAAGGGTAATTTATCCTTATTGGATGGATGGAATCTGGATGCATAGAAAGGAAAAGGGTGTTCCAGGCAAGAAATTGGGTACTGGGTTATAGTGTCCTATGTGAATATGCATGGTCTGTACCCTGGACACCATGACAGATTTGTGAATGCCTGAATTGCCTGGGCCATGTCATCCACAGTGTCTAGTGTACCTTGTACGCCAAGTGTGCTGAAACTTGCTGGTTTCATGCTAAGGGTCCACATCTAATATATTACTGTGTGACTCCGATACACTGCCTACATTGCACAGAGGAAAATTAGGACAGCTGGTTCTGGACCTAGTTGTTTAGCTTAAAAGTTAAGTTCCAAAGGGTCATTTATAAAAGGATTGTCATCACTACCTTTATTCGGAAGGTCTGTGGTGTACATGGACAGTGTTAAAATAATTTCATGATCCTGATACCAGACTCGTGCTAAAGGCCATAATCAGTGGAGAGTGACAGTAACACCTCAGGACTTTTTTTTTCTTTACCCAGATATTATCATTAGTTTTTGTCCATCCAAACACATTTTGCCACCAGTCCTTTGACCTATATTCCCATTCTCTATGTAAGAATATTGTATTAATGCTATTTGCTCAAAAATCCATGTTTCAATTCTGATAAAAACACCATATTCTTCACTAATAATAACTCACTTGAAAATGGTTTTGCAGATTTAAAAACTTTTAAGCACATAAAGAATAATAAAAGGAGCTGTCCACTTAGCTTACTTGGTTAGAGCATGGTGTTGATACCAACAAGGTGAAAGGTTCAAATCCCCGTACCAGCTAGCCACCAAAAAAATAAAAAGAATAATATAAAGCTTCCTCTCTTTTCCCCTTTGAGGTTGGTAGGGAAGGTGTTAAAGGAATATAGTATGTATAGAATTAGAAACTAACACTGACAATGGCTTCTTGGTGTTTGAATTTTCTGTTAATTGATTTTTTTCCCCTAGAAATTTTGGATGGTGTGGAACTTGGGGAACCAGCCCATAAGAAAACGGGGACCACGGTGCCAGAATCTATTCATTCTTTCAGTAAGTTCAACCTCTGGGAAATTGTACCAGTGACTAGCTCAGTAAGAAATAGCAGCTGTGTTGTACCATGAGCGGGGATCAATAAGATGAAGCAACAAAACGGCCTTTGAGCAGAAAAGGTTCCATGAACTTATTATATTCTGAAGACAAAGATGCACACAGAGGAAGGAGTACTTAACACTTACAAAAGTGACTATTTGAGAAAAACAGGGGCACCCATTGAACCTGTTGCAATGATCCAGTTCTTACTGTTATTTCTACTTTTGTGTATTCCAGTTGGAGATGGTTTGGTGAAACCAGAGGCCCTAAATAAGAAAGCTATTCAGATTATTAACAGGGTTCGAGATAAGCTCACTGGTGAGTGTGTGTATATGTTTACTAAAAAGGGACGGAAAGTCTAGGAGACATTCCTCTCCTTGAGTGGGTAATCTACCCCATTTCTGGTGGCGTCAGCCCCTCAGCTTTTTTCTTTTTTTTTTAAAGATGATCGGTAAGGGGACCTTAACCCTTGACTTGGTGTTGTCAGCACCACACTCTTCCAAGTGAGCCAACCGGCCATCCCTATATAGGGATCCGAACCCGTGGCCTTGGTGTTATCAGCACCACAGTCTCCCAAGTGAGCCACGGGCCAGCCCTAGCTCCTTAGCTTTGATCCCATGCAGCTCACAGGAGTGTCTCTCAGGCCATCAGTTAAGCAGCGTCTATGGTTCTTCTTTCTGATGACCGATGACAATATTACTTAAAGTTAGTTTAATCTCATTTAACTCAGGAAGTGAATAAAGTTCTGTTGAGTCCAAAATCAGCCAAATTTTGGAAAATGTGTTTTATCCTCAGAGCTTGATATTAGAGCACATCTGACCACTCCGATGCATTGCCTCTCTGTACTTTGGTAGCTGTGATAGGGTGCAGATAATGGAAGGGGAGAAAGTGTATTTTGGAAAGGAGACATCTCACATTGATCATCTTCCTTCTGACTGGGAGGTGGTGTGACATGGAGGGTGGGAGCCAGGGAAGCCCAAGTCCCTAGCTCTACTGCCTGCCTGTTGTGCAACCTCTGAGCCTCTGCCTCTTCATCTGGAGGAAGGGAAGAGTGCCTCCCTTAGAGGGCAGTGAGGATCACATCAGATAGGGGATGCCAGGCACTTAGCATTGGGGCCTGGCATGTTTTGTAGTTGAGGTGTACTTGTAGAACACCAATAAGTGCTAAGTGCTGAAGAAACAGTGTTGGTAAAAACAGACAGGTTTCCTGCCTTTGTGGAACTCTAAATTGAGAGGGGAGCATTACAGTAAGTGGAGGAGAGGGACTCAGGGCTATGATGCCTGTAATAGGAGAATTTAATCTAGTTTGGGAGTTCAGGGAAAGCTTCCCTATAACCCATGAGCTAAAATCTGAAAGAGGAGTTAGTTAGGAGTACATTGTTCTAGGAAAGGGAAATAGCATGTGCAAGGGTCCTGTGGTGGGAGAAAAGGATGGCCAAAAAAAAAAAGGTCCAAAAGCAGGATGCGGGGAGCTCAGTGTAGCATATTTTCACTCTGGGTAGGCCAGGGCCCAGATCACACAGGACCTTATGTTTTTATCCTATATCCTAAGGGCAGTGGGAAAGCACTGAAAGATTGTAAGTGGAGTGGGGAGGGAGATAGAGGCCTGAGCATTTGCATTGTGAAACACTGCCTGTTCTGGCTGTGTGGAAAATGTATTAGAGCAAAGGCATGCAGGTAGGTGCACCAAGTGACAGGCTGCCAGTCTTCTAGGCAAGACAGGACAGTCGATTAGACTCGAGAGGTGAGAGTGGAGTTGGAGTTGAGAGATCTCAAGGAGGTAAAATCAAAAGGATTGATGGTGGGGCAGGAGGGATGGGGAGGATCCAGTGGGGCTCCAAGTCTCTGGTGACCATCTGAGAGCTGTGATGCACCTGGCAGCCAGACAGAAGCTGAAAATATGAAGTGAGAGAGAGAGAAAAGAAGAAAATATGAAGTGAGAGAGAGAGAAAAGCCAGGAAAGAGAGACAAGCTTAAAAACTCTTGAGTAGTTTGTGCTGGAGCAGAGGATTAAGGAGTGGTTAAATGAGAGCTTTTTTTTTCTTTGATGGGAGAGAAAAATGTGTTTACAAAGGTTAGAAAGACGCAGTTAGCAACGAGTTTGAAATATGAGTGAGAGGAAGGATAATGGGTACTGTAAGTCTCCTAAGAAAGCAGGAGGGGATGGGATCCAAAGTGCAGGTAAGGTGAGTCCTCAGTGGGAGGAGACACGGCTCTCCAGGGTACTGGGAGGGGAAAAGAGCTCATGTTGAGTGAACCCAGCATCCTGAACACTGCCTCACATATCATCAGGGCTCAAAAACTATGTGTTTTATGAATTAAATAACTTGTAAAGTAGGAAATGAGGGCATCTCCTGAGGGTGAGAAGTGGAAGGAGAGGTTCAGACATTTGGGGAGAGTGGAGAGGACTCAAAATAGTCTTTGTGGCGATGGAGAGGCATGTTGCCAAGGAAGCTTCATGATCTGGCCAAGCAGTGCTGAGCACCTGTTTGAGGTCAGAGATTATGAATTCATAATGGAAGCAAGCTGCCCTGTGGACAGAAATGCTCACAAATGGGGCCGAGCCCGTGGCGCACTCGGTAGAGTGCTGCGCTGAGAGCGCGGCGACGCTCCCGCCGCGGGTTCGGATCCTATATAGGAATGACCGGTGCACTCACTGGCTGAGTGCCGGTCACGGAAAAAAAAAAAAAAAAAGAAATGCTCACAAATGGAGACTAGTAGGATTAACTAGTAGATTTCTCATCCATTTGTCCAGCTCAAGGAGGATTTTGGACTAGAGGGAATCTTTGTAAACCCATCGACCAGATCTCTTCCGCTCCCAAACTCAGCCAGCTGCAGGACTTTACCTTCTTTAAACCAAGTCTGTATTGAGAGGGGATGAGGGGGCTTGCCAATTAGCTCAGTTGGTCAGAGTGTGATGCTGATAACACCAAGATCCAGGTTTCAATCCCTGTACCAGCCAGCCGCAAAAAAAAAAAAAGAGAGACACTAGTGTTTATTCAAATCACCTGGAGGTGAATTTTTAAAATCCAACAATAGTGTATCCTTCATACTCATATATGAGAATAAACTGATTTGGGCTGCATAAACAATTAATCCCAACAGGAGACAAGGAGTGCATCAACAGTCAGGTGCAGATTAAAATGTTTTTGTTTCTCCTATCCTAGGTCGGGACTTCTCTCATGATGATACTTTGGATGTTCCAACACAAGTTGAGCTGCTTATCAAACAAGCAACATCCCATGAAAACCTCTGCCAATGCTATATTGGCTGGTGAGTGGGCATCTCCAAGTAACTTTGTTAAAATAAGCTATCGGGGGCCAACCCCATGGCTCACTCGGGAGAGTGCGGCGCTGGGAGCGCAGGAGCGCTCTCGCCGCGGGTTGGGATCCTATATAGGGATGGCCGGTGCACTCACTGGCTGAGCGCGGTGCGGGCGACACCAAGCCAAGGGTTGCGATCCCCTTACCGGTCACATAAATAAAAAAATAATAATAATAAATTTTTTAAAAAATAAGCTATTGGGCTGGTTGGCTCAGTTAATTAGGGCATGGTGCTAATAACACCAAGGTCCAGGGTTCAATCCCTGTATGGCCAGTCTCCATAAATAAGGTAGGTAGACAGACAGACAGACAGACAGATAGATAGATAGATAGCAATCCCCACCCTATGCCCCAAACGTAGGGTAGCAAAAAAACACTTGGTGTGGGGTATTCATAAAGAGCAGTTATAGGCTCAAATCTCTTTAAAAGTTTGTATTCACTGTGTGTGCTCATTGTTCTGAAAAGGAGGAAATTGGGAAATATGGATGCATAGCTAGAAGGCAGACATTAAAATTACAGTAAGAGAAACGGTTTAAGAGAATAGGCAAGATTTGTTTGTTTGAGAGGGGTTTTTTTTGGATTTTTGCTGTCAATCCAACTCAGAGATACAGGAAGAGCAAAGGAAAAGAAGCCAGAGCAGTAACAGAAGGAGAAAAAAAGACAAATTTATGATCTGGGAGTCTAACCTCAAGGACCACTTGGGGTGTGCTTTGATTAATTGCCTGAGGCATGCTTGAAGGCAGAAACTTGAGAGGGAGGGGGATGGGGAAGTGTCCTTGTGGACCTCAGCAGGCATTAGCCCTTGACTGGAGGTGGTGAGTGTGTCCCACACAATTAGTTGTGGGAGATCTCAGGGAACGCCCTGGGGTTGTCAGAGCTTGGTCTTTCCATTGTCAAGTTATCTGTGTAAAGCTTTGAAGAAGCTCAAATTATTAAAATATTCCTTTTCTGTCTTCCTTCTTAGGTGTCCTTTCTGGTAACTGGAGGCCCACATGTGCCCACACCATTTCTTCAGAAGCTTTTGTACTTTGGTACATGCTTCCACTAAACTGAAACCATGGTCAGAAAGTTTGACTTTGTTAAATATTTTGAAATGTAAATGAAAAGAACTACTGTATATTCAAAGTTGGTTTAAATCAACTTTCTAGCTGCTGTTAAAGAGTATATTGTCAGAAACAAAAGGCTTGATTTGGTTCCCAGGACAGTGAAACACAGTAATACCACATAAATCAAGCCATTGATTTTTGGGGAACAGAAGATCCATAATTTTAGAAATACGGGTTTTGACTTCACTCACAAGAGAACTCATCATAAGCCTTTTCTGATAGAAGTCCTTCCTCTCAACGTGGGTGCAGCAAACTCAGCACAGCCAGGAGGCCTCAGGTCATGGAGAAAATGGATTAGGATCTCAGACTGTAAAGAAGTGGAAGAAGCAGACTTACTTCATCCCTTCCACACATCCAGTTACCTCTCTGGTCCATGGACAGCAGCAACAACAACATTTTCAGAATTGGCCAAAATGGGTGGGATAGGGCTGGCTTCTGCCTGACCCAGCAATGCTGCATCTCACACACTTCAATCCAAGACCTGAACTGCTAGGAGGGGAGTTTATTGAGTTCACTGGCGGCCTTTGCTGAGCAAACGCACAGAGGGGATCACAGCACAGTGGGGAGGCCCACACTCGCCTTCCCCAGCACAGTTCTGGGATGTTTTCAGTGAGGTGTGAATACTCTGTGTTCAGAGATGCTGTCATGGAGGTGCCGAACACAGGGAAGGTCTAGTACATGTTGGGAATTATGAGCAAAATAATATTCGACTAAATGCACAAAGTATAAAGTGTAGCCATGTCTAGACACCATGTTGTATCTGAATAATTTTTGTGCCAATAAATGACATCGGAATTTTGAACACATGTATATGAGTGGCTTTTTATTCTTTATTATTAGTTCAAAAAGGAAGAACTTATTCCTTCAACATTTAACTTTTACTTATGAAGCACTTAGTACTAAAGACTACAAAGGACACAGAACGTGACGTAGTCCCTTTCCTTGGGGTGTTCCCAAGCCAGACACAGTGGAGAAAGCACACTATACATGTGAGCAGAGAACTCCACCCCAGCCAAATGGTAAGAAGAGCCATGTGTGAGCCACAGGCAGGAGCACTAATTCCACTGGAATTCCAAGAAAGCCTCATGGAAAGGGTGACATTTAGGATAAGTCTTAAAACAGGAGTGGGAGTTTGTCAGATGAAGCAAGTGGGAACATTCTCAGCAGAAGAAGAAGTACCAAGCACTGAGGTGTAAAAGCATGACATCCATAGCAATCCCAAGTATTAACACGAGCCACATGAAACTGCAGGTATTTGACCATTTTTGATATTAAAAAATGGTATTTTCATATTGTTGGAACTCATAGTTCCACATGTCTGGCTCGGTGGTCATTGGGGAATAAAAGAAGCAACAGGAGCTGGCCAATTAGCTGCTTAGAGCAATGTCAAGGGTTCGGCTCCCTGTACTGGCCAGCCACCAACAGAAAAGGAATAACAGGAAAATAATAAGTAATAATAGAAACTAAAAGGAAGTTAGAAAGTAGGATGGAGCCAGACGGGGGCCTGCCCCACCGTCAACAGCAAGGAGTGGTGCTATGAAGTTTTAGAATCTGAGTCATGTTTTTACGAGACAACTGGGGTCAAACAGATGGAAATAAAATTAGAAGCCGCGAGAACCAGTAAGGAGGCTGTTGTAATAATGGAGAGGAGGGAATATTAAATGGAGCTGGCAAGTACTCTATACAGATTTCCTCTAAAGAGAGCATGCCTAAAGAGAAGTACTTCCAAGAATATTCTTTTTATTTAAGTGAATTTTTTTTCTAAATTCTCTTGGTCCACAGCTACCCGGTGAGAAAGATTATCACCATAAAAGCTATTCAAAGAAGGTATATTAGGAGGAGGAAAATTATAAGGCCAGGAACCATACCTTATGTGTCTTTGTATCCCCCCAAACTGCCAGAAGACCTACCCCACAGTTCCTTATGGAACACCATAAGGATTGGTTGGAGAACTCATCTGTTCAAAACAGAGATGAGGGCTGGCCGGTTAGCTCAGTTAGTGCACAGTGTTATGACACCAGGATCAAGGGTTCAGATCCCCATACTGGCCAGCTGCAAAAAAAAAAACAAAGATGAATTTAAATCTCAGTAGTGATACTAATAAGTTTTAATATAGCAAGAAAGTCTCATACCTATCTTAGATTTTCTGTTTCAGGCCACACTCAGCTCCTGGCTGAGGCTCCCCAAGATTGATACCAAACTCAGGTCTGCCTGCCTTCCCCCAGACAAAAAACAACCCAAAAGTCAAATGTTGGTGAAAACAGAAGTCGGCTTTTATTCAGGAATACCAGTGACCTAAGGAGTGATGGTAGGCTAACCCATCTCTCTGGTAAACTTGAAGGAAAATGGCCAGACTAAAGCCATCTCAAAGTCTCAGTTTTACTGAAGGGTTTTTTAAGAGGGGGATGAGAGAATGGGACATGAGAAAATGAAAAACAGGAGGGAGGGACACATGAGCAGCGAGGGCTTCATGCAAGGTCTCAGGTGCAGTCTTGCCAAGACTCATCTGGTTTCTGCTCCTGTCCTTGTTATCTCATGGTCCTACTAGAGGATGGTACGTGCAGGTCTGCGGCTCCAGGCTGATTGGAAAACAACTACATTTATGTAACTAATGTCATCTTGCCGTATAACCGAGGTTCAAAGTATCAAATAACCTTGGGAAAAGAGGGAACTCAGAGAAATGCATGTCAAGAAAAGCACTCTTTAGAATTTGTCTACAGCCCATGCAGTTTTAGGGCCTAACATGGCTTCAGTCCTACTCACTCCAAAATTTCTATAACAGTCCTAAATCATGTATCACCTATTTTGCTCCAGAAAATATGATCACCCTAACTTTCTTGGTCCCAGATCAAATAACTCTCTGAGTACAGTGATGATACCTTTCATGAAAGATAAAGGGCATGAGAATTAATGGACTCAGGAAAATGGTGGCCATCAGTGGTGAAGATATATTCCTTAGGACATGAGAGTCTGCATTAAGATCATTGGTGAATCCAATAGGTTTTAAGTTATATATAAGCGAAATCTGGCTCTGTGAAGATGAATTACCAGAGGCAGGGGAGGAGCTAATGGAAGACTTTAAGAAGTCTAACCCCTGGCTGGCTGGTTAGCTCAGTTGGTTAGAGCCCAGTGTTATAACACCAAGGTCAAGGGTTCAGATCCCTGTACCAGCCAGCAGCCAAAACATTTAAAAAATAAAAAGATAAAAATCTAACCCATCAATCCCAAATGATTTCGTGTAACCCTGTGTGAAGGAAAGATGTGGCAAAGAATGACTTTCAGGATCCTTGCATTAATGGGGTTCCAGAGTCTGGGCCCTAAAACTCAGAGGCAATATAAAGTATTTTTGAGGAATCATGGCTGTTGTGTCAAATTACTAAATTTCGAACCTCAACTCCACCTCATACTACCTGTATGACTTTAGCCAAGTTACTTAATTTCTCTGAGCTCGTTTTCTAATCTGAAAGTGTACGATGTACCTTGTGAGGCTATTTGAAGGATGAGATCTTCCATGTGAATCACTTAGCACAGTCTGACACATGGTATTAGGCTGAACCATATGAAATAAGTGTTCAAAAATACTAGCTGTTAAAGTGAAGTAGGACTTTGTTCTTCCAGGGTACCTGTGCACCTGAAGTACATACATGGGAAAGAAAAGGAGAAAAAGCAAGTGTTCTGTTAATAGTATTTTCTGAATAACGATAACAGCTAACACTTATTGAACACTTAATAAGCCAAATGAATTATATTAAGGCTATGCCACCCCTGATCTTAGGGGAGAGGATATATCCCCTGAGCCGACTGCTAATACAGTGTCTCCTTCATAAAAAGAGCTCTTGCAAGCATTCAATTAACATATATGTTTATTGAGTTACCACTGGGTGCCTTAACAATGCGGGTTCCAGTGGTGTCGATGGGGAAGAAGGTCTGACTGGAGGCATGCAAAGAGCCTTGGAGGTGAGCAAGTGCGGTGGGAGGTATAGACCCTTTTCCCGGGAGTTTATAAAGACCAAGATCAATGTGATGGTGGCTAGGAGATGTGGGTTCGAGTGGTTTGTTTTGCTTTTTTCTTTTTAGCTGGGAGAGATGTCAGTGTATGTGTAGGCTGTCGGGAATGAACCAATGGAGAGGGTAAAGATAGATGGGGGAACGGGAGCGGGCACGGCTAATTGCAGGAGTCAAGATCAAGTGGGTGAAGGGGGCACGGAACCAGAGCTTGGAGGCGCTGGCTTTAAATAGGATAACTGGGTCCTCCGGGTCCCACCCTGGTTCACAGGGCTGCTGAGATGATACAACAGGAGGTTAAAGAAAAACGTAATGTTTCCTACTTGGATGACCAGAGATAACACCCAAACCTAACCCTTCACCTCGTCCCCCAGCGGAAGGCGGCCTTTGCACATGCGTGGTGCGCACACGCCGCTTCCGGCGTGAACTCTCGCGAGAGGAACGGTGCGGGCCGGAAAGATGGCGCCTCCCAGTCCCCGAGAGCCCAAGACCCACACGGCGAGCAGCGCAACCAGGTCCGACGGGGAGATGGTGCTGCCGGGCTTCCCGGACGCAGACAGTTTCGTGAAGGTAAGTTCGCGTGCGTCCGGGGCCGGGCAGGAGCCGAAGGGCCGCTGCACAGCCTGTCACCGCGGCCTGCCGGATGTGGCCTCAGACGCGGACAGTGAGTGATGACCCGCTTCCCGCTTGAAGCCCACGCAGCCCCGAGTGTGGAGTGTCGTTTCCGCGTCTTGGGAACGGCTTCCTTGTCACCCAGACGTCCCCAGCCCTCGCGACGTCGCCCCCGCCCCTGCCTGAACCACCCGGACAAGTCCCCGGAGGGGCTCGGCTGCTTGGCGCTTCCCACACCTGCCCCACCTCCTGCCCTCCCTGAGGTCCAGTCCTACGTAATCCCAAACCCTGGGCTAATAAATGTCACTTGTCCCCCTCCTCTAAACTCCGTAGCACATTTATCAATACCTCCTCGAAGGAACACAGAGAGTTCATCTAAATTATTTGTATAACGCAGCTTAAATGTGAACAGACATCAAACCAGATTTAAGGGTGGTGCACAGCTCTTACAAAGCCATGAAACTAAAATAATTTAAAAATTAGCACTGCAGTTTCTCGAAAACTACATTCATGTTATGTCTAATTTACCATTAGCAAATGCTGTCATTAATTCATTTATTTGGCTCTGAATAGTTCCTGGAGGAGCAGCTGTGGTCCTGATTGTGTGGCGTTCATGCTTACAAGCTACCATATACCCCACCAGGACTCAGTTTCCCACCACCTTTCTCATTTTTTTTCTCTGGGAAACGTTTATTCACACAACTCACAATGATGTCATTTGGCCTGCATATGATCAGCCATCGTTTATCTGACAGCTACTTCAGGTTTTTTTTCTCATTACCTAACAACAACTAAGGTAAAGAACTACTTGGCACTAATGGAACCATAAAAACAAGTCTAGTCATGGACAGTAGTCATTCAAAGGATCCAGAATATGCTTGTACTGTTTTTAGATGCACATCGAGATGAAAACACAAAATAAGTTCCTGTAGAAAGTTTATGGATCTGAACTTGAGTAATAATAACAATAGCACTTACGTACCAGGCACTGTCTCAAGAAATTTTATTAGTTTATTTAATCCCCCCAAAACTCTGTGGAGTAGGCACTTTTTATTATGCCCATTTTTCAGAGGAGGAAACTGTGGTCCAAATAAATGACCTAACTTGCCTAAGATCACAGTTAATAGGTAGTGGAGCCAAGATTAAATCCCAGGCCTTTTGAATATTAGTCATAATATGTATGTATTTGTTCTCTCTCTCCCCACTCTCCCAAGAGTGAAAGCTCCAAACCTGGTTTCATGTTCACCGTTATATCCTCAGGGCCTAGAATAGGATTCGAGTAGAGTCAGCACTAAATGAATGTTGGATAAATGAAGACTAGTCATCTTAAGCATCTAGCACAATCTGCTGCATACAGCAGATCAAAAAAATGCTGTGCCAAATGAATGGGGATCCATGCTTTCTTTTCTGGTTCTTGACAGTTTGCTCTTGCATCAGTGGTGGCAGTCACTAAGGCATCTGGAGGCCTACCACAGTTTGGTGATGAGTATGATTTTTATCGAAGTTTTCCTGGTTTCCAGGCATTTTGTGAAACACAAGGAGACAGGTTGCTTCAGTGGTGAGTATTATATATTGTTTTCTTGTGGTTAATGAAAGAAATGAAAATAAAAAGGTAGATATTTTTTTCTTTAATTTGTTTTTCCTTAATCATAATTTTTTTGTGCTATAAAGGGCTATAAATGTGAAAATGAGGCAATGGGTTTTGATTAGGGAAATATTTACTTGGTAAATTTTTAGTTTAACTTTAAAAAAAGGTACTAACTTTTGCACCTATAGGCCACCCATCTTTAACTATCGCATAACAATTAGATAGCTCTTTTAGATTTGCTACATTAAAATAATGGATGTAGTATATTTTGTAAAATTTAAAGGAAACTTCAAGGTAATTTCTCCCTTCATTTAGCATATGAGGAAAGTGAGTCTTAGTGAGATCAAGGCACGCAACCAGCAGTGTTTTTAAAGGTTGTTGTAAGGGTGCAAGTTTTATTAGTTTGATCAAAAAGTATTGGGAATTGTGCCGGCCCGTGGCTCACTCAGGAGAATGCGGTGCTAATAACACCAAGGCCATGGGTTCAGATCCTGTATAGGGATGGCTGGTTCGCTCACTGGCTGAGTGTGGTGCTGACAACACCAAGCCAAGGGTTGAGATCCCCTTACCGGTCATCTTTAAAAAAAAAAAAAGTATTGGGAACTGTCTGAGCCAAGCCATTTGAGCATTCTCACAGATTGTAGACAAATGAAATAAAAGTATACAAACTCACCTTGATTTTCCTTTCCTTAGCATGAGTAGGGTAATGCAGTACCATGGGTGTCGCAGCAACATTAAGGATCGAAATAAAGTGACCGAGTTGGAGGACAAGTTTGATTTACTAGTTGATACCAATGATGTTATTCTGGAGAGAGTGGTGAGTGTTTCACCATACTGTTAAGATAATTAACAAATGAAGGCCTTTTATATTGTTAAAAGGTAAAGAGAAGCTTGGGCCGGCCCATGGCTCACTCAGGAGAGTGTGGTGCTGATAACACCAAGGCCGTGGGTTCGGATCTTATATAGAGATGGCCGGTTAGTTCACTGGCTGAGCGTGGTGCTGACAACACCAAGCCAAGGGTTAAGATCCCCTTACCAGTTATCCCTATATAGGAAAAAAAAAAAAAAGATAAAGAGAAACCCATGTACCTTAGAAAATAAAAAGGAGGTGCTGGCCAGTTTGCTCAGTTGGTTAGAGTGTGGTGCTGATAACATCAAGTCCAGAGTCCAATCCCTGTACCAGCCAGCCATCAAAAACAAAAACAAACAAAAAAAAAGAAAATGAAGAGGAAATAAGATTAGCATTTCTTACCAGTAATAACATTACCTTCTGATAATTGGCATCTTTTTTCTCAAAAATAACTACAGTTGTCTTCAAAATATCATTGCCCCATGGAAGCCTGTTTTTAAAGTGCCTTATTATGAATTTACCTTTCAGATTTGCAAATCCTATTTCTATTGTAAGAGAAGAGGCCTTTGTATCAGTCCAACCAGAATTTAGTCTATTTTTACTGTCACTCAAAATCTGCTAAACACCCTGACTCACAGGGTTGGAACAAGATGTGTATTATTCTTTCTAGCTTACTATCTATTTATGCCTAATTCTGTAGCAAAACATTATTTACAGAAATACACAGAGATCCATAGCCTTCAACCATGTAACAGTCCTGGAGAAATTTAAATCGTGCTGTCCTGTCCCAGGAAGTCATCTCTTCCCTGGTCTAAATGCCCACCAATCTTTCAGTGGTTTCTCATATTTTATGATTTGAAGTCATACCATTAATACCATTTGTCACCTGTGTGTGCTTCTGTTAGTGGTGCCTAAACTGATGTTCCACATTTGACAGTGCAAAATAGATCAGTACTGTCTTCATTTACATTCTAAATATTGTACTTCTTTATTTAATGTGTGCAGTCTAGGATCATTTTAATTGTTTTAGTGGCCACATCAGACTGTTAAATCATATTTGAATTTTCAGCCCAATTCAGGGCCAAAAGAGAATCAGTCAAGGTTGAGAGTGGTTGATTACTGCCATAGACTGTCCCTGAGCAAATAATGCTTTAATTACTTCGTGTGACTCCCTAATCACCCTTCATGCATTGATCCACTCCTTTTTTTTTAATTGACAAATAAAAATTGTACATATATGTCATGTGCAACATGATGTTTTGATGTCTACATTGATCTTCTGTTATATGTGTATATTCTCTTACACGTAATTCTCTAAATATATTTCTTAGGTAGTTAACTCTGTTAACCTCGAAAGGAAGATACTAAATTAATACCTCGTCTACTCTTAGGGTATTTTACTGGATGAAGCATCAGGTGTGAATAAGAATCAACAGCCTGTTCTCCCAGCAGGATTGCAGGTCCCCAAAACAATAGTGTCCAGCTGGAACCGTAAGGTAAGGGCTTCTTTTTAGGTTAACTAGAACTCCTAATGTCAGCTTTATAATAAGGCTTTTGCACATTCTGATTTGATTTCTGTTCTAATTTATTGGATACACAACTGGCCACTGCCTACCTTAACATGTTCTCATAAACATGCCCAACTTACTTAACACCCTCTTCTCCACTTTGTACCCCCAGTCTCACATACACAAACATCCTCAAATGAATGGCTCTTAAATGTACTTGTCTCCTTGGAAGACGTACATTAGAATTTACTTTTCTGACTCATCAAGTTGCTGTGTTATGAAGTATTTGTATGTGTTGATGATAGGCAGGAGAATATGGCAAAAAAGCAAAAGCTGAAACTTTCCGACTGCTCCACGCAAAAAACATCATCCGACCTCAGCTCAAGTTTCGAGAGAAGATTGACAATTCCAACACACCATTTCTTCCTAAAATCTTCATCAAGCCCAATTCTCAGAAACCCCTCTCTCAGGGTAAGGAGTGTGAACTCTGCCTGGGTTTTAAGTCTTCCTTTCAGTCTGATACAAAAACCAGTAAGGGGATAAAGGTCTCTACAACCTTCCTTTCTTCAAAGGATGCCAGTTAATCCCTCCATAACTAAAAAAGAAAACCAAAAAAAAAAAAAAACCTAAAAGACTGAAAACGTTTTTATCTCTTTTATGATGGTGTTTTTGTCACTTGTTGGGTCTCCAGGTCTCTCTAAAGAAAGGCGGGAACGCCCACAAGATCGTCCTGAGGACCTAGATGTCCCCCCTGCCCTGGCAGATTTTATCCATCAGCAGAGAACCCAGCAGGTTGAGCAGGACATGTAAGTGTTTGCCTGTATCTGAGCTTTCTACTGTGAGTACTTACCTTTTTGCCACATTTTCACTGTTTCACTTTTTGTAAAATTTGTACATGAAAACAAAGAGGGGCTGGCTGATTAGCTCAGTTGGTTAGAGCACACTGTTGATAACACCAGGGTCAAGGATTCAGATCCCCATACCAGACAGCCACCAAAAAAAAAAAAAAAGAAAGAAAAAAGAAAACAATATGAAGAGCGGGTGATTTTCTCCTTATCCTAACATGGGTCTTAGTGATAAAACTTGCTGTTTGTGTTCACAGAGAGCCTGCAGCATCGTCTCTTGTGATCCTCACCACAATCCCAAGAGGTAGCGGTTACTCTCATCCCCATTTTATAGATGTAAGGACAAAATGAGAGTTGCTGACTTCCCACAGAGCTAGAACTGTACACCCTCATTTTCTTAAAATTCTTTTCTCTTTACCGCCCTGCCCCCCCCCCCTTTTTTTTGGTAGCTGGCCAGTACAGGGATCTGAACCCATGATTCTTCCCTGCCTTTTTTATTAGGTGAGAACTCAAATGGTAACGTAAGACTTACTAATGAATTCGGTAAGGAAAAGGCATTTTTCACCGGAAGTATAAGCATCTTAGAAAAATTTCACGTACTGCCATATGATCCAGCAATCCCACTGCTGGTTGTACACCCAGAGGAATGGAAATCATCATGTCGAAGGGATCCCTGCAATCCCATGTTTATTGCAGCTCTATTTACAGTAGCTAAGAGCTGGAACCCACCTAAATGTCAATTGACAGAGGACTTGATAAGGAAAATGTAGTATGTATATACAATGGAATACTAGTCTGTCATAAAAAGGAATGAAATTCTGCCATTAACAGTAACATTGATGAACTTAGAGAAAATTACGTTGAGTGAAATAAGCCAGACACAGAGAAATACTGCATGTCTTTAGTTATAAGTGAGCTGAAAAAGAAAGAAAGAAAGAAAGAAAAAAGAGAGAGAGAGAAAGACAGAAAGAAAGAGAGAGAGAGAGAGAAAGAAAGAAAGAAGATACAACAATCACAATAATTCCTTGAACTTTCAAAAGGAGAAAACAGAACTGAGGCTTCCAGAAGTGGGAATAGGGTGGGGGGTGGGTGGCAGTTAGGAAGAAATTTGTAAAGGGCCACAAAAACTGTTTACATTGTGCAATGATAAAATAAATTTTAAAAAAAACTTAAAATAGACAAATGGACTTTGTTTTCAGTATAATGAAAAAGGTGATAAAAATTTTGTCAGTATTGGCCTTTTTCTCACATACAAACAGAATCTGTTTGAGCACTCAGCTCCAGCTCTGCACTGTGGGGGCCACAAGCTAAGGTAACAAAAGCTGGTCCTGCCCTCCAAGAAATCACCACAGGCTTAGGATTTTTATGCAAATATATGATATAGGAACAGAAAAAATAGAACATTTAGCTCATGGCCAACAGAAATGTTTGCCCCATCCTCTCTAACTTTACAGGTTTGGTATTCCAAACCACAAGGAAGTATATATTTCTCATTTTTGTGTCATCTGCATCACCAACCACACAGTGTTTTGCATATAAGTACTCAAATCTTTATAAAGCTTCTTGGGTCTCCAGCACTCTAAAGAAATGAAAAGACTTTTAATTGTCATGGTTAAGGGTGAACAAGTATCACTTGATTTATTTGATGCACTTGAATTATCATTGAAATAATGATGCTCTTTATAAAAGGAAGATTTTTTTCTTTTTTGTTGTTGTTTTTTGTTCGTTTGTTTTTGGGGGTGGCCAGCGGTGGTATAAGGAACCAAAAGAACCCTTGACCTTGCTATTACAAAGCTGCACTCTATCCAACTGAGATGGAAAGATATTCTCACAGTGGTCTTTTGTCATTTGTTTTGTCATTAGAACAGTTGTTTTTCCTTTGAATCATGGAACTAATCAAAAGGATTTCTCTTTTTGTTTATTTATTCAGGTTTGCACATCCTTATCAATATGAACTAGATCACTTTACTCCACCAGATTCAGTGCTTCAAAAGCCACAGCCCCAGGTTGGTACCCAGCCTGAGTTTAAGAGTAATGTCTGAGTAGCTGCAGAGAAACCAAATAAGCAGATTAGTTTATGTAATTCTGACCTTCCTTAAATATCTTTAAAGCAGAAGTTTGCAATTTTGGGTCATTTCTTGATCTCATAATTCATTTTGCACATTGGTGGGAAATGATTTTTAATATTCCTCTTTTTTTATAACTACTCTCTGATCCAGTTATACAGACCTGTAGAAGAAACACCCTGCCATTTTGTATCCTCCCTGGATGAACTTGTGGAACTCAACGAAAAGCTCTTGAATTGTCAAGAATTTGCTGTAGACTTAGAGGTATCTTGTAAATGAACTTGAATGAAATTTTTACATTTTCTGTGAGTTCTCCTTCTCTAGAAGTGTAAAATTAATACTAATTTTAATCTGTTCTTGGTGAAAAATTAATTATATAACTTTTGCTCTATGGTGGATTTTTTTTTTTTTTTTTTTTTTTTTTAAAGATCACCGTAAGGGGATCTTAACCCTTGACTTGGTGTTGTCAGCACCATGCTCTCCTAAGTGAGCTAACTGGCCATCCCTATATGGGATCTGAACCTGTGGCCTTGGTGTTATCAGCATCACACTCTCCCAAAGTGAGCCATGGGCTGGCTCTTTTGGTGGATTTTTCAAAATCATTAAAGGAAAGTCTAATAAAAAATTTTTTTTTCTATTTTCTCCTCTATGTGTTTTAGCACCACTCTTACAGGAGCTTTTTAGGACTGACCTGCCTGATGCAAATTTCCACTCGGACAGAAGACTTCATAATTGACACCCTCGAGCTTCGAAGTGACATGTACATTCTCAATGAGAGCCTCACAGACCCAGCTATCGTTAAGGTAAGCCAGCTTTTTTAGGTCTTGCATGTGAGTGCAAAATTTACATACTTTTCAGTGTACTATTTCATTATTTCAAAGTAGACCCAATAAAGTTGAGAGAAACATGTCATTTCCTGCAATAGGGTACCATATATTAAACTGCTTTGGTTTCTAAACCTGTTAGAACAGCTAAGACTTAGCTTATTGCCACCCAGAAAAATATTAAATCATTTTAATCCCTGAGGCAGTGAGGCCAAACCATCAGGACTGTTTGGAACTTAATGACTACGCTTGAAGCTAATAAAGCTGCTTTCTTATATCATTGGCTGATTACATTTTAGACCTCAAGAGTATGCAATTAGGAGAATAGAAGAAGGTGCGACCGAAATTAAAAGCAGCATTTAAAACTGTACACATCTTAATCTCCATACTGGCTTCTAATTCCAGTGTTCTAATAACCTAGAGGCAGAGTTCATTTCAGAGCACGAGCAGGCTTATACCAGTGTCCTGCCTGACTTTGGTTTTGTTTTCAGGTCTTCCATGGTGCTGACTCAGACATTGAATGGCTACAGAAGGACTTTGGGTTGTATGTAGTAAACATGTTTGATACCCACCAGGCAGCACGCCTTCTTAACCTGGGCAGGCACTCACTCGACCATCTGCTGAAACTCTACTGCAATGTGGAATCAAACAAGCAGTATCAGCTGGCTGATTGGAGAATACGGTCAGTTTGGTCTTGAGGAAATATGACTGTGGAAAAAAGTGTGTTTGTTCATTAACCTCTCCAACATGGAAACCTGCGTTTAGGCTGAACCACTCTTCTAGTCTTGAGATGAAAGGCGTCGGGCTTTTATCCAGGTGTTTTCATCAGCATAAAAGTAATAGGAACTTTTAGGATGATGTAGAGTTTATTTTGGGCTGATTTTGTTCTGTTCATGCTTCATGGAAATAGTGGTTGAAAAGAGGTGCCATGTCAGTATTTGCCCGTGCCAGTCTCTTGTTTGAAGCTTGAACTCCCTGGTAGGGATGTTTTATATGTGTGTGAGATGATCTCCCACAGGTGTGAGAGAACTTTAAGGGAGACACACAGTTGGTTTTACCATAGTGTAAGGTTGTAACAGAATTTGCCACACTCCTGGAAGCCTTGCTCTGCCTGATCATTTTCAGATGGCTCACTACCTCCCCGAGGTTGCAGATGTCATATGAAGACACTAAAGAGCTTTTCTCCAGTTCCACATGCCAGAATTTCCAAATATAAAAGTAAGGTTCATTTGGACTGATAAAGTCCAGATATAAGATAAAAATTGATAAAGTCTGTAAACCCCTCCCTGTTATTGAGTCCTAAGTGCTCCAGGAATGTTGTCCTGTGTAATCCTCACAACAGCCTATGAAGTACCTTGTTCCCATTTTATAGGTGAGGCAAGTAAGCTCAGAGAGATTAAGGAACTTGTCTAAGGACAGACAACTGGAGCTAAGATTCGAACTCAAGACTATAGTGCCCTTATTTTTAACCACATCATTACTTGCCTCCCTTTCTAGCCAGCTGATAAAATAATGGTTTGTCATGTTAAAATGCAGGAAATGTTGTTATAACTAGTATTGGCTGTGAAAGAATCTTTGATATCAGAAGGGTACAAGTAAGTCATGGCACCCAGAGGAAACAACTGAATTGTTGTCCTTGGAGACAATCCGTGAAACAATGTTGTCCGTTGCAATTCTAGCCCTCTGCCTGAGGAAATGCTCAGCTATGCCCGAGATGACACCCATTACCTGCTTTACATCTATGATAAGATGAGGCTGGAGCTGTGGGAGCGAGGCAATGATCAGCCCATTCAGCTGCAGGTGGTGTGGCAGCGGAGCAGGGACATCTGCCTCAAGGTACAATTTTGGCACAATCACAAACCCCAACACTCTCCAGCTCTCTGTTTCTGTTTAGGTTCTAGTTCTTTTTTTTTTTTGGCAGCTAGCTGGTACAGGTAGGTTCTAGTTCTTGTGTTTGCTCTTTACATTTGTGAAAAAAGTCAAATGTTTTGGAGATCCCAGGGCACAATTTTGATTCCCATTGATCTTGAATATTCTCTACCATTTTGAAGAAATTCATCAAACCTATCTTTACGGACGAGTCCTACCTTGAACTGTATAGGAAGCAAAAGAAGCATCTCAACACGCAGCAGCTGGCAGCGTTTCAGCTGCTGTTTGCCTGGAGGGATAAGACAGCTCGCAGGGAAGATGAAAGTTATGGGTAAGGAATTAGAGATTCTTTTAATATGTGTTTCTAGACTAAGTAGGACTTTTTTTTCCTTTTGCCATGAAAATTAGTTGTTTTCCCTTGAGTTAATAGCATTTAATGAAACTTGCTGGCTGAATTTAATGTGATCCCTTTGTGTGTGTTCTGTTCCAGATATGTACTGCCAAACCATATGATGCTAAAGATAGCCGAAGAGCTGCCTAAGTGAGTCTGAGAGCTGATTAATATGTTCTGACTTTCTCAGTAGATGTCATGTCCTTCAAATTCAAATTTCCTGACTGTTATTACCCAAGGCTGTTTACTCAGAGAAGATTAGTGCTCTAAGCTTGGAAGGTAGCAAGTCCAAGGAATCCAGAATTTCAGCCCTCAGGTTGCCATTTAAGAACTAAAATTTCTGAACTGGAACCTGATTCAAAGCTTATGCCTTTGTAGTGAGTTTACTGTAAGTCTCTGAGCCTACAGCATTCACTTGCAGGGAAGGAAATGTCTCCGATTCTCTTCTCTGATACTTTCTTCCAAATTGAGTTGTCTCATGGTTTTAAACATTTCATGACATTAATTGAATTATAAGCAAGAATTATAATTCACTGTCTGTTCACCCCCATTGCAGAATTGAGAATCAGTAGTTCTGTGGTACTTACCTCCAGCTCTCCCTATTTGTAGAAGTCAGGCTTTAAGAGGAATTGACTTAAAACTTGGTTCAGCAAAGAGCACAAGTAGACATGGTTGACCTGGGCTGCCCCAACATGAACAAGTTCCCTTAGTCTTCAGCATAGTGGTGACATCCTGGCTTTGCCCAGTCGTTATTCTTGTCTGGAAGCCCCTTCGGACTACTTCTAAGTGACGAGTATGTTCTTGTCTTCAGGGAACCTCAGGGCATCATAGCTTGTTGCAACCCAGTCCCACCTCTCGTACGGCAGCAGATCAATGAAATGCATCTTTTAATCCAGCAGGCTCGAGAGATGCCCCTGCTCAAGGTAAGAAGCTTTTCTGCTAAAGGGCCCCAACCCAGCAGGCCTGTTCTTTCTGCTAGCATCTTGCTCCCATGATCTCTTATATACGTAAGCCGGTCTCCATGCTGAACAACCCTAAGGAAATAATAAGGCTTAATTAATGTTTTCTTGGATTTAGCTTCTTTTATCTTTGTGATAGTTGAGAGCCAAAACTCATCCTTTTTATTTTATGACCTTATCTTTGATAATCCCACAGCAAGTAATATCTAGTGACTGGGCCAGTTGTTCTAAGACAATTAGTCTGGCAGAATGAAATGGAGTGGGGGTTGCAGCACAGGGAGCTCATTTTGGAAGCCGGACAGTTGTGCAGATGTGACATGGTATCATCCTGACTGAGTGTGGTGGTCACAGAAAGGACAGGATGGGTCCAAGAAACATTACTTTTCTTTTTTTCTGGTGGCTGGTTGGTATAAGTATTAAACCCTGGACCTTGGTGCTATCAGCACCAGGCTCTAACCAACTGAGCTAACCAGCCAGCCCCCAGGAAGCATCAGAAGAAAAGATCAACGGGTCTTCATCACCGATGATGAAATGACTGCCAGGTTTTCTTGAGCACTGAGTACTGTAGAGATGTGATTTGGGGATAATGGAGGTGGGGTCAAAGACAACTCACTCCAAATTTAAAGTCCGAGTAACTGGGAAAATATGAGAACCACGGATAGAAACAGGAATTCAGATAGAGCTGATTTGGGGAAGGAGATGTTAAAGTTTAGACAAATGTAAAAGAAAGCTGGATGCCAGCCTGAAAATACAGACACATAGATCTATGTGAGCATACATGTAACTCACAGGTACAAGCACACTGGCACATGTGTGTACGTGTGCCCTTATATAGGTATACAAGCACATTTTGATTTGTGTTTTCTTGGGACAATTTTACATGTATTCACTCAGTAGTAATAGCAGTATATGGTAAATTATGTTTGTAATTTTTTGAAAGATTATTGATCCAGAAGGACTTAAAATCAGCTCCCTTGAGATGAAAAAGAAGAGAATCTGAGGATAAACACATTTGTAATTTTTATGTGAAAATTTCTGTCTCTACAGTTTGTCTGAGTAAAGAGAGAAACCCTGGTTACTAAAGAAGAAGCTTTTTCAAGCTCTTCAGAATCCTTCACATTATGCCTCGTCCTGATAAAGAGCTTTATTCTTTCATTCCACAGATAATTATTGAACACCAAATAATTACAGTGCCAGGCACTAGAAGGGATGAAGGAATGAAAGAACATCTCTGGGCTCTTGAGAAACAGTCTAGTGGAGCACTGTCTGTGCTGGGTGGGGGTGGGGGAAATGTTTTGAGTTCAGGCAACTTTCCTCAGATTCCCTTTGTTTTTACTTCTTAGTCTGAAGTCGCAGCTGGAGTAAAGAAGAGCGGACCACTGCCCAATCCTGAGGTAGAATGTCCTGTCTGTTGTCTGTCCTGTAGGGGAAGACCTCGGTCAAAGACAAATAAGAATTAAAATAACATAAATAAATAAAATAAAAGTGCAAGTAAACCTGACAGAGGCTAGTGCTGACACCGCCAGCAGAACCTGCTGACTTGCTTGCAAGTTTTACATGCCAGCCTGCTGGTTTGTTTTTGATGCAGAGATTGGAAAATATTCTCTTTGGACCTCACGACTACTCTCACACCCCTCCAGACACCTATCCAGTCGTCCCAACCAGTGGTAATGTAGAGGGTCCTCTGAACTATCCTGAAGAGGCTGAGACAGATGCCTTGTATAAAATCCGGTAGGCTTTGACCTTACTGACTTCTGTACCTCTAGGATCCATGCCAGTTCAGAAACAGGCGAGCCTCTTCCCTGACCAAAAAGAAGGGTCCTCACTAGATTCCAGATGTCTCATTGCTACTGCTGCCATCAAATTATTTAATGTGAGTAACACGGAAACCTCAGTGAGGTGACGTAGACTCATGGGGATTTACTGGGTTTACCAAATGGGCTGTCTGCCTAGAGGGTTGCATACACTTGGGACTAACACCAAAAGCAAAACCCAGCAGCAGTGGGGGGATATGTAGAGACCGACAAGCAAGGTGGCATTTGCTGTCTAGAGGAGGTGGCCTGTGTTTCTGTGGGAGGCGGGTGGAGGATTCTCTTGTGAGCTCTGTGTGCAAAGAAATCCTCCAGGAAAGGTCAACATCCTGATAGTTACCAGTGCCTCGCAGGGAGGAGGGCATAGGCTAAATGACACAGAAGCAGGAGTTTCCACATACAGCCACAGTGAAGGGACGGTTGTGACACCCAGCAGGGGTGGAGTGAGCATGTTCTGATCAACTGCAGAGTGTGCTGTGTGTAGCTTCCTGACCGACCACAGCACCATCCGTATGTGCTTTTGGTGAAGGAGAGAAAATTTTGAAAGCCATTTTTCTACACTGTGGCTTGTTAGAGAAAGCAAGAAGCAGGTACTAGTGAGTGGGCAGAACCTTGTTTCCTATCCCTGCAAGAGGCTGCAGCAGTCATGGCTGTTAGTGACTGTCCATTCTGGAGACCCAGTGTGGCTAGCCTGGGCCAGGCTGTGTTCCAGGAACATGAGTTGGGCTGTGACAGAGCCTTCCTGTCTGTTACCACTTGGGCTTCTCTTTTTTGCCAGTGATTAGAATTCCACCAGGACAACGGGCGGAAATCGTGAGAGTGCGGTCTCCCCAGCAGGCCTGAGAATGAGTGGGAATCAGGAACCCCCAGCTCGGGCTGTAGATCAGGTTTGCCCACTTGCTCGAGAAAGATGTTCCAGTGAGGAACCCTGATCTCTCAGCCTCAAATACCCAGCTGATTGGACTAATACTACCCACCCCTTGGGGTGTCACCACTGAAATTCTAGCTCAAGGTGCTTTTAAACGTGGATTATTTAAGGAAGTTCTCCAGGCCCCACCAAGAGGGTGGGTCAGACCCCAGTGGGAAGAGAAAATTTCCTTCAGGTTTTTTTTTTTGGAGGGGGGGTGGAATCCAGGTTCCTTGCAAAAGAAAGGCCAGAATGCATTTGCTGGTCAGCATGAATGAATACTGAAATAACCAAAGATGAAAGGAAAATGCACAGCTGAAACTCAGAATACCACAAACAACAAGTGTGGTAGAAAGGAAAAACCATAATAATTCTAATCATAGTAATTCATAATAAGAAAAAACAAAGAGAAGAGCACTGTCTCTCTTAGACAAAGAGAGGTATTGAGCTAAACAAATGTTCAAGTGATAAAAATACTGGGAGGTACAGTAGGCTACGGGAGTGAACTTCACAACCATTCCATATCGCCAGAATGTCAGACAAAAGTCCAAAAGGTGAAATGTCACCTGCAAAATGCACTCCTTTGGGCCGAGCCAGTGGGCGCTGGGAGCACAGCGACGCTCCCGCCGCAGGTTCGGATCCTATATAGGAATGGCTGGTGCACTTACTGGCTGAGTGCTGGTCATGAAAAAGACAAAAAAAAAAAAAAAATGCCCTCCTTTGGATTTAACTTTCTTTTTTAACTTAATTACATAAATTTAGGTTAGGTGTTGCTTTAGCAATTCATGAGAAGAAAGTCTTAGAGCTTCAGTTGGCCACAGAGTTAGTATGAGTCATGAAGGTGATTCAGCAGCTGAAAGTGCTAGTATAACATTTAAGCTGCACTGGTGCGGAAGTGCTGCCTTTAACCTAAAGGTGGCTGTAGTCTCCCTAGACTGTGTGTTGCAAGGGACTATAACTATAAATTAAGCAAAAGGATAGCACATACTTTATGAACTTCTGTTACCTAATGTCATGGATTCTCTTTAAAGGTTTTTAATACTGAATTTCAGATGTCAGTTAAGACCTTGAACTCTAGAGCCATACAGACTGGGGTTTAAGTCCCTGTTCTGCCCCTATTAGCTATGAGGCTCTGGAAGACTTTAATAACCTCCCCAAGCCTCAACTTTCTCCTTTGTAAGATGGTGAGAATAATACCGTGTAACTCAGAGATTGTAAGGACACAGTGAGAATTTATTGTTCAACAAATATTGAAACCCTACTGTGTGCTGTTATGGCACATTGCTTTATACAAAGGGGAGTTTAAGAAAAATTAGCCATTATTTTTATCGTCACTATTATTATTATTCCCTTGCTTGCATCTTGATGTGACAAAATGATCATGGTTATAAGTGATATTTTTGTCTATCCCTACAGGAACCCAGTGCTGAAGAAAATGGAAAAGGTCCATTAACAGTTGCACAAAAAAAAGCCCAGAACATAATGGAGTCCTTTGAAAACCCATTTAGGATGGTAAGTAATAGTTGTGTATGCTCAGGGCTGGCAGAACGTGTAGAGATTTCTGTAGCTAAACATGGCTTTTACCTGGAAAAAGAGCAAGTTTGGTGAGAGGAGGCCTCTGAACACAGTGTGTGTCAGTTGTCCCTCGTGTCCAGGTTGAGACTCAGGCCTTCTGGGATGACACCAGCCACACCGTCCTCTGAGTGCCTCTGACCTGTGGGTCCCTTTTGCATTTCCTGCCACGCTTACTTGCCCATCTCCCTTCTCTAGTTTCTGCCTTCACTGGAACACCGTGCTCACATCTCACAGGCAGCGAAGTTTGATCCATCATCAAAAATCTATGAAGTAAGTGGATTCGTCACTTTTTTTTTAAGAGTGACTTTCTAAGGAAAGGAGACTTTTTAATTACTTGAATTGGGTGTCCGTGTTAGACAAGCTTATCTATGGATGAGCTTCAGATCATCTGCATACCCTCTGAAAGTGAACACAAAAGCCCTTTGTATCTATGCGTTGTTTTCTGGGGAGAGAGGCCAAAACTTCAATCAGATTCTCAAAAGCATTTGGAAACCTTTTAAGAAACAGTTCTTCATATTTTATTTTTGAACTGAGGTTTAATTTATATGCAGTAAAGTACCCAAATGTTAAATGTACAGCATGATGCATTTTTACAAATGTATTTCACTTTAGGGCCCTTAGAAGTGATACCTTATATTTTAAAATACTGTCGTATATTGTTTGGTTTGTTTTTAACAGTATTTGAATAAGAACACACCTCCCCTGAAGCCCCATGAGATGTTCCTTGGAGCCAGCGTATTAACTGTCTGTTAAAAGCCTCCTTCCTCCCTGCAGGGAGTATGTGCTCTGCTGATGGGGTGGCTGGTCCCTTGCCCGTCAGCATCACTCTTTCGTTAGGCGGAACCCTGATAAGCCTCCCAGCCTGGTGCTGAGGGTGGCCTACCATTGTTAGGGATGGGGATTCAGGTGGAATTTTTGCCTTCTCTCCTCTTTTCCCCCATTGGCTGTGGCACATTGAACATCCCTTACTGTGCTTGTGTTCAGTGTCACCTAGGTGTGTCTAATGCCTCAGGTAAGTGTGGTGTCATAAGGAACACAGTAGTCGTGCAGAAGCCTTGCCTGAGTCCAGCTCTGCCGTTTACTGACCATGTCCCTCTGACAGGTTATTTAGTCTCCCTAAGCCTGTTTCCTCATCTCTAGAGGGAAGGCGGTGACAGTACCTTTGTCCTAGGCACGGAAGGGATTGGATGGGACGATGGTTGTGAAAGCCCATGCCTGGCATACAGTTGTGCCTTGTCCTCCTCAATAAGGATTTTATAAGTAAAGCCAGTATGAGATTTTATTTTTTGTGACCTCAAATTTGGAATTTATGACTTAGAATGTGTGTAGTTATTGGGTTAGCATGCCCTACATCACCTCATTTAAAAAGTAAGGCATTCCTGGGTGGCTGAGTTTTGGAGTTTATGTTTGTTCTCGTTATAGATCAGCAACCGTTGGAAGCTGGTAAGCCAGGTGCAGGTACAACAAGAATCTAAAGACACTGCCAAAAAGAAGGTGGCTGAGCAAACAGGTAGCATTTACTTCCTTGTGGACTCAGCATGTTTGTTAAAGAACAGCCCTTCCACGTCAGCCTGTTAATTCAGTCATCCAGTAAAGTGCCGGCCACAGCAGTGAACAACACAGGCGCCTTCTGCTGAGGGGTGGTAGGCAGTCAGCCCACAGACGTGTGTTCTGTCAGATGTGCAGAGAAACGGCTGGGGAGTGCTTGGGGGTGGGGGTTAGAGAGAGCAGGCTAATAACATGACCTTGAGCAGAGACCTGCAGCGGTCGAGGGGAAGAGTGTTGAGATGCCTGGCAGTGCGAGTCCAAAGCCTGGGGTGGTGGTTTGCTGGGCATGCTCAAGGAGTAGCAAGGAGGCCCCTGTGGCTGAGCAGAGGAGAGTAGGGGAAGAAGAGAGGTAGGAGACGAAGAAGGAGAGCGAGGAAGGGCCCGTAGGAAGGACTTTGGCTTTTACTGCAGGTGATTTGGGAAGCCCCAGGGAGTCTGAGCAGAGGAGGGATGTGAACTGGTGTGCGTTTTCCAGAGATCACTCTGGCTGCTGTGCTGAGAGTGGCTGATAGAGGGAAGGGCGAGAGCCGAGTTAGGAGACATGACAGTAACCCAGGTGGGATGGGACAGTGGTTTGGATCAATATG
Source organism: Cynocephalus volans (assembly GCF_027409185.1). Lineage (NCBI taxonomy): Eukaryota > Metazoa > Chordata > Mammalia > Dermoptera > Cynocephalidae > Cynocephalus > Cynocephalus volans. The sequence continues at coordinate 8,618,510 of NC_084467.1, read as the reverse complement.
GTAGCAGAGGAGCTGGTGAGAGGTTGTCAGACCCGGATAGGTCCTGTGGTAAAGCTGACAGCATTAGAGGATGACTTGGATGTGGCATGTGAGAGAAAGGAAGGAGCCGTGGATACAGGAAGGTTTTTGTCCTGAGTGACTAGTAAGATGGAGTCACCATCAAAAGAAGAAGACGACTGAAGAAGGCAGTTTGAGAGGGAAGAGGTCTTGGTTCTGGTCCTTAACATTGATGGTTACGGTCTAATTAAATATCCTTAGAGAGATGTCATACAGGCCGTTGGCTATTTGGTTGGGTTTATGGGAGGGGAGCAGGCAGGGTGGGGAGTGTCAGATGGAGAGTACAGGGGAAGGTGAGAAGAGGACCCAGGCGTGCACCCAAGGCCTCCGTCCTATAGAAGTAGGAGAGGTGGGGGGGGGGGGTCAGCTGTGACATGCCCTGGGGACAGGCCTCGCCACGGGAGGATGAGGGTGGCCATGGGGCTCTGCAGCTCCATCGGCACTTCTCTCTGTCGCAGCTGCCCAGGAACAGGTGAAGGAAGAATATAAAACCACAGCTGAACAGGCTGTCTCTGTACGACAACAGGCTGCGGTACGTGGTGACTTCTCTGTTCTTTTGAGAAACTGGACGTCCCTTGTGGTGATTAGTATTTTCCTTGAATGTCCTAGGGGGGCTTACCCTGTGCTTCAGATAAGTGCTTTCTTCTTTCCAGTTTACTTTGGCTTGTCAGTTAGTGCCTGCCTCCTTTCCCCACAAAAGCTTGTAACTCCTCTCAGATGGTGTCTTCTGCTGTGGTCATGGTAAATGTGCCAGACCACTCCCTGCAGGAGGCAGCAAGGTATGGAGGTTGCAGTGTTGAAGCCCATTGCATGTCCCACTCTGCCCTAGGAAATGTACCCTTCTCTACCACCCCCAAAGCACTCTGGAATTCATAACCCCTGCCTGCCTTAAATGGCCTGAGGTTATTGTCCAGTTCGGAACTTGTTCCAGCTGGCGCTGGCTGAGCGGGATTGTCCTTAAATTCCTGCCTGGGGAGACTCGCAGCCACAGTTGCGTGCCCCACCCTGACCTTGTAGCACAGAAGCTGCTGAGTTCCCAGCTCATGCTGGAGGCAGGAAGGGTCATCTCCTCCCTCCCGCACCTCCGAGCTTCCTTCCCCTGTTCCTCAATCTACAGCTAGAAAACGCCGCTAAGAAGAGAGAGCGGACAACAAGTGACCTGAGGACCACAGAACAGAAACAAGAGAAGAAACGACTCAAAATTTCCAAGAAGCCAAAGATCCACGCAGATCCACCTGAAAAAGATTTTACCCCTTATGACTATAGCCAGTCAGACTTCAAGGCTTTTGCTGGTGAGGAGAGGACTGTGGCCCCCATAAAGGCTGGGTTAGGTGGAAGGAAGCTGTATAGTAAAGAAAGCATGATATAGGCACAGAGTAAGCCTTGCCTGAGACATGGCACTAGCCAGGAATTCTTAGAGCAGTCCTGAGAAGCCACAGTGACATGGACAGATGCCCACCATCCCCCTCCCACAGGAGCAAACTCACACAGTGGCCACTGTGGAGGTTTAGCAGGATGTCCTACACTGCAGCCAGTGGCTCCAGCCTTCCTCAGGCACCTGTGCCCAGAAACATTCTCGCTTGCTCGCTCGCTCACTCTTGCTCTCTTGTGCCCTCTCATACACGCACACACGTGTGCATGTGCAAGGTAAAGGTTTTGCTTGTTGAACAAACCTGAAGCCCATGAGATGAAGCTTGTGCTCCTTAGCCTGTGAGAGTCCATCTACTTTGAAGGGGCTATAAGTGGTGTTCCTGACTCTACAGCAGCCTCTGAGCAGCACACCCATTTGGTAGAGAAAGCAACAGGACAGTCCACACAGTGGTCCTTTAGGCAGGAATGTCGCCCTAGAGCCCGTGTTACTGACAGTGGCATCCTCTGGCACACAGCGATTAGAATGGATTTCCTTGATATCAAAGTGGCTGGTGCTTTAGCCAGCTGCCCCTAACTAACATCCTGAGACTAGATTGTGAGAATTGGGCCTGGTTTCTAGGCTGCCTGCAGCTCCTGGGAACATAACATGTTAATTTACAGCAGCTATAAGTTCCTCATTGTAAAGGGGCTCACAAACTGACAGTCGACACTTCCTAAATCTTGTGTCCCTGCCCCGCTGTAAGCAGGTTATGTGGATTCACTCAGTTACCTGATCACTGGCCTCTCTCATCTATTACCTTTCAGGAAACAGCAAATCCAAACCTTCCTCACAATTTGATCCAAATAAACAGGCCCAGTCTGGCAAGGTAAGAAACACGGTGGAGGATTTTCGCATGCTTGTGCTAATTTTGACCTTTGTGAAGAGGATGGGTCTACCTGGAAATTCTGTTCTTCTGCATATCTTTTCCCTCATCTTGTTTATTCCCAAGTGCAGACAATACTCATATCAGCTATTCCAGCAATTTTAAAAGAAGGGGCTATAAAAGCTAGTGTGGGTTTTAAAGAGTGTTACTCTTGTGTTGCTGCCATAGGAATTGTAGCCGACGGCCAAAAGCACTTTCTCTGGAGCCTCCCTAGCCTGCACTGGCCTGCATGGGTCTTGGTTCTGCCAGAGCTGCATGTGGCTGCAGGCGGCAAGGCCTGTGCGGAGCTTCCTGCTCCTTTTGCAGCTCACCCTAATGGTTTTCCCTTCAGAAACACACAGAAATGTCCAGTGGCAAGAAAACCAGACACACCTTGGTGTGGAGTCTTTGATTGGCTGTCTGAGCTCAGGAGTGTTGTCCTGTGTGTCTTACACTCAAGGTTGTCACCCAGTTTAAGTGGTTTCTTATCTTTTCAGAAATGCATTGCAGCCAAAAAACTTAAGCAGTCAGTGGGAAACAAAAGCATGTCCTTTCCAACTGGAAAATCAGACAGGTATGTGGTCAATGGCCAGCGTGGTCAGGGAGCCTGGTTAGAAAGCCCCGGCATGCTGGGGACTGTGCCAGGGAACAGCAGCATAGCATGCAAGCGTGCAGACGCCTTCAGCCAGGAGACTCAGAGCCACTCACACCAGGGCCCTCTCTGTCTCTGGGGAAGTGAGTTGCACCATGTCACACATCATAGCCCTGCGCCTTAGGACTCACATTCCCGTCATTCTTACCTCTCTCCTATCACCATACAGGTTCCTGGCCTCACCTCAGAGCAAATAGGGGTGACATTTTTCTAGGCAAGCCTGTTTCTTAGGAATGAGAAAAAAAAATCAGTATACAAACGTGGGCTATTTTAGTGAAAAGCAGGAAATCCTAATACTTAAAACAGACCCCAAGGTCAGGGGGCAGGCCCCAGCCCACATGCTTGGCTTCTGCGCTGGGGTGGACCCCTGAACACACCATTCTCCCTCATTCTGTGTTGTTAAGGTTTGCAACATTTTATCAACCAGCTGAGAACAAACATCCATCCAAAATGGGAGAAGTAACTCTTGTTTTCCTACTGTCTCTGCAGAGGCTTCAGGCACAGTTGGCCAAAGAGATAGTGGTGAAAGAGACCTTTGGGACCCCCAGTGGACTGCAGGTACCACATAGTGGTGCTGGTTTTGTACAGATTCATTTTTAAACCATTAAAAACAATTCTTATGGGAAGAAAGCTGGTTCCTGGCTTTTCTTTTGCTGCCATGCAGCTCTGGCAGGGGAGGACAGATCCCATCCTGTTCAGATTGCCACCTCAGCTGTCTGTGGGCAGAGGTAAGTGTGCCCTCGGAGGTTACGGTGATTTCCAGAGAAATCCAGAACCACCCCTGAGGAAGGACGCAGAAGAACCTCCTTGACGCTCTTCTGACTCCATCTGCCGAGGGCACTGCGGGCCGTCTGACTTGCTTTGCGTGCCTTCAGGTAACGCAAAAAGGCAGCAGGACGATTGGGAAGGGGACTGATAAGGAGCCTTCGAGCCCACCGTGGCTCCTGGAAGACTTGTTCTCTTTGTTCCTTTCTCTCCCTTTTTTGAAAAAAACTTTGTTTTTTCCTGATTATCAAAGTAGTAACATGTTCATTGTAGGAAATGTAGAAAATAAAAACTCAAAGAGAACAATTTAATCATCCGTAATCCTACCACACAGAGATGGTCTTTCAAATTTCGGTATATTTCCTTACAGACTTTTTACCATGTGTATATAGATAAAGACGTATTTTTAAATTTACAAACTTGGGTTTGGGTCTCCATAGTTTTTCACTTTTAAAGCTTATATTATGAGGTGTTTTTAACACCAAGGTCAACGGTTCAGATCCCTGTACCAACCAGCCAGTTGCCAAAAGAAAATTAAAGAAAGTTTGTATTATGAGACTTTTCTTGTTCTAAAATTTTAGCCAATCCCATTATAAAACATTTAGGTTTCCATCTTTTGTACTATTCTTGATAACGCAGCATCTAAACTTATATAGATTTGTGACCCAATCTCTGATTGTTTCTGTAGAATTCCATTTGATTTTAATCCTGAGATGGGCTATTAAATCAAGAAAGCACAGAATACCATTGTTTTTGTTCTCACAAATACTGTTTAGGAACATTTATCTTTAAACTTTATCCCACAAATTATTGAGAGGGTCTCCTGTATGATATGCTGTCAGGGGCAGGGTAGCAGCCTAAATCAGACATCACTTTGCCACTGAGAGCTCCCAGGCAAGTAGAACAGCTGAGAACAGTCCTGTCCTAAGACAGGCTGCTTTTGTATTAGGTAGGACGAGACTGGTTGAGAGTGGAAGAAAAGCCAAACTATCAGTGACTTAACAAGAGAGATGTTTTTTCTCTATTGTCACTATGGTTTGTCCAGAGCTAGCACGGCAGCTCACGACCATCAGACACAGGCTTCTATCCTGTTGCTCTACCATCCTCAGCTAGAACGCAGGGCTTCCACCTCACAGCCCAGATGACTTCCCTAGCTCCAGCCATTATACCTTCATTCCAGTCGGCTGGAAGTAGAGAAGAGCACCCAATCTCTCTTTTATTATTATTTATTTATGTATTTATTGGCAGTTGGCCAATACTAGGATCAAAACCTGAACACTGGTAATATCGGCACTATGCTCTAACCAAGTGAGCTAACCGACCAGCCCTACCCAATCTCTTTTATTAAAAGGATACTGCCCATTTCCACTTCCCACTGAACTTAATCACATGGCCACGCAAAGGGTACTGGGAGGGCTTGCTGGTTAGCTCAGTTGGTTAGAGCGCAGCCTTGTAACACCAAGGTCAAGGGTTCAGATCCCTGTGTGGGCCAGCCACCAAAAAAAGGGGACTACTGGGAAATGTCATTTCTGTCATCTCTGTGCCCTGCTAAAATTCCAGGCCTCACTTGTTACAGAATTTGGAAAGAATGGACATTGAGGGACAAAGAGCAATGTCTGCTATAAAAAGTGGACAGGTGGAAATTTTTTAAAGTGAGAAATTATTTTCTACCGAGGAGGCTTCATGAAGTGGGTGTTTGGCTGGACCTTGAAGAGGGAGGGAAGTCCAGAGAACTCTCTAAGCCAGTGCTTCTCAAAGCAGAGGCCTCTGAGAGAGCCCAGCCAGGAACTTGTCAGAAAGGCAGAACCCGGCTCCTCCAGACCAGCCAGAGTCTGGGGGCAGCCCAGACCCTGAGCTTGCTCACAGTTCTTCAGGTGAGTCTTCGGTGGGCTCAAGTTTGAGAACTACTGTCCTTAGCTGACCCATGTGCCACGGGCCTGGCTAAGCAGGTGCAGCTGGCCAACCGCTGGTCAGAGGTAAAAGGAGAGCTGTTGCTCAGACAGGTAAAATGATTCCTCGTCCTTCCTTTGGAAGTGTTCCTTACTAGTTTTGTCTTTGTGACAATGTGTCTTTGGTGGGTTTTTTTTGTTTTGGTTTGGGTTTTTGTAGTAGTAGAGTTTGAGGTCTTTTTAAATGTCCTTTCTTGCAAAGTAAAAAGTTCACAAGCCAAGGTCAGTCCCCAGGTGTGTTTTCAAAGGTTGACTGGTCTGTGGGAGCCAAAAGTTCAGAACTACCAAGCCCATGGGTGGAGATGAAAGCCATGTGGTGTTCAGAGGACAGCTGTAGCCTTGGTCCACCGATCATCAAGTTGCAGAGCACTTGGGAAAGGACCAGAGAGGATGGGCCAGTGCGTGGAGAGGCAAGTGTGTCAGCCAGTCAGGAACTGCTCAGTAACTCTGATCACAGAGGGCCGTGGCTGGGCCTGTGCTCCAGGAAGAGGGATCTAGCAGGGCCAGCAGGGTTGGAGGCGGAGAGAGAATTTATGAGCAGAAGGGATCTATGCTCAAGGAGGCCTGCTGCTGTTTGCGGTGCCTTAGGCAGCTTGCCAGAAGCATTCTCAACCAAGTAACATCACATAATGGCCAAATTTGTTCCCACTCATAACCACAGCTGTCTGCCTGGCTGAACACTGCTTTAAAGATGACTCTCAAGTGCTAACTACCTAACACATCTCTCCGGTGACAGAGACACGTACCAGGTGACAGCCCCATTTCAACCATTACCTTGGGCAGTAGCCATTGGCTCACTCTCTCTCGCTCCCCGCCCCCAGGCCCTTTTATAAACTATCAACACTTTTTAGGAGGTTTGGGTAGTCAGTCAACCCACCAGACAGTAATGCTTTACAACAGAATTATACATGCACATTGGTCTGAATTTGGGAAAACATTTCATGCTGTAACCTGGTTTTCTCCATCCTGATTTTTAATATGAGGGTACCTCAAAAAGTTCATGGAAAAATGGAATTAAAAGATAATATGAATCCTTCCATGACTTGAGTGCCCTCATATCAGTTGTGATTTTATCTGGACTGCGCAATAATGGCTATTGCTGGCAAAACCAGTTTTTCCTACTTGGGTGGCATTTCTGGGCTCATGGTGCTGTATACTTGGAGAAAACATTTGGGGTTTTTTTTTTTTTGGCCTATAATTTATTCAGGGCCTTATTTTCTTTGAAACTGGAAGGTCTGAGCAACTCCTGTACACCCCAGCCTAGAGTCTCATTTACTGTTCCTGCTTGAGACTGAAGCCACAGTTCCACCTGTTTTACAGGAGGGTAAAGGATGTAATTTATGGTCTCTATCATTTGAGGTTGCACATGCTGAGGATGGGATGGACTTCATCCTCCACTTTCCCCTGTGCAGTGCCTGTGGAATGCCAGGGCTCCTGTCTAGGGTCAGCCATGCACCGCCTAGAAGAAAGTCAATACAGCTGATCCACGAGGTGCCTAGCCTTCCCTCAGTATGTCACCTGGGGCTTGCCATCTACAGACACCAGCCCTAGCCTCGTGGAACCTCCACTCTGGCTCACGGTACATGCACAAGTAAACAAGCAGTTACAACCCAGAGGTGCAAACGTCTTGATGGAGGAAGTACAAGCTGTTATGCGAACATGTGGACCCAAGTACATGGTTGGACCCATCAAGCCTGCAGTAACTGGACCTTTTGATTGTCTCCACCTTACCCACTTTGTGATCCTTCTGTGAATAATCTCAGATTCTGTACAGTTCCATGGGAGTGTCTCCTAGCAATTCTTCAACTGCCTTGGCTTACCTCCCCCTTTATTTTATTTTTATTTTTAAAAAGATGACCGGTAAGGGAGTCTTAACCCTTGACTTGGTGTCGTCAGCACCACGCTCAGCCAGTGAGCCAACCGGCCATCCCTATACAGGGATCCGAACCCATGGCCTTGGTGTTAGCAGCACCACACTCTCCCAAGTGAGCCACGGGCTGGGCCTTACCTCCCCCTTTAAAAGGAGCTTAAAGTCAGCCAAGGCACATTGGTGCTGTAAGGCTTAAAAGCCTTGTTACTCAGCTGATAAACAACACTGTGTTATTCTGCTCGGTTTAAGAGACAGGGAACATGTTCCCCGTCTCCAGGTGGAGGCTGCAAAAACGTCAGTCAAAAAACATCCCTGACATAATGTCACCAGTAGTTTATACCAGTTGCATCTTCCTTCCTTGGCATTCGAACTGCGCCTGCAGCAATTACCATTTAATATTTGGTAATTAGCATGCTTAATGTGATTCTGAGGAGTTCCTTGACGTTTTCATAAAAACATCACATTCCCGCCCACCCTTCAAGGAGCAAGACCTAGTTTGTCATAAAATTGCGTGCCAGTCTTTTCTGGTGCTGAACATGCATGTGGCGGGGCCTCTTCCTGGACACTGCTGGTAAATTTAGAAACTCGTCTAGAAAAGAGCTTCACTTTCTCAGTCAGCTGCCATACGCTCATGGCTCAGATAATCTGAGAGAAAATGGCTAAATGCGCCCCGATGCACCACACAATCCGTTCAAGTCCAACAGGGAGCCAAATCTTGGACGCGACGAGCGGTAGCACTCTACTCTCGCTGCAATGAAACAACCTAACCGATCGCCCGACGACGGACCGCCCGCTCCCGTACCTGCAGCCCGAAGGCCGGAGCCCGGGCCGCACGTCCCAGCGCCGAGCCCGAGGCGTCAGCTCGTTTCCCCTCCCGAGCCCCGTGGCCCCTCGCTCGGTCCCTGGCAGGCACCCGGGAAGGGGTCAGGTGCCCGGAGGGTGCACAGCCCGGACTGCGCGGGGCCGGAGGAGGGACCCCAAACCCCTTCCGCCGGCCCGCCCCGGAACCCGCCCCACGGCCCCAGCCGGGCCGCCGGGCCCCAGCCCCACGTGGCCCCGGGAACGGGCCGCACTACCCTGCTGCCGCGGCGGACGGCGCGACCCAGCCAGTCGGTGCCGCGGTGTGGAGCGGCAGCCAATGAGCGCCCGGCCCGGCCGCAACGCCATTGGCGAGCCAGGGCCCCGCCCCCGAGGCAGGCCCCGCCCCGCCGCCGGGTTAGGTTGCGGCGCGGGCGGCGGGCGCAGCTGGTCCCGTTGTGCTGCGGCTCCGCGCGGCCTGCAGTCCCGGGCCCGCGCTCCGCCCGCCCGCCCGCCCGCCTGCCATGGAGCCTGGCCCCGACGGCCCCGCCGCCTCCGGCTCCGCTGCCATCCGCGAGGGATGGTTCCGCGAGACCTGCAGCCTGTGGCCCGGCCAGGCCTTGTCGCTGCAGGTGGAGCAGCTGCTGCACCACCAGCGCTCGCGGTACCAGGACATCCTTGTCTTCCGCAGGTACCACCGCCGGCCCGCGTGCGTCCCGGCCCCCCGACGGCTCACAGCCCAGCCCACGGGACCCCCTCCGAGCTGTGACCGCAGCCGGCCGGCCCTGTCCTGTCCCGATTCCGGCCCGGACCACCCCCTCTGAGGCCGGAGCCCTGTCCTGCCTCCCTCCGCTCGGACCGCCCCTGAGCCGCCGCGCCCCCCGGCCCTCCCCCCGCAAAACTGTCAGAAGTTATGGCGAACTAGGCGATTCTCCTGTCCCGGTCCCCTCTCCCTGCATCCCGCCTCCCTGGGCTGGGGGCTGGCGTTTCGGGCGGACCTCTTGGTCGGAGAGGGAACCAGAGTGTGCGCCGAGTTCCACGTGTCAGTCCCGGGACACGTCAGAGACCAAGGAGACCCCGAGCCCAACCCCCGCCCCCACCGGCGGGCCCGCCTGCCTATCCTCGCCACGTGTCACTCTGCCTACTCGCCCCTGGGGACCCGTTGGCGGGGTTGGGGAGACGGTTCTCACCCAGGGCGGGTTGGGGCACGTTCCTCTCACCCCAGAGGACCCAGATCCCCGACTGTCACTCCCGTCCGCAGTAAGACCTACGGCAACGTGCTGGTGTTGGATGGCGTCATTCAGTGCACGGAGAGGGACGAGTTCTCCTACCAGGAGATGATAGCCAACCTGCCGCTCTGCAGCCACCCCAGCCCGCGAAAGGTAGCCCCGCCCCTGCCAAGACTCAGCCTCGAGCTCGGTGTGTCCCGGGGAACAGTGCTGGTCTGGGGGAGGCCCCAGGTGTGCCCCGTGCTCAGCCAGACGCTGCCTAAACGGCTATCAGAGACAGTGCTAGGAAGGACGGGGGGGGGGGGGGGTCGCCGCTTCAGAAGGGGTGAGGCTGACTCAGTCTTTGAGGAACGGTTCCCCCTGAGGCCTGAAGTTTAAGGAGCAGCCCTAGGAGGAGCCTCCAGGAAAAGGGGACCTCCTGTGCCAGGTTGCGGAGACTGGAAAGCGTTTCTGAGTAGAGAGAGAATGGAGTGATGAGGCCTGTGGGTCAGAGGATCCGAGGAACAGCCTTGCTCCAGATGGTTCTGAGGACTGGCCGGTGAGCTCAGTTGGTTACAGCTCAGGTTATAACACGAAGGTCAAGGGTTCGGATCCCCATACTGGCCAGCTGCATACAAGAAGAGCCAGATGGTTCTGTGTGAGCACACCTGCTCAGTGCCAGCTGAGGCAAGTCGTGCTGGAGCCCGGTTGCTGGGGCTGGTGCTGGGACCCCTGCCCTGACTGCTCCTCCCCTCCCAGGTGCTGATCATCGGGGGCGGGGACGGGGGCGTCCTGCGGGAGGTGGTGAAGCACCCGTCTGTGGAGTCCGTGGTCCAGTGCGAGATCGACGAGGTAAGTGCACAGCAGGCAACAGGTCTGGGTTCGAGTCCCAGTTCCACCTCCAACCTTCTCTTCCCTGAACTGGCTGTGTACCCTTGGGCAAGGCGCTCACATTTCTGGACCTGTTTGCTCATCTGGTAATCAGATGTCAGGAGGACGCAGTAGGAAAACTGGATAGTAAAGCCCAGCACACAGTGAGTCCACCGTTGATGCTAGTTCTTAGTAAGACTAAGGGCTGATTTTTAAGTCCCACGGAGGGCCCAGGGACATTTCAACTACTGGTCCATCTGCCCCGTGCACTCAGCATGTATCTAGTGAGCATCTGCTATGTGCCAGGTGTTGCTCCAGGTGCTGGGGCTGCAGTGGTGGACGGGTCGGTCCTTGCTTCCTTGGAGCTGATGTCCTAGTTAGAGGAGACGTCAAAGGGTAATCTGATAAAGTCACGACAGAGGCAATGGATAAAGGAAAAGGCAGGGCACAGGCTAAAGAGTAGAAGGTGATCAGGGCAGGCCTCAAGGAGGTGGCGTCTGAGATGGGGCCTGAGTGAGAAGTGTGACTAAGCCAAAAAGATCTAATTGAGTTCGGTTGCCCTTTGCATCAAGAGCCAATGAGAGACAAAAAAATAATGCTGGGAAGGACGTTATTTACAGCTCGGAGAAGGGATGAGCAGAGTAGCAGTCAGCCCGCCTCTCCAACTGACTGAAGTTTGGGGTTTGGCTTTTTTTGTGTTTGTTTTGGGTGGCCGGCCAGCACAGGGATCCGAACCCTAGACCTCGGTGTTCACGTAACACCACTCTTAACCAACTGAGCTAACTAGTCAGTCCCAAGTTTAGGGTTCTTAAAGGGAAAAAAGGAATGCAGGTACATGTAGGGGGTAGTGAAGTGGGGGGTCACAGGGTCTGTAGGTGGCTGGAGTCAGGGGTCAGGATTTCATGATAAGCAGGGTTCATTGACATCATGGGGTCTGTGGTCAGTGCTCTGGTGAGCCTCAAGTCCTTGATGTCATCTCGGAGCTGGAAAACTCAAAGACAATGAGCCGAGCATCACTGGAACTTTAAAGTCCCTGACTCAGACTCTTGGCTAATGTGAATGTCTAACGCAGTCTTTTCTAAGCAAGAGTATAGGTTAATAATCAGCTTGGCCTTTCTTTGGAATGCCTTTGTTCAAGAAGGTTGATTAGGAAAACAGGAGAAGAGAAGGGAGGCTCGGCTTTTGCTCTTAACCCTTATGTTTATAGAGGCTGCATATAAGAACAAAGAAAAACTTTTTTTTTTTTTTTAAAGATGACCGGTAAGGGGATCTTAACCCTTGACTTGGTGTTGTCAGCACCACGCTCAGCCAGTGAGTGAACCGGCCATCCCTATATAGGATCCAAACCCACAGCCTTGATGTTACCAGCACCACACTCTCCCGAGTGAGCCACGGGCTGGCCCAAGAAAAACTTTTTAAAGATACTCTTATGGGGGCCCAGCTTCAGAAGCAGCTGGCTGCATGGAGGTGGGGGAAGGTTCTCCTGGCCAGAGGTTGGAACTGGCAACCCTCTGAAGCAGGAAATAGCAAGAAAGCCACTCAGATGGGACCGTTTGATCTGGGGGGAGGGGACAGGGATGGTGAGAGATGGGGCTGGAGCAGCAAGCAAGAGCCAGCCCTCCATGAAGGGTTGAGGCACCAGGGTTCTTCCCATTTTACAGATGAGGAGACAGGTTCCAAAAAGGAAGGGCTTGCCCAGGGTGACCAGGCTGGAAGGCACTGCTGGGAGTTTCACCTGGCTGGTGTCTGGCCCAGAGCCCCCACTCCCATGGCCCAGCCTGGTCCCTCCTGTCCCCCTCCCCAGGATGTCATCCAAGTCTCTAAGAAGTTCCTGCCAGGGATGGCCGTTGGCTATTCTAGCCCAAAGCTGACCCTACACGTGGGTGACGGTTTTGAGTTCATGAAACAGAACCAGGATGCCTTTGACGTTATCATCACTGACTCCTCAGACCCCATGGGTAAGCACAGGATGGGCCCCTGGGCACTCTCAGCTGCCAGTCTGGAGGCCAGTCTCATGCTAGAGGACAGGGACCTCCCAGAACCAGAGCTGGACTTCTCCCTTCTCTGTTTTCATCTCCCCCACCTAACATGGCTCAGGACAGTAGTGGGGAACAGGTCCAAAGTTCACAAGTTAGGGAGCTGAGGAGAGTGCGGGTATGGCCTGGGCCCACTGAGGCCCCAGTTTCCTCTTATTGTCCCCTCCTCTCTTGACTGGCCGTCACTGGTGTGGGGGTGGGTTCTAGGCTTGGACCGAGGCCTAGGGTGGCGGTTCCTCTGCTGATGAGAATCCCCCAGGACTGAGATTAAAATGTGGTGTCCCCTCAGGTGGGGCAGTGGATCCCTGCACCTATGGTTGGTTTCTGAATTCCACAGACCTGGCTTCAAATCCTGGCTCTGCCACTGGGCAGCTGTGGGTTTGTGGGGGGATGACGGTGGCCCTTGAGGTCTCAGCCAGAGTGTGTTCTTTGTCCCTTGCCCTCCTTGCTGTAGGCCCTGCTGAGAGCCTCTTCAAGGAATCTTATTACCAGCTCATGAAGACGGCCCTCAAGGAGGACGGCATTCTCTGCTGCCAGGGTGAGCCTGGCCTTGAGCAGCGGGGTTGGGGTGGGCTGGGCAGTGCCTGATGCTGATGCCATGTGGCCTCTCCCCCAGGCGAGTGCCAGTGGCTGCACCTGGACCTCATCAAGGAAATGCGGCAGTTCTGCAAGTCCCTCTTCCCCGTGGTGGACTATGCCTACTGCACCATCCCCACCTACCCCAGCGGCCAGATCGGCTTCATGCTCTGCAGCAAAAACCCCGTGAGCTGGGGACCGCCGAGGGGGGGAGGTGGGCATGGAGAGCCCCCCCTGATGCCCCCTCCCCCTCCCCAGAGCACCCACTTCCGGGAGCCTGTGCGGCAGCTGGCACAGAAGCAGGTGGAGCAGATGCAGCTGCAATACTACAACTCGGACGTGCACCGCGCCGCCTTCGTGCTGCCCGAGTTTGCGCGCAGGGTGAGCGCCCGACCGGCAGCCTTGGCCCACCCCCAGGATGGCCCAGCCCCCAGTACCCAGGCCACCCTCCTGACTGGTTGTATGTCCCACAGGCCCTGAATGATGTGAGCTGAGTCCAGGTGCCACTGCTGACACCACCCAGGACCTCGGGCCAAGGAGCCTCTGGCGTGCCTGGGCCCCACCAGCCCCGGACCAGACCTCCTGCCGGCTCTCGCCCACCGACCAAGTGTTACAGGCCCAGAATGCTGCCCAGCCTGCCCTGCTGGGCGGACTGTCTGTGCGATGTGTCTTTCTGTGTGGCTTTCAGCCTCCAAGCCTATACCAGCTGTGTACAGCGCCATCTCTGCCTTCTGTCGCCCCCTCATTCACCAAACACATGTATTTATAACAAAGTCTGGAATCACATCCCTGACCTTGACTGGGTACTCCTGGGTGTGAGGTTCTGCATGGGCCCTGATGTGTGGCCTCCCAGTGTCTGCTATGTGGCTATGGCTAGATGGGCTGGGCCCTCTCTGTATAACCTGAACCAGCCCCTTGACCTCTGTGGCATGGAGGACCTAGCAGTTGTCAACAGGACCCACTCCTGTCCTGGGAAGCTGACTTAGCCATTTCTTCTTCAAGCCCTCACAAGGCGCTGATAGCAGAGCCCTGGAGCCAGGGCTATGCAGTTGACAAGATCGAGGTGTGGCCACTGAAGGGCTTTGGTTTCTTCTGGGGCTGCCCCAAAATGTTTTCAGAATTTGTGCCAGTCACTGGGTTAGGTCAGGTTCCATCCAGGTATGCTAGGGTGGGTACTGGAGGTGGCCCCAGAGGGGGAAGGTTGGAGTGTGGTCAGGGTCCAGTGGCCCAGGTGACAGACTGTGCCCTGACTCTGCTCAAGATTCAGGGTTCAAATACTACCTGTCCCCCCTGTGAGTGCCTTCTGGAAAATTCCTAAAAGCTCCCCCAGGTGTTGAGAATGCAGGAGTGGGTGACCTCACCTAGGACTCCATGAGCACAGGACTGTCCCCTCTCCAAGGTGCTGAATCTCCAGCCTCTGGTCTCATCCCTCCTGCCCGTCGGGACAGGGATACTAGGTGGTGGGAGAAGAGCCTCACAAGGACTTGGGCTGGGATTCAGAAGTGGGAAGTTGGGGCTGGGCCAGAGAACGGATTAACCCAGGAGGTTTAGGGGCAAGAGCGGGACAGGGGAGTGGCCCCCACCTGGGGGTGGTGCTGAAATCCCCCTCCTTTTCCTGAGCAGCCACCTTAGACCCGTGGCTCAGCTGGGAATGATTTGGGGACGTCTGGAATAATGGCGGAGGAGAGCAAGGGTCTAGCTTTGCCACCAACTCTTTGTGTGGCCTCAGGCCAGTCACCGCCCCTCTCTGGGTTCCACCAGCCCCCGGCCCCATGAGCTCGCTGGACTCTGAGCATGTTCAGACCTTTGACTGTGTCAGCAGATCTGGCCTCAATCTAACCTTTCCATCCTGCCCCCTACTAACCCGGGGAAATCCTAAAAGCATACCGAGGAGCCAGCACCTGCCCTGGGCTCTTCCCAGTCCCAGGGGGGCCTGAGTGGGGTCAGGAAACAGTCTCAGCTCAAGTCCGAGCTGGCTGTCGGTCAGAGGGCTGGCAATAGCTATGTATGGAGTGTGACCAGGCCAGGCATCTTAATTCACTCTTCACAACCACCTGCGAAGAAGGTACTCATTTTTCTTTTTTTTTTTTGGCAGCTGTCTGGTACGACCTTGGTGTTATAACACCATGCTCTAACCAGCTGAGCTAAACGGCCGGCTCTGAGGAAGGTCTTATTAATGCTGCCCAGAAAGCTGAGGTGACATGCCCAAGGCCACACAGCTAGTAAGCAGGCAGCCGCCCCTCCGAGGGCCACTCCACCCTACTCGCCCCAGCCTGGGCCCAGCAGCCCGGGGTTGGCCATGTCTCCTCTGCTGCTGAGGCCAAGCACCCCGGGGTTCCTAGCAGGGACCTCAACTTGGACCTCAGCTCTCCACCAACCAAGCTTTAAGCAGGTCCGTCCATAGGGTGACCCAGGCAGGGGACAACTCCATGACCCCTAAGTCTGAGGGCCTTTCCCCCAAGGCTCTGCAGTCACACCTGGGTCCACATCTCTCTGCCTCCCAGTATGTCTGTGACCTTCAACCCTTACCCCAGCTGTAAGATGGAAGCATGAGCTGCACCTATGAGGAGGCTTCACTTAGCAGCACGTGTCACCCTGCACTCCTGGCACTGGCACTGGTGCTCTGCTGTAGGAAATCAGAGGATGCCCCTCAAGGCCAAGGAGGAGGGGAGACAGTGGCCCGCGCTGCAGAAACAGCCGGGTGCCTGGAAGTAAGCTGGTCCGCAGTGTAAGTCCTCGTCCCCCCACTCACACACGCCCACCCACCTCAGCGGGGCGTGCGCTGAAGACGAGCCCTGAAGCCCGCGTCTGGGAGGAGGACCTGACACAGACACTGGCTGATCTACCGAAGCAGGTGCAGCATTGGCAAGGACACAACCCAAGTCCCCTGAAGTCGCAGAAATCTTGGAGAGGCCCATGAACAGGCCAGTCTGTGGCATGGGGAATGAAAGCAATCCTCTAGATTCCGTAAGTTTGTATTTATCAGAATTAGCCATGCCACTGCTGTTTAAGGACTGAAATAGCTCCTTGTGGACGGTTAGAAGAAAAACAGTGCCTGCCAACCCCGCTCCCCAGAGGCAGCCTCCTTTACCTTCTTTTGGCTGATTATTTTGGTTATTTTTATTATTTCCCTTCTGTATTATAACAACAAATAGGAGGGGCCTTCAGAAAGTTCATGGAGGGTGCAGGCCAGTTGCTCAGTCAGTTGGAGCGTAGTTCTGATAACACCAAGGTCCAGGGTTCAATCTCTGTCCTGTCAACTGCCCCCCCCCCAAAAAAAAAGGTCACGGAAAGGTTCGTAGCATCCTCATATATATTTGGTCTTTGTCTCCGGTTCCTGTCACAGAGCGCCTGAAACCCTTGGAACTTCCTCATTAATAGGAGTGTCGTTTGTCATCATAATGAGCCCTTTTAGATACCACTCTTTACGCTAAAGAGGTGATTGAGGGTAGACGGCCTCAGGGTGGGACCAGCCACAGAAGCTCACCTCTGTCCTTGGGAGTATCCTTTATAACAAACTTAAACGTGTTTCCCTGAGTTCTGTGAGCCATCCTAGCGAATTAATGGGACCCAAGGAGGGCATAACCGGAGCCCCAATGCAGTGAGTGGTCAGGAGTATAGGTGACAACCCACTTGCTTCTGGCATCTGAAGTGGGGGCAGGCCTGTGGGGCGGTGCCCTCACCCTGTGTTGCCTGATGCTCTCTCCAGGTCGACAGCGTCAGAATTGAATGGAATTAGAGGACACCCAGTTAGTGTCTGCTGGGGAACTGCCTGGGGAGTGGGACCCCCCACGCTGGTCACAGAAATGTGGCATGCGAGGACAGTAGGAGGAAACAGCCTGTGGGTTCGTGCGTTTTGTCACCTTTGCGTCTCTAACTAACATGCTGGCGTCACCACTTGTAACCTGTCAGAGGCGGCGCAGCCTGTTGCTTTTCTGCCAGGGGAGACGGGTCGCTTTCTCTCCCTCGATGTCTTCACCAGCCTCAACGACTAAGTGGAGGTGAAGCCGGTAACGTCTTATCTCCTGCACAGCTTCTTGTTCTCCCTGGAGGTTTTTTGGTTGGTTTGTTTTCACCTGCATAGTTTTCAATAAATTTATCACTAATTTAGCTCCAAACTCTTCACTAATTCTATAGTTTCTCTTAAAATCTTTGGATTCACCAGGTGTTCTATCATTTTCATCTTCCTGAGGAGTCTATCCAGAGCCTCTGACCACCCCAGATGGAGTCTCCTATTCAACTCTGGTCACTTGGACCCCTGGTGACTCTGCACAGCAACACAGGGCACCGCATGGTGAGAGGCCTAAGCAAGGGCGCTCACTTGCTCTCCTCGTAAACACATCAGAACCACACCCCTGACCCCAGGAGTCCACTCACTAGGCACCGTCCATCCGCACAATCTAATCGCCTCTTTAAGGCCCAACCTTTCAATTACCATGATAGGATTTTCCATCCTCTTAACACTGTTACAATGGAGATCTAGTTTCCAGTACATGAACTTTGGGGGACACATTTGACCCATACAGTAATCCTTGAATGTTCTGTTTATATGTAATATCTAGAAAGCTGATAAGCTCTGAGCACATGAGTGGGGCGTGTCAACTTGACTTTCCCTGTGAGTGATATGGCTGAGCCATTTGCTTGTAAAGCCTTGAAAGTCAGTATCTGTGGGTAAAGGAGAGCCTCCTGGGCTGGTCACACTTCCTGGAAAAGAGGGAAAAGGCCACTGGCTGCCAGATTCTAGGAGTGGAGTTGGGAGGGAGGCAGGGCTGCCAACCTGTCTGCTCAATGTCCCTGTTTTCCATCTGCCACCCACCTCAGCTGGGCTGGGAACCTCCATTTTAATCCCTCCAAGAATAAGTCTCCAAGTTTCTGCTGGGGTTGGGGGTAGAAATAGAGCTTGGCTTGTTTCTCAGGCATTTCCAGAAGGACCTGGTGCCGCTGATTCCTGATTCCAGGGCCAGCTTAGAAGTCGCTTTCTGGACAGTTACCGCTGCCCGTCAGTCTGTTCTTCCAGCTTCCAAGACTGCTGCTCCTCTCCACACTCCCCTGCTCACGGATCCATGTGTTTTCAGAGCTTCCTGTTTCTACCTTATGCTGGGGTGTGGGAGAGAGCAAAGGCAGACGCGAGCGTCCCCTCTTCCTTCTCTGCCTGGAAGTTCTCACTGTCACGGAGCCCCAGGCCAGCCTCAGAGGTCACATACGGGGAGGAAATTCAGAGGTGAAGGGCGAGGGGCAGGGCTGGGATTGGTTCCCAGGTTGCTGTCATCTACATCGAGCTCCTGGTTGGGGAGCGTCCTGTCCTCCCCACCTGGAAATCCGGGCAGGCAGAAAGGAGTCATGGGGTTGATTCCCAGAATCCCAGGGTGGGGGAGCCTCGGGGCAGGGGCAGGGCCAGGACGCTGGACAAACAGATCAAAGGTGAGAACAGCATGGGGCTGCAGACCAGGCCTGGCCAGCTGGACGGATCACCATGAGGTGGGTGGGAGCCCCCCAGAGCCTCCCGCAGGGAGAGGAACAGGAGAACAGGTCTCAGCCCTCAGCCTCCGCTCCGCCCTGCCCGCAGGCTGCTGATCCTCCTGGGCCTGCTGGGTGGCTCAGCAGCCGCGCCCTCGGACCTGCAGTGGCCTGAGCCCGTGTTCGGGCGCCTGGCGTCCCCTGGCTTCCCAGGGACGTATGACAACAACCAGGAGCAGCACTGGACCCTGACTGCACCCCCCGGCTACCGCCTTCGCCTCTACTTCACCCACTTTGACCTGGAGCTCTCCCACCTCTGCGAGTACGACTTCGTCAAGGTGCTGGCAGGGCAGGGATGGGGGTGCTTCCCGTGGCCTGCGGGGTGGTTCCCAAGGACTGGCCAGGGCTGAAGGACACCTGGGAGCAGGGTCTGGTCTCAGCCAGGAGGGAGGGCCGGCCTAGGTCTTGCCTTCTCTCTCTGTGACCCGCAACCCCACAGCTGAGCTCGGGAACCAAGGTGCTGGCCACACTGTGCGGCCATGAGAGCACAGACACAGAGCGGGCGCCCGGCAATGACACCTTCTACTCGCTGGGCTCCAGACTGGATGTCACCTTCCGCTCCGACTACTCCAATGAGAAGCCGTTCACAGGCTTTGAGGCCTTCTACGCAGCAGAGGGTGAGTGGAGGAGGGTCCTGCAGACGACAGTCTGTAGCTGGGGGGCACCTGTCTTAGGGCAGGCCAGCTCTGCCTTCAGTCTCCCACCTCCCCTGGGACTGGATTCCTGTCAACCAGCAGGACAGTCCACGGCCTGACATCACCCGAAATGTAAATACCAGTATCAGCCACGACCTCTGCTCACACAGACTGAGCCCCAGCTCTGAGCCAGGGGCCCGCGCCACATCACCTCTAAGGACACAAGCACCAAGGGCCCCATGGGAAAGTGAAGTCCCACCAGTGGGCGTGCTGCTGAGGACACACAGAGCATGGCGCGCCATCTCCTTGCCTGAGCTTCACATGAAATCTGACATTTGATTTCAGATTCTGGCCGCTGCAGGGACCAGCTGTGTGACCTTGGGCAAGCGGCTTAACCTCTCTGTGCTCCTTAGGAGGCTGCTGCATGGGTTCAGGGGAAGCTAGCATAGGGGCCTCGCCCACTGTGTTTGATTGCTGGCTGCTCCCTTCACTAGCTGGGTGGCCTTGGGCAGGACACAACCTCTCGCTAGTTTTAAAAAGGCAGTATTTACGTTGCTGGGAGGTTACAATGACCCGAGCCCTGGCACCAGCCCACCCTTGGGACATGCTGAGGCTTCCTCTCAGGTCAGCCACTGAGGTCGCTGGTCTGCTGAGTCTGAGGCCAGGCCAGAGCCTGGTCCCATCTCCTTCCCTCCACAGACATCGATGAGTGCCAAGGAGAGGCACCTGCCTGCGACCACCACTGCCACAACCACCTGGGTGGCTTCTACTGCTCCTGCCGAGCGGGCTATGTCCTCCACCACAACAAGCGCACCTGTTCGGGTGAGCCAAGGCTGCGGAGGAGGGGAAGGGCCCCCTCCCTGCCACAGCTGCTCTGCCCAGGGGTCTGGAGGGACCACTTGGCGCTGGCTGGCTGGGCACGTCTGGGTCCCTTTCTCCGCCACCTCAGCCCCACTTTGTTCCTCCATGCCATCCCACCACCCACTCACTTTCTGCCTTCTTCCCGCCCCTCCATCGTGCCCGGCTCATTCTCTCCCTGTGTACCTGGCCCCATCTGGGCTCTCGGAACACCTGACCCAGCCACCTCCTTGCCTTGCGCAGCTGTCCCAGCTGCCGGGGTGGGACAGTGACAAGTTCTAGGTCCTCTGGCCAAGTCTGGTTCACCAGGGCTCCTTCCCTCCCCAGAACTTCAGGGTGGGGGACAGGGCATGCGGCCTCCACTGCCCGGACCCCTACCCCGTGCCCCTGCCAGGCGCCTGGATGGGATCCAGCTGGTGCCCTGGGGAGTGGGCAGCCCCCACCTGGCTGGCGCTGACCCTGCCACCCCCTACTAGGTCTCTCCCTGTCTCTCTGATCTCTCTTCCAGAGCAGAGTTTCTAGCCTCTCCTCCAGCTCTGGCCTGCCCAGCCGGTCAGAAGCCAGAGCGAGCCCCACTGGCTATAGCTCTGGGTGAGGCCGAGACGCCTGCCACCTGCAGCCCCCCATCGCCCCACCCCCGGCCTAATAAACCTGGCTCCACCTCCACCTGCTGCTGCGTGTCTCTGGGGTTGACGATGGGGGAAGGCAGCCCTCTCTCCCCTCTCCCTGCCCGCCTTAAAGCCTGGATAGAGCCCCCTCCATGGAGCTACAGCTTCCTTTGCCAGGAGGGCTCACTCCAGCCCCCATCTGGAAGATGGGGCACCCCCTGAGACCTGGAGAGGGGTAGGGGCTTACCTGAGTTCATACCGGGCACTGGGTCCCCAGAGGCTGAGCTCTTTGGACCATCTCCTGCTCAGAGGCAACTCAGGGCCCATGTGTGCAGGCCTGGGGGTGCCTGACTCAGGCAGGGATTGAGGGGCAGTCTGGTCCCCCAAATCCAGGGGCAATTCCCTCTGCCCCCCAGGGAGCAGCCTCATGAAGAAGGAAGGCAGCGACTCCCCACTCCTAGAACCCTCCCCCTCTGCAGCCTGGGCTTGGGGGATGTTGGGGGGGGCAGACCCCTCCAGTGAGGGACAGAACCTCGTGCTTCATTGGCAAGAGCAGAATCAGACTCGTTTAAGATCACTGTCGACTTGAACTTCCCTTAACTACCCCCAGAGCAGAGCCCAGACCTGGGGGAAGGGGCAAGGAGAGGCCCTTCCAGACTGCTCCGCAAGGCTGGGCCGGTCCCAGATGGGTACGGGTAGAGGTCCCCTAGTGCTGAACTTGGGAATCGCTGGGCTGGGTGTGTGGAAACTCTGGAGATGGCTGGAAGGGCCCCTAGGCTCCGGGAGACTCTCCCCCTTTCCCCAAACTCCTGGGGACCAAGGAGAGCCCCCTTCCTCCTCCTCCCAGTGCCTCCTGTCCCTCGGCACAGCCTGGGCTCACTAGGCCTTCACCTCAGGGGTACAGCTCTGGCCCAGGACAACCCCACCCTCTTGTGGGTGGGAGTGGGGGCCCCTGGTGAACTTCCGTCCCAAGTGCTACCTGTTTCAGCTAAGCCTCGAGGCAAGAGAAAACCCTCCTTAAATTGTCCCTGCAGCCATCGGCGTGGAGTGTTTGGTTTCTGGAGATGCCTGTGGGGCTGGCCATATGCATGGCTCTGGCCAGACCCAGGGACACAGATGTCCCAGCCACATCCCTGTCCTTGTGCCCTGCTCCCCAGAGGCAGCCCACCCTGTGGTCTACAGTGAGGGCTGACAGATGGGGTACTGAGTCATGCCCCGCCATGTCCTCTTCCCTTTCCCCAGCCCTGTGCTCGGGCCAGGTCTTCACTCAGCGGTCTGGGGAGCTCAGCAGCCCCGAATACCCACAGCCGTACCCCAAACTCTCCAGTTGCACTTACAGCATCCACCTGGAGGAGGGGTTCAGTGTCATCCTGGACTTCATGGAGTCCTTTGACGTGGAAACGCACCCCGAAACCCCGTGTCCCTATGACATCCTCAAGGTCTGGTTCTGGGACCCTCATCTCATCCTGGATTCTCCCCCTCTGCCTAGCTGCCCCCCACCAATGTTTCTGTCCAACTGGGTGACACCCCACCACCACCTCTCCAGACTTTCTATGGGGGTCCAAGCCAGGCTGAGGCCTTCAGAGGGAGGGAGGGATAGGGCGAAGGGAGCCCCTCTATCCCTGGCCTGGGTCTGCGTCCTCAGCCCTTCCTGAACTGCTAGCGGGGAGGGAGCGGTTTGCTTCCCTCTAACCCAGGCAGGGCCCTGGCAGCAAGTCCTGAGGTTTCACAGGGCTCCCCTTCCTCAGATTCAAACAGACAGAGAGGAATATGGGCCATTTTGTGGGAAGACTTTGCCCCACAGAATTGAAACGAAGAGCAACACCGTGACCATCACCTTTGTTACCGATGAGTCAGGGGACCACACAGGCTGGAAGATCCACTACACAAGCACAGGTGAGCGAGTGGGTCTCAGATCCAGGTGGGGAAGCTCAGAGCTGCCATCTCTTCCGGAGTGTCAAGAAACTACATAGGAAGAACTCTTTCCGGGCCAGGCCTAGGAAGGGAGACCAGGTTCGAGTGGGTCAGTCCGTGAGGCAATGGTCATCCCTCCCTCCATCCACTCATCCACCTTTCCATCCATCCACCTCCCATCCACCCAACCACCCATCCACCCACCCACCCACCCATCCAACCGCCCACCCATCCATCTGCCCACCCATTCCTCCAACCATCCATCCACCCATCCATCCCTCCCTCCATCCACCCATCCACCCACCCATCCATACAACCACCCATCCAACCGCCCACCCATCCAACCACCCACCCATCCATCCAACCACCCACCCATCCATCTGCCCACGCATTCCTCCAACCATCCATCTACCCACCCATCTATCCACCCATCCATCCCTCCCTCCATCCACCCATCTACCCACCCATTCATCCAACCACCCTCCCACCCACCCACCCACCCATCCTTCCATCCTATAGTTGTGTGTCAGGGATATGTAACACAGAATCCAGAGTTCTCACAGCCTCTGCCCTCAGTCCACTGGGGGGACAGTTACAGCAATATAACTGGAGACCTGTGGCAAGCACAGCCTTAGAGCCAAGCACTGGGCAACATGAGAGTCCAGAGGAGGGACCTGGCCCAGGGAGGGGCTGGGGGTTAGGATAGGTATCCTGGAACAGGGAACATCCGAGACTGGATTTAAAGGATAAGTATGTGTTGGAGGACGGTGGAAGGGTGTTCCAGGTGGAAGGAAGAGTGTGTGCAAAAGCCCAGAGGGTCCACTGCTCAGGGTGAGGAGCTGTGGAGGGGCGGTGGGTGGGAGTCGGGGGTTGGGGGTGGGGCTTCCAATGGTGAAGGGTTGGGCTGGCACTACACTTCAGGAGTCTGCCGCAGGGCCTGTCAACTCTGCCTCTCTGTGCTGCCCCCATGGCCCTGGCTCTGACCTCTGGGGTCCCACCAGAACATCCACCACCTCTTCCTCATGACAGACCCTCAAACGCTTGAAGCACTGGGCTCCTGCAGGGCCACCGAGGCTGTCCCTGGAGATCGGGACTGCATGGGACTGAGTGCCACCCCAGGATGCAGCCTGGGTGAGGTGCACGCAGCAGCTCCAGTGACTTAGCAGGGATCATTGGGCCAATGAGAGCCACTGCTGGAGGGAGAGGGGACTCCACAGCCACCAGGCAGGTTCTGAGGGCAGCTGTGGGGGATGGCCTGAAGCCTCAGGGTGAGAGCAGGCCAGGGTTTGGAGTTAAGAGTGGAAGACAGTGCTTGGCTGAGTCTCCCTGGTGGCCCTGCGCACTGAGGGTGGGTGCTCATGAGGGGCAGCCCGAGGCTCCCTGAGTTAGTCTGGTCTTTGCCATGCTGCTGTGAGCCCCCATTTTCTCCCTATGCCACGGTGGCTGTCCCTGGGCTGTTGTGGGGTTTAATTACAGCTCACTCTTTCTGAGACTCAGCTGAGTGCTGTCCTGGGTGCTTTACCTTTGATCCCCACAACAGCCCTATTATCATACCCCCATCTTACAGATGAGGAGACTGAGGCTCAGAGAGGTTGCAAATGGGGAATGAAGGGCTGTGATTTCAGCC
Organism: Cynocephalus volans; assembly: GCF_027409185.1. Taxonomy (NCBI): domain Eukaryota; kingdom Metazoa; phylum Chordata; class Mammalia; order Dermoptera; family Cynocephalidae; genus Cynocephalus; species Cynocephalus volans. The sequence goes on along the minus strand of NC_084467.1, from coordinate 8,594,297 downwards.
CATGCAGGCTAGCTCTTTTCCTCGAAGTTACACACTCTCGGTTTTGAGCTGTGTGTATAGAGCTCCTGGCATGGCGTAGACACCCCGCCTGTGGTGACTGCACTATCCTACTACATACCTGGCTTTCTTAGATACCTTTGAGTCCCAGGCAAAGCAACAAATCTTAATTTGTATAAGCAACGGGGAGTTTAATCTTTCCTTTGGTTTTAAATCTTAAGAACCCTATTCTGCTTGTAGCAAGCTCTCTTTACATGTTAAGTGCTTCATTTATAAACCAAGAACTTCAGATTGCTAAATTGAGACTTGGCTGCTGTAGACCACATCGAAACCCAAAGCCTGGTTTCCTCTGTGCAGCGCAGCCTTGCCCTTATCCGATGGCACCACCTAACGGCCACATTTCACCTGTGCAAGCCAAATACATCCTGAAGGACAGCTTCTCCGTCTTTTGTGAGACTGGCTACGAGCTTCTGCAAGTGAGTCAGTACAAGACTAAGTATACCACAGTCACAATTGCTTTGCAGTATGTACATATTTTTATCAGCAGGTATGTGAAGGGAAAATGGGAAAACGCGGTGTATCAGCATGGTGGTTGCTTGTGTCTATACTCAAATGATAAAAATCAGACTGGTTTGTGGAGGATGCGAGGGATGACTAGAGAATTTCATAGACATCTCCCTTGGGAATCCGTTTTGTGAGCAACTTTGGAATGCTGCTGATTAAAGCGGGCACCTTTTCCATTTGTTCACACAGCGACTTTCTGTAAAGAGGCCGAAGCCACAGAAAGATGTTTGCTGTCCTTCCTCCACGTGCTCTGTGATGGCACCTTGTATTAAATTAAGGTCCTCCCCCACTTAAATAATGACCTTTCCATGAAACAATTTCTGGGCCCACAAAAAATTGGACGACCCTGGGAAAGAGTGTATTCTGCAAAATTATAAATAGTGATCACTGTTAAAAGGGAGAGGGAGTATAATTTTTAAAAATGCTTAGCATGTTGCTTTAGGGGCACAGGTAAGAGAGTAACACATCCTCTTTATGTTCTTCAAAATTGTCACTGAATCCCAGTGGTAAAAAGTAATAACATTGAAATGAGAGCTAAGTATGCAACCCACAGTCCTACAGCGGGCCAAAACCAAAAAAAAAAAAAAAAGGCAGTTTTCCCACCAAGCAAACTTCTTGGGTGGGCTCTTTTCCACAGCTCTTTGGACCGCAAACCTTTTGTTTCTGATTTAACACACACAAAAATCCTGATATCCTTTGAAGCATAAAGCTTCTGCCAAAGCCATCTTCTTCCACTTTCAATGTTTGATTTTATTTTGGGGGGCAGCTGGCCAAGGCAGGAATTGAACCCTGGACCTTGGTGTTATCAACGCCATGCTCTAACCAGCTGAGCTAACCAGCCAGCCCCCGCAACATTTTAGAAAAACATTATTTCAGTAAGTGAAAGTGTTTCCCTATAAACGACACTGGCAGAGAAAGCTGATTGAGAACATACGCGAAGCTTATGGCAGTATTTCGAGTAGCCGTCTTCTGGCTAACGCACACAGTCTACAAAGATACACAGACACACTCACTCTGCGTCCGACCATGCTGGCCTTTCCCAAACTTAGGACCACAGCCCTCTGGCACTTTATATAAAGAAATGGTGAGACATCAGCAGAAACTTTGAGATCTGACGTGTTCTTGGATTACAGTGGATGTAAACACCATATCATAAATTGCTGCACAGGTCAACATTTGAACCATAAAATGACAATACATGTTGAAAGACAACTACATAACATGGGTATCACAGACCAGCAGAGCTGCTGGCAGCACATACACACATGCACCAAGGTAGCTGGGCTGTGTGTTCAAGTGCCAGGTATCCCTCACATCACCACACACAAATCCTAGTTATGTGACTATCACTCACCCTTGGGAGCATCTCATGAAACACTAGAATAGGAACTACTGTGAGAGCACAGCTGTAGGGAGTGATTTTATGATGTAAACAAGGAAATTAATATTTTCTGAATTCCTGTTTAGGATAATTTGCCCCTGAAATCATTTGCTGCAGTCTGTCAGAAAGATGGATCTTGGGACCAACCGACGCCAGAGTGCAGCAGTACGGTCGTGTGGTGGCAACACTTCCCACCCCTGCTTCTGCTGCCCATCACTGCTTCTCTTGCTGTTCTTTTTTTTTTCTTCCACTTGTCAGGGCTTGAATTCCAAACGTGCTTCTCTTTCCCAGTCTCTCAGTGCATTCTTAGAGGTTAAAACTGAACCAAACTACCAGGGAAAGTATTCACTTTAGAAATGTGCACTCTTTAAAAATATTTTTTCTAAGTAACTCACTGCAGAAAATCGGGAATACAGAAAATTACATTTTAATATCTGTAATACCACCACATGAGAGTACAACCACTTTGCTGTTTTGGTGTGTATCTCTCCAATTACACACATCTCACGGGTAAACATGTATATGCTACCTATGTAGGTAATTTTATGTGTGTATATACACACACCCACCAAACTGGGCTAATGGTGTACATTACATTTTGTGAACTAAGAATCTTAAGACATTTATAGTATTTTTTCAACTATAAAAGTATAAACCTGTTAATTGTAAAACAGAAATTTACGAAAATGCATAGTGGAAACATCTCTTGCACAATCTCCCCAAACTACCACTGAGTTTGGAGGTCTATTCCTTCACATTCTTTATCTCTTGTGTTACATATACAATATATTTCATTATTATTTATTTTTAAGCCAAAATAGAATATTAAACCTACTTTTCTTCTTATAGTGTTCAGGTAACTTTCCACATCAATCCAAATATTAATAGAGCCACTTCTTTTCATGGCTGCATGACATCAAATCACACGACATGTGATTCTATTTAATCTGCTTTCTATTGTTTCCAATATCTTTGCACATTTTGTGCAAGGGTTTGCACAGAGTAAGTTCCAAAGGGAATTTATTTATTTTTTAAAAGATGACCGGTAAGGGGATCCACCCTTGACTTGGTGTTGTCAGCACCACACTCACCTAGTGAGCTAACCGGCCATCCCTATATGGGATCCGAACCCGTGGCCTTGGTGTTACCAGCACCACACTCTCCTGAGTGAGCCACGGGCCGGCCCCAAAGAGAATTTAAATATATTTTTTTAACCAATTTGCACTTCCACCACCAAGTCTACTGATTCAGTGAAGATGAGCTGGCACTGACAGGAGTGTTGCGAGTCAGAGGTCTGGGTTTGAACCCTGACTCTGCCACTTTTTGTTGTGCAGTTGTGGGCAGTCAACCCCCCACCCCCACCCCATTTTCTCATCTACAGAACAGAATGCCCATGTCACAGAGTTGCTGTGAGAATGAAAGACAACATGGGTAAAGCACATGGCACAGAGCCAGGCACGCAGCTAGTAAATTGCTAAAAAACTAGTATTTAAATGTAATCTTTTAATATCCACAATGGAAATACACCAATTTTTGTCTATTGTGTAAAAAACGTATGACTTTCAGACTGAAGTCACTTCATCTCTTTTGTCTCACGAATTGGTTAGTTATTTCACATTAGTAATGTCCTAACAACTGTGAATTCTAATCCAAAGTCAAGGTATGAGTGATGAAACTGCCAACATCCCACAAGTTTTGGGGCTTTTATTATTTTTTTAAAAGATGACCAGTACGGGGACCTCAACCCTTGACTTGGTGTTATCAACACCACACTCTCCCAAGTGAGCCACAGGCCGGCCCTAAGTTTTGGGTTTTTAAATCACCACTTCCAGTTCATTTTTATGGTGGCTGGCCAGTAAGGGGATCCAAACCCTTGACCCTGGTTTCACTAGCACCATCCTCTAACCACCTGAGCTAACCGGCCAGCCCTCACTTTCAGGTCACCTGAAAAGGATCATTAAGAACAGGCTGAGTCCTTCAGTACTACTATTTTACTTCAAACCAGGCTGTGCCGTGTTTTCTTCAATGTTGCTGGTTTGCTGCACATTTTTACATTTGAAGTGAGAGCGGTAAGGAACCCCAAATTCTCTTCCTTCAGGAAAGGCATCACACCACTCCTTCCCCCAGGGACGACTCCCCCCCCCCGCCCCCCGCCTAGTCTAGCCATTGAGTTAGGAACAGGGATGAGAGTAATGCCTTAAAATTGCACTAAAGGGACTCTCCATTTCTAGAGATGAAATTAAGGATATCCACCACACAGAGGAAAATGAATATGGCTTCGAGTTATAGCCTCACACAGCACAACCACCTATCTAGATTAGTTGCTGTGGTCTCCAGACCTCTAATATAAGCATTGAAAGTACAAATGGACTCTTCCCTCCGCCTATTTCTTTACCAGTTGTTGACTGTGGCCCTCCTGATGATCTACCCAATGGCCAAGTGGAATATATCACAGGTCCTGAAGCGACCACGTACAAAGCAGTGATTCAGTACAGCTGTAAAGAGACTTTCTACACAATGAAAACGAATGATGGTAAGCAAATTTTTCAAAGTTGGGGGTGGGCAATATTTGGAACTTGAGCCCTCATGGTCTGAAAATAAACTTTAACCAACATTTTTGGTTAAGGAAAGACAAAAGATTAAAAGGCACTTTTCCTGCCCGCTAAGTGAAATATTATAGCTGAAGTGACTTTAATGTCAATTTGCAAGAATCTGAAAACAGATCTTATCTAGTAAATGACTACTACAAACACACAATATATTCCAAATGGTTTAATTTAACAAGTCAAAACCTTATCATTAAGCACTTGAGATCTTGATACATATTCAAGTTAAACATCTAAAAGGTTTCCACTTTGCAAGCAAACATGGTAATGCAGAGACCTCCTATTTATGAAATCATGTAAAATGGTTATTCAGACACCTCTATTTCCCACTGATGCTCAAGAATCAACATTTTTCAGGGGAGTATTCAAGCAAATGACAACCACCTTATACATGCAGTTAAACATTTTTGCTTTTCCAATGATTTGCAGGTAAATATGTGTGTGAGGCTGATGGATTCTGGACGAGCTCCAAAGGAGAAAAATCACTCCCAGTCTGTGAGCCTGGTAATGGATACATTTATACAAGAGATTCGTAATTGACAGGAAGTAGAACTGGGTAGGAGACAATACGGAGAGCTTTAGCTGTGGTAGGCAGAAAACAGAACTTCAGTACTTGGCTCTTAGGCCAAGTTATTATTTCCAAATAATATGTTCTCATTATCCCCTCTCCATATGAAGAGGTTGTTCAGTGCTGACTACATCAGTCATTTGATTATTCCTGAACTTATAACTAGGCAAGCATAAAAAATGAAATGATTTTAAAATTATCTTGAACCATTTATACATTTATAAATATGAGTTTTGTTGAGTTACTTTTCTTCTCTGTAAAAATACTATTAAAACCCAAAGCTAATAACTTCATTATTTCCCTAAGCAATTGTTTGCAATGACATCTAGTTTTTAAACATTAATGCAATTTGCCTTTCAATAGTACATGAAAAAAAATTTTTAACCATTGGCTCCAAAGATTATAGTTGAGTAGAATGATTTTTTTAAAAAACCAGAAAAATAATAATATATTCAATACCCCTGTGTTATTTGGCTTAAATTAAGTTTTTTTTTTTTTTTTTTAACCTATACTTGGCCAACACAACATTTCTAAGTTTTAATACAAGTGTACTGTCACTAAGGGAAACACATATGCTACACTAATGAGCGACAGTATTTAGTTTGCAATAAAGACACATAAAATTTAGTGTTTAGAAGAATCAACTAGAGCAAAAATAAAAATTTCTGAAACTGAAAAGTGCTGGCTACAACTGCAACATTCTAATTTTAAAACATTTATATGTTCAAAGGTGAAAGTAATTTTGCAATTCCTGATAGTGACCTTAGTTCCTGCCTTCCCAGAATTACATGATAAATACCCTATTTGACAAATAAGAAAACAGAAGCAATAAAAAGGTTATGTCCTTTCACTTCTTTGTACATCATTCAGCGCATCAGCTCAGGCAGTTTCTGTTTGCCCTATTAAATAACTTACCCAATCTTATAGATCAAATTCTTTCAGTAAAACAAAATTTCTGAACGTTAATTTTCACTAATCTCATTTTCTGACCTAATATATACCAACAGTTTTTTTTACCCAACTGTACTTTTAAAACAGCCTCACTTGCCTATACAGGTGGACACCCACCAACTCACTCCTGTGATGTAATTTTTGGTTGACATTAAATATACTCAACTCCAATGTGGTGTTGAGAAAAATACCAATGGGCTTATACAAAGGCATATTATCTATCTGCTTCTCTCCCCAGTTTGTGGACTATCAACCCGTACTACAGGAGGTCGTATATATGGAGGGCAAAATGCAAAGCTTGGTGATTTCCCTTGGCAAGTCCTGTTATTAGGTGAAACTACAGCAGCAGGTGCCCTTTTATATGACAACTGGATCTTGACGGCTGCTCATGCCGTATATAGGCAAAAAGAAGATGCCTCTTCCTTGGACATTCGAATGGGTACCCTGAAGAGACTATCACCTCATTACACACAAGCCTGGGCCGAGGCTGTTTTTATACATGAAGCTTACACTCATGATGCTGGTTTCGACAATGACATAGCACTGATTAAGTTGAAGAACAAAGTTGTAATCAATAGCAACATCATACCTATTTGCCTGCCAGGAAAAGAAGCTGAATCCTTTATGAGGACAAATGACATTGGAACAGTATCTGGATGGGGATTAACCCAAAGGGGTTTTCTTGCTAGAAGTCTAATGTTTGTTGACGTACCAATTGTTGACCGTCAAAAATGTACTGCTGCATATGAAAAGAAGCCCTATCAAGGGGGAAGGGTAACTAATAACATGCTTTGTGCAGGCTTAGAAAGTGGGGGCAAAGATAGTTGTAGAGGTGACAGTGGGGGGGCATTAGTGTTTCTAGATAACGAGACACAGAGGTGGTTTGTGGGAGGAATAGTGTCCTGGGGTTCCATTAATTGTGGGGAAGCAGATCAGTATGGAGTATACACAAAAGTCATTAACTATATTCCCTGGATCAAGAACATAATTAATAATTTTAATCTGCATGTCCTCAATCAGTAAATGATTTCTTTTTAGAAATATCTGTGAAAGATCTTAGCAGCAATGTGATCTGAGAAGCATTAACATGGCAGTTGTTGCTCCACCCCAAATCAAACCAAACTCCAGGGTGAGTCTAAGGGCACTTCCCCACTTGTCAGTTTAATTCCACCCTTACTCGCTGATTCAAGGGGATATAAACCATAACAGTGATCATTATCTCTGCACATCCAATATAAACTCAGTGCTTAAATTATAATTACTTACAAAAACCAGTATCTTTTCATACTGGCTGTTTGCATTTCTGTAAATTGCCTGTCCATGTTTCTTGACTGTTTTTCTACTGATTTTAGACTTGTTATTACTGATATCTAAGAGTGCTTCACACGTTACAGCAGTATTGGTTCACGAATAACCCTGAATCACTTTTTTAAAAAATTTTTTTTTAAAGATGACCGGTAAGGGGATCTTAACCCTTGACTTGGTGTTGTCAGCACCACGCTCAGCCAGTGAGCCAACCGGCCCTCCCTATATGGGATCCAAACCCGCGGCCTTGGTGTTATCAGCACCACACTCTCCCAAGTGAGCCACGGGCTGGCCCCCTGAATCGCTTTTTTTGGTAAATAAGCTGGAAACATCAATGCTTTAACCCAGGTACTTACTGATTTCAATGTTAAAAAACAATACCACAAAACAGTGAGATATATGGCATTTCCACAAGATGAACTATGACATCAAAAATAGGTTGAGATATTACAGATAAACCTGTAATTATTTTTTTCTTTTACAATGAACATGAAATTCTTGGGCACAGATATGCCAAACAGCAGATCACAGATCATACAATAGCTGAGTACAGAATCCTAATACACAGTTAAGAGCTGCTCTCCTAGTACTCAACAACAAAAATTACTCTATCACATACATCTTGTGAATTACTGAGTAGTTAACATCCTACTTTTTCCTACTAAGGTCAAAATGTAAGTGCTGATTTAACCTTAAAATTCTGATCTGATTTTAGTTGATTATTCCTCCCTAAAAAGTTTTTAATAGCTAACGTTTAATAAAGTTTTCCAACTTAGCTAAATAGTTACCATTTTATGTAAAAATCCACTGTGAGTTTTGGCCTAATTTCTCGTGTATATGAAGTACACTTTCTTGAGACTCACTTTTTAAAGGTAACTTTCCAGCATCTTTGTCACATGTAAAAAAGGAATGTTTTGAGTAAGACTCCAGACACTAAACTGTGGTGGCAACAAAAATGTTTATTCAACTGGTTCAAAAATTTTTTAGAATGAATGCATTTAGATGACCAAATCCTTTAAAAAAAACAAATCTTTGCCAAATAGTTTAAGTACTTCTAAACTTCATTTTTTAAAGAGAATAAATACCCATAGCTATGTAATACCATAAACATGTTAATAAAAGGCTACTCAACATTTAAAGCCTTCTATGACCAGTTACTAGACTTATACAAGTGTAAATAAGGTATTAAAACCATGCCATTGACAAGTTAACTTACCCCTGGGCTCCTTGAAGGCTTGTCAGTTTAGTCTTTGGAGGTCCCCGAGTACCATTTTAAGTGTTACCATGTTACTGCTGCTGAGTAATAGTGCAACTGCTAAAATGCAAAATTCAGACGGTACAGGGTTTGGAAATCATGCAGATTTAGATGTAGAAAAAAAAAATTAAAACAACTCAAGATCCTTTACAGAGGAATCTGAATAACAATGTGGCGATCACAGTCTAAAGGATGACTTCATTTATAAATGTTTAAAACACGTTAACTTGCAAAATGACAAACCTATTTATCATAATCTAATTAGGTAAGGGCATTAGGTAAACTACCAACACAAAAAACTGTCACAATCTTCCAATTAGAAAATGAATTACCCTCCCAGAATTAATAGTTACATAAAAAGTACAATAGAGAACCAATATATTATTGCTTTCATATACTTAACAATGCATTGTGAGAGTCTAATCTGAGTTTTGTAAGTGATTTTATTACTATATTCCCCCACCTTTGGAGGATAAAGCCCCTTTCACTTAACACTTCCACAGACAGACAACCCACCCTACTAGTTCTTAAAGCTATCAGGCTTCTTAATGGATTTCAGGCACATGATAATTTGTGGTTTCTTCTACTTTATCCCTATTGCAATTAATTCCACTTTTCAAATCCCAAACTGATATTCCCTTTTCAAATGATATGCTTTGCTACAAAGCATTTGAAAATAATCAACATTGTTCTGTCCACTTCCCAAACAATAATATTTTTAGAAGGCATGATTTCCCCATGGAGATTTTTCAGGCCATGTAAATAGAGCATCACCCAAATGCACAGAGGCACTAAGAAAAAGCTGGAGGGTACTGCTTACCATTTTAGGTGTGGTCACCCAGACTTATTAAAAACTAGATTTAAAAGAAAAAAAAAAAACTTTTCACTTTGGACAATGCAAGAACAAATAGCAATTAAGTCTGGGTATCAGGTGTCAATGCATGACAGGTGATGAATCCATTTGACTTGAGATAACTTTTCAAATAAGTTTATTTGAAGCAAAATAAACTACTGCCAAGAAACTTTATGAAAGTTCCATCTCAAAAGGGTCAAAAAAGGGGAATTAACTGCTATGAATTCTTTGCATTCAGGGCTGCAAAACAAAGACACATATTATTTAAATCAGTTTTATTTAAGAATTTCCAACATTGACAACTCTTATAAAAAGCATCCAAGCACAGGACACAGAACTGCAGCAAACAGCATTCTTATGGGTAGCTAACAGACATTAGAACTTCCACCCTTCTTTGAGACACCTGAGCTCACTGGTGAACTCTGCTTCCAAGTACTCCTGCAAAGCACACCACAAGCTCAGTCCATATTCTCAACCCATCAGCTTCAGTTCACATTACCACACTTACATATCAGTAACAGAAGAGAACACACACCATACAGCATTCACAGCAGTTGACAAAAGGGTAGGGGAAATACAAGTATCGTTTCACTTAACACATTCAACTAATGTGGGTTACCTAAGAACAAAACTCACTTAAAGTCTTCCAACAGATGTGGATGTCCTTTGAATGCAAAAAACATTCGTACGTTATTTGCTAGCATTGCTCTCTGCACACTCTCACCAAAGCCACAGGATTGAGAGACACATCTCGCCAAGTTAAAAAATATCCATTATGCACCACCAAGTCTCTGCACGCGCTCTCTCCTTTTCTCGCTCATACTATCCTTTCATGCCTCGGCACCACCATCAATCCCACACAAGGTTTCAAAAGTTCAAACAGCCTTCTGGTTCCATATCACAGCCTTGCGTTCATAGCGTTGATACGACTCCATGAAATAAAGAGTAGCGGATAAAAATGGGACACCCACCGTCAAAGACGCAGCCTGTGCAGTGTGATGACGAATTCTTGAATGAGAAAGCATGTAGACAGAAGTATTCCTATGGCAGAATATTTACAGCACTATTTTCAATGAAGTGCTTCTTCCATAAACATTTGAAATGAGATGAACTGCAGAGATTAAATGAAGGCTTCATATTGTACTTTTGTATATGAGGGGAGACAAGTGTTAGAAAAACAAAAACAAAAGAACCAGACACTGTGACACCATGATCTCCCAAAAGGAGATTTTCCTAAGGGAAAAATCCATATGGTGGGGTTCAAATTAAAACAAGGAGAAAAGAATGTAGTTCTAATCAATGGTTGCCATTTTGAACATGCAAAGAATTCACTTGATAAGTCCAGGGATAAAACATTACAGGAAAAACCTTTTGATATCAATCGTAGTGTGTTGGTTTACCAATCAGGCAAACAGCAGTTCACTTTCAACCACTCAATATTTCAACCCTTTATGTAACAAAACTTATAAAATTCCTTTAGTTCTTCCTCTTTTTCTAAAGAAAAATGTCAAAAATACTGCTGAATATACTCCACACTGAACAAACCAATTTTTGAAAATTCTTAGTACATATGTATTTTACAATATACTTACCATGAGTTTAGAAAAATTTGAATTCCCACCATTCTATACCAACCAACCATAACTCACTGTCTACATGCCCCAGCCAGAAGATTTAGAATCCATGCTTGAGCCAAAGCCTCCATTAAAACCACTGCCGGACCCTGCATTTGATGCTGATCCCCAACCAATTGCTGCACCAGAATTAGAACCACTGTAAGAGTTATTTCCAGAACCAAAGGCCTGATTTGGCTCTCTCTGCATGTTGCCTTGGCTTTGGTTATTACCTGAAGGACCTGACTGGTTCTGCTGACTGGCTAACATGCCCATCATACCCCAACTGCTCTGCAGTGCTGCCTGGGCTGCAGCCATCATTGCTGGATTAATGCTGAAAGCACCAAAGTTCATCCCTCCACCCATATTACTACCTTGATTGTTTCCCAAGCCAGCTCCACCTCCTCTACTATTACCAAATCCACCCTGATTCCCAAAGCCACCTGGATTACCACCAAATCTTCCACTTCTTTCTAACTGTCTATTGCTATTGTGCTTAGGTTCGGCATTGGATATATGTACGCTGATTCCTTTAATGATCAAATCCTCTCCACAAAGAGACTGGGCAACCTATAAGAAATAGGGGATGCAAACAAAAGAGATTAAATCACTGACTTACACATCAAAGTAGCAACAAAACCTAGATTTCAGGCATAATTTATCAAAGCTGGAGGAAAAATAAGCAATGAATGCTCATTTCATTTAAACCCCCAAAACATTACAACAATGTTTAACTGTCAGAAAGAGAGAACAAACCTAAGTATACTAGAGATGGGGGGAGAGATGGAGGGGGTTTGGGGAGTGATAGGTCCGGTAAAGGGCATAAAGAAAAAAATCATGGTTTGTAATAACGAATATGCTAATAATATAAAAAAAAAAAACCCAATATAGTCTCCAGCTTTAATAATGCCAGCAATATTTCAGTTTATTTTCAAAAGATATGTAACACTCCCAAATACCACACATTGAAAAATATCTAAAGGTATATTTAACTTTAGATATCTCAGGTATAGATTTAGGTATCACAAGTATTTAGGCCAATATACCCCACACCTGACAAGGTCAGAAAACTTAGCTAAGAATGGCAATCAACTGAATGGGAAAAGTTCAAAAGAAATTACTTAATTAACTGGGAAATTATTAAGGAGAAAAATACCTGATCATCAGCAAACGTAACGAAGGCAAAAGCCCTGAATGGTTTGGGAATGAAGACATCTACCACTTCTCCGTACTGACAAAAGAACTGCTGCAGCTCATCAGCAGTCATGTCCTCTGTACAACGCCCAACAAATACCTTTCTGCTTCTTAAAGGCTCGTCTGGGCTTTGCTAGTCAAATCAAAAAGAAGGAAAAAATCAGAAATATTTTATGAGCAATGAAAAGATAACTATGGTACAGAATGTAACAAAATCTTTCTGCCTTGTATAGCAGGTCAATCATTAGAAAGTAGGTATACTCAGGGCCGGCCCATGGCTCACTTGGGAGAGTGAGGTGCTGCTAACACCAAGGCCACAAGTTCGAATCCCTATATAGGGATGGCCGGTTCGTTCACTGTCTGAGCGTGGTGCTGACAATACCAAGCCAAGGGTTATGATCCCCTTACTGGTCATCTTTAAAAAAAAAAGAAAGCAAGTAGGTATACCAAATTTTTGCATCAGTGCTTCTCTTTATTGTAAGACTTCAATAAAAAATAAAGTTTTAAGTTATAAACACAAATTTGGATTTAGGAAAGTCAATGACTGAGAAATGTCCTGGCAAAGATAATTATGTTTTGCTTTCTTGGAACAAGGTAGGCCTTTATAACAAGATTAATATAATATAATCTGACTGTCTTTATGTTTTAACATATAACTATGAAAGACACTGTTAACTCAACAGAAGTAACAAGAGAAAAGAAAAAAAATGAACAAAATTCTAGTTTAGAGGAGTAATACACTAAATATTTCAAACAAACATAAAACATAGAGCATGCATTAAGGTCTTACAGTTTCAATAAGGCAAAAGATTTCAAGAACACATCCTGCCACTACCTTTTCCAAATACATTTAATGTCTTATTTTAGTGTCTAGGGAGTTTGTCAGCAAAAGTTCCCAATGCATAGAAGGAAATAGAGCAAATTACCTTAGAATTAGGAAGCTTACAGTCACACCATCGTCCATCTATCATATGTCGCTGTGACATTACTTTCACCTGGGTTTCATATTCCGTAAAACGAACAAAGCCAAACCCTTTTGAATGACCTGTTTTAATATCTTTCTTGACCTAGAAAAGATGATTTAAATTTACTCTGAAACTACACACATACACACACACAGGCCCAAAATCAAATTTCCTTGACATACAATTTGAACGGCTTCAACAGGACACAGTGGGGGCTTAATTAAAACTCAAGCAAGTTAATCTTGAGGTAAGAGCAACAAGAGGGTTAATATTAAATCCAGATCATGTCAGCAGTAGCGTAATACTCATTTAAACAGCAGAATTTTAAGACATTCATTTAAGAATGAATGCAAAGATAAACTAGATTCAATGTTTACAAAATCTTAACTAATTGAACGGGAAGAGCAGAAAATCTCCCGTAAATAACATAAAAAGAAAAAAGCGAGAGAGCTAGCTGGTTAGTTCAGTTGTTACAGCATGGTGCTGACAATACCAAGGTCCAGGGTTCAATCCCTGTACCAGCTGGCCATCAAATAAAAAGAAAAAAGCGAATGTCATCTACTTTCCTTAAGCCTTCAGGCAACAGTAGGATTTTACAATACCAAAGGCAAAAATATATGATGCATGCATGAAGGAAAACACTGTAAGCCAAATTTTTTAAGCATCCCCTATGTATAAATACAACAAATATTAAAAGTACTGTCTACTGAAGATGAAGGACAGTGCACTAAAGTAACAGGAATGTTAGGTGCTGATTCACTAGTAAAGAAAAACTGTCAAATGAAATCAAAGTTTACCTGCACCATAAGAACTTCTCCAAATGTACTAAAATACTCTTTTAGATCCTGTTCAGTTGTTTTCCATGGGAGACCCAACACTATTAAATCAGATGTTTTCTGGACTGCTCTTTTCACCTTCACTGCTGATGAAGCATCTGTCTCATCCATTTTTCTTTTGTTATCTAAACAAAAGAAGCAGAAACCTTTCAGAAATCTTTAGCACTTCTTTAAATACACAGTTTAACTCCTACATCTAGAAATGAGAAGCAAAAGAAAAAAAAAAAAAAAAAAAAAGACAAGCAAAAAGAAGATTCTAAGAATAAAACAGAACTTTTGGCAAAGAGTGATGGCTTGAATAAGTGGCTGAGGAGCTTTTCTAGTGTAAATTCAGGGATTCACAATCCTGGTTTTGTAATACCAAGACTACAATCAATTATATGTTTTCCCTCTCAAAAGCTTTATCGAAACAGAAATAATTCTACTTCACTTTGACTTTAAAACACATTAGGTAGGACAGCTGGTTACAGTGTAGCACTGATAATACCAAGGTCCAGGGCTCCATCCCCTGCGTTGGCCAGCCGCCAAAAAAGAAAAAAAAAAGAAAATTAAGCAGAAAAACTGGTCAAAAAGAGTGTGATACTACTTTATGACTACTAAATATATTTGCTTAATTATCTGAATACCTATTACAAATTTAAAGGCTATATACAAAAAACTCAGCAACTTTTGTCTCCAGATGTAGACTTAAGGGTGATTTTAATTTTTCTTTTTATCTTTTCTAAACTTTCGACAATGAATACACATTAATTTTGTAATAAAAAAGAAAATCTTAAGTTATTTTATTTATTTGTTTTCTTATTTTTTGGTGGCTGGCTGGTACTCCTTATATTATTTTTTAAAACCTAACCTAAACGTAGGTTATTTAGAAAAAAAAGGGAGAAATTAAATCACATTTTCAATCTGGGTAAATATAAATCTACAGCCAATGGCTCAAGAAACAGCATACTAAAATAATCTGAGTTTATGCTATTAAAATTTTTCTAGTCTTGCACACTGACCAAATTTGATGGACTGACCTTGTTGCAATATCAAGATATAATAAAAGTAACACACATTATCAACTAGCACACATTCATATTGCTAAAATGTACCTATTTCCTTGGCACACTTCTTAATTCTTCATGTTTCCTTTTCTTAGATTTTAGAACATCAGGAATAAGAGGTAGCAGGAATAAGACCAGAACCCCCAAATTATAATGGGGACTGCAAAATTCAAGATTTGGCCTACTGCAATTGATGTTCATTAAGGGAAAAAAAGAAATCAGATTAGCTGAATGAATAAATTAAGACTGCAAGGATAATGACCAAACCAAAATACTGGGGCACTTTAAAAGAATCTACTTACAACACTGATATAATTAAAAAGCATTCTTAGTAATTCCTCAAGTTTAGCATCAACTTGGCAATGCTTGTTCAGATAATTTACTATTTAAATACATAGTTTTCTCTTTAAAAATGTTCTATAATTTCCAGTTTCCACAAGTTTACATTAGTGGTCTTCCAAACTAGTCTAACAGTAAAGTTTAAGGAAATACTTGGGTTATAGGACACATCACACCACGAAAAGACCATGATGTTACACTTAAGACGAAACACAAACCTGACCACACTTCAGCATGACTGCAAAACAAAATGGTAACAAACCTTTGGGATAGTTGACAACATATACCAGATTTCCCCAGCCAGCGTCAGGGGCATGCAGAATTCCTTCTACCAGCCGGACACCTCTCATACACTGGGAAACTGGATTCCTGTAGCGCAGCCCACATGCCCCTGGAAACTGGGCTGTAACAGTGGACAGCAGCACAGTTCCATCGTCTTCTGATGGTATTTCAATGGGCTCGTCATTCTCATCTTCGGTTACCCGAATATATTCAGACATCTTTTCTTATTTTTCTTAAAGAGAAAAAGAGATATGAATGACCAACACTCATATCAAAGGAATTGTTTCCTTACAATTAGCTGATAAAACTATCACTATGTTACTGTTCTGACTTCCAGAAAAAAATTGTTTGGATTCTTATACTTATTGGTATCCCCGAAAAATGAGGTGGCCAAGGCAAGAACTGTGACTTCCTATCGAAATGTGATGCCTCATTTTAATGAGTTCATTCATTCAATAAATATTTATGGAGTGCTACTATGCGTTGGGTGCTGAAACTGTAACTGTGAGTCCCACGTGCCATGCTGGCTGCAAGGGCATGGGCAAGGAAGAGAAAGATGGTAAACAAGTAACTATTTTATTACAATAGTGAAAAAAGTAAATAATCCCGAGGACTGGGGAGAACCTAAATTGGTTGAAGCACGTGCGTGGGTGGTTCAAAGTAGATTTCCCTAAGAAAACGATGATGCATAAGCTGAACCCTGAAGACCGAACGCCAGTGAGTCAGGTGAGGCCAACGGGAGAAAAGTTCCTCTCTGTGCCTCATTCTGGGGCTTCCGGGACTGTCCAAACTTGAGCCGCAAGGACTGCGGCGACAGGTCCCCGGTGATGCGGGCCGTCATCTCCCAGAAGCCAGCGCGTGACGGCTGAGGGAGGAGTTTTTCAGCGCGGCCCGGAGTGGGTACAAGGCCTGAGCTGGCAGTGACCCCCCCAAGTGCCAGGTCCCGAAGGTACAAGCATTGCCCGAGCCGGAGGCCAGGCCGAACCTCCGCCTCAGGCTGCACGGCACCGCGGGCCCAGCGTCCCTGCTTCGGCGCCGGCTACCGTCCCGCGCGAGGCCCTAACGATGTGTCCAGCCCGGGCAGGACGATGCAAGCCCGGCCCCACGGCTCCCTTCGGGGCGGTGGCCCGAGCCGCTGCGTCCGCCTTAGGTCGCCCTAATGCGGGAGCCGAAACACCGAGGCCATCCTCGGTGAGAAGCGTACGCAACTCACCCGCTATGCCGCCGCTAGGAAGCCCGACAGGGAAACCGAGCAGCGAGGGAGTCCGAGAGCCGTCCAGCCACCGCTTCGTTCCAACAAAATGGCGCTAGGGCCGCCTCCTCCCCCCGCGGGCCGTCGTCCTCTCCCACCGGCTCCCCGTCGAGAGGGGGAGGCCGCAGCACAGAGACACGACAGCCCTCTCCCCAGGGAGAAGGCTTTCCTCCCGGAAGTCTGAGAAGGCATAGAGTGTGTGAAGACTAAAACAAGACCGGCAGCTGGGCTTGAAAAGCTAAAGATTGAAAATATCTGAATGCGTAAGCCTTGAGCCCCCCCCGCCCCGTAACGTAGCAGATGGTTTCTCCCAACCGACCGTCGGCCCCGGATCTCGTCCGGAGCTCGCGCGATACTAGCGCAGGGTCCCGCCCAGGCAGGGTGGGGCGGGGTGGGGGCAGGGGCGGGGCGCGCGGGGCGGGGCCTTCCCAGGCCCTTCGGCTTTTCCCGCGACTTGGGAGGGAGCGGGGTGGCCAGGGCTCCTTGCCTAGAATCTAGCCGGGTGCGCCCTCTCCTCCCTCCTCTAGCCAACCTTCAAACATGGAAACAATAACTTTGTTCTAAATAAACAGCAGTAATGACGCTGTGATGTGCCAGGTGCTGTCTGTACTCACGGAGATTGCCCCAAAGGTCTTGTGTTGTCGGTACTATTGATAGGATCTTTATTCTGCAGGTGAAGAAACTGAAACACAGGGAGGTTAAGAATTTTGCAGAAGGTCACTCAAGGAATAAATGGTAGACCTGGGATTTGAATCCCAAGGCACGAAATACTAGCAAGTTCCCGCTCCAGCCCTCTAATAATGACAATAATGTGCTTCATCTAAACACGCCTTTTGTTTCGCGTTTCTGAAGTCAGTACAGTATGTGGTTTCAGTAGTTCCAATTCCCCTTGATGATGTGTCATAGCTTAATTGGCAACAATTTAAGTTTCTCAGTGTACACGTGTATCAAATTCAATGAAATGCAGTAATAGCAAAGGTTTGCACAATCTAAGTATGTTATATTTACGTGCTAACTCACTCCATCATCACAAAAATCCTGTAAGGTAGGTGCTGTTGTGAGGCACAGAGATTAAGTTCTCCTGGCCAAGTTTTCACAGCTAGTAAATGGTGGAGGCGGGATTGGAACCCAGGCAGTAGGCCTCCTGCTTCTTACAGCCTCCTGGGGAGTAAATAGGAAGTCCTGCAAATCCGTCTCTGATGCCTGCTGGTTCACAGTAACCAGATTATACCTGAACCAATTTGGAGGGGCAAGGGAGAAAGGACTGGGGGGCAGTTACAATGAGTGGCCTTTACCCACTCCAAGGGGTAGCCCTGCACACCAGAGAGGCTGAACAGATGTTTCCCATGGTCGCTGACATTGTGAAGCACAGATTCCTCCATCATCTCAGTTAATCCACCCAGCCACTTTGAGGGAGAAGTCAGTTCTTTTCATTTATTTATTTAGTTAGTTTGTTTGTTTTTGAGAAGTCAGTTTTATTATCCCCATTCTGCAGAAGAAGAAACTGAGGCTCAGAGGTCATGTGACTGGTTTGAGGTTATGCACTTGCCCAAGGACATCACCTAGCCCTTAAATTGCTGTCCCAGGTCTGTCAGACCCTATACCTGTGTTCTGTCTACCACCCTGGCCACTTTCTGGGACAGGATTGAGACTGAGGCATTTAGTGTAGGCAGTGCTTGGAGTCTTAGATGCCTGCTGCAAGTGGACAGAGCTAGGTGTGCAGAAGCTAGGGAAAAGTCACACAGAAACAAAACCGTAAAGGCTGTCCTTTTCCCCCAGAAGTTCCCCCTGCCTCCCCAGAAGTTTTCAGGCAAGTTGGGAAGACCAGCAAACACCATGAAGGTAAATAACTTGATCAGGAAGAGAATCAATACGGCCAAAGGGGGGATGGACCACAAATCCTCCCACTTCTGAGTTCATCTCTGAGTTTCAGCTTTACAGTACTGATTGTCAAAAGTTGTTTGAATTGTAGTGTTTTGTAAATTCTCCTGGTTTGCTTGCTTGTTAAGCCTACAGATTGTTAGAGGGCCAAAAAGCAACTGCTCAAACCCATCTCCTCTCTTCTGAGCATTTATGAAATGCTTTCTGAAGATAATGGGTCAGAAAGGGTTTACTGAGCCTTACCCAGTGCCATGCTAAATTGCAGTGTAGAGATACACAAGAAAAATGAAAGCCAGCCACGGCCTGGATATAATCCAGGTGGGGGTGGGGACATTCTCTAAGAGAGAATAATTGGAAAACAATGCCAGGAGGTATAAAGCATGAGGATACCAGTGCTGGACAGATGCTGAAGGTCTCAGGGGTTCCCCAGCAGCTCCCTGGGGAGCTGGCTTCCAGCATAGGAATGAGGAGTCTCGCCTGGAAAGAAAGGGCACTGGGCAGACAACTAGCGCATCTGGGAACAGGCCCCACTTTGCAACCTGGTCACTGGGGCATGCCGCCTCCCCTCCCGTTGCCTCCTTCAGATTCCCCAGAACTGTCAGCTCAATAAGGTAAGCAGGAGGGAGCTATGCAAACGTTCCTGAAAACTAAAATACCAAGGTAACAAAGATATTTAAGTGAAAGTAACTTTATTTTATCAAGATCTATTTTCTCTTAAACCCAACATTTTTAGGTCCTGCCCATATTAGAAGCTGCTTCCCCAACTGGTCTAGGTCTAACAGATTTTTCTAAAAATTTTTTCTCTGAAATAATTGAAAATTTACGGTAGAGTTGTGAGAATAGTGTAAAGAACCTTGTGTACCCTTTATCCTGATTCACCAACTGATTACACTATCACTTTTGTTTTATTATTCCCTCTCTCTCTCTCTCTCTCTCTAGACAGAGCAAGCTCTCTCTATATATATGTATTAGAAAGATTCATGTTACCTTTTTTTTTGCTTTTTTATTGAATCAAAATTGATTATACATATTTTTGGGGTTCGGTGTTGAGATATGTTGATCAAATCAATACTACTAGCATATATTACTACAAATCATACTTATTCTTTATGCCCCTTGTCCAATCTGCCCCCATCCCTGTTTACCTCTCCCCTCCCCCCTCTAATTACCATAGATTTCTTCTCTCCTTCTGAAAGAGTAGTGTTTACTCTGTTGATTTGTTGCCTAGATGATCTGTCCAATGCCAAGAGGTGTGATCAGGTCCCCCAATATTATCAGATGCTTCTTCTGTCACTCTGGAATGGGCTTTGTGGAAAGAGACATCCTCTTTTCTTTATCCCTGCTGGTGACTCTCCTTGTGTCAATGCACTCCAGTGGCTGGTGGGCCATGTGTGTTGTGGTTGTGGCATCTAGCTGCTTTTGCAGCAGCCATGGTTATTGTGGTGGCTGTGGTGGGCCACCCACATGGAGGTGATGTTTTTGGCATGCCCCTTGGTGCAGGTGGTGTGCCTGGTTGTAGGGGGGTCCAGTCCCTGGCTCCATCACTCGGTTCCCTGGGCAGTTCCTGAGGCACTGGCATGGTGTGCCTGGTTGAGGGAGGGGAGGGGTCCAGTACCCGACTCCATGCCTCACGTCCCTGGGTGGACCTAAGGTGCTGGCGGTGTGTCTGAGCCAGAACTAATTTTTTCATTTTTTGCTTACTTCCAAAGTGGGGGAACTTCCTGTAGGGACCAGTACTTGAGCTGTGTTGTTGAGCTAAATTGCTGCTTTGCTTCTGCTGCCCTAGGGAAGGCTTTTTGTGCAGCTCAGATTATAATGGTTGACTTTATAGGTACTTCCGGCTCTCCAGAGACTCAGTGGGTTATGTAGAAACTCTGATCTGGGCCTAAGTTTTTTCATCAAACTGCACCCCATACAGTTCTATATTCCTGACCAGTCTTCTCTGAGTGGTCCTGTGCTGATTGGGATGCAGATCAGCTGCCCTTGCTGTGCCCCAGTGTTCCCCTGGTGGGCACATCTCCCCTACCACCCGTGCTGCAAACACTTCCCATGGGATGGGCCCTGCGCCGGTCCCTTGCAATGACTCACCGGCCTCTGAGTGGCTCCCTTTTTTCAGCTGTTCTGGCTCCTCGCTCCCACGTGGGTCCACAGGAACCCTGTTAGTGGTCTTGCTATCCTGGAGGCCACCAAGGCCCTCTTCTCCCCTGCTGCCTCCAAGCGACTCCACCCGAAGGGCACAACTGTGGCTTCTGCTGGCTCCTAGTCTGTGTGCTCAGCAGCTCCAGTCTTAAAGTGGCTGCGGCACAAAACGCTCAGAGCAGTTTTTTCTTTCTCTCATTGTGGCTTCTCCCACCTTCATGCACTCCTTAGGTCTGTCCTCCCCTTCCCCTGAGATCTAGCAGCTCCAGCTTGGCTGTTGTTACTTTTTTATAGTTGTAAATTTGTTGATTTCTCGGAGAGAGTGACACTGGGGACTGTCTATTCTGCCATCTTGATTGGAAGTCTTCTCATGTTACTTTTTTTTTTTTTTTTTTTTTGTCTTTTTCGTGACTGGTAGCGCTCAGCCAGTGAGCGCACCGGCCATTCCTATATAGGATCCGAACCCACAGTGGGAGCGTCGCTGCGCTCCCAGTGCCGCACTCTCCCGAGTGCGCCATGGGGTCGGCCCTTCTCATGTTACCTTCTAATTCTATTTTTCCATGAGCTTTTTGAAGTACTCTTGTATATATTTACTTACTCATTTGAGAGTTAGTGGCAGACCTCACCCCTCTTTACCCCTAAATACTTCAGCTGTGTTTCTTAAAGACAAAGACATCCTTTCACATGATCACAGTACTATTATCAAATTCAGGAATTTTAACACTAATATAATACTATTTTCTGATAACAACCATTTTCAAATTTTGTCTCTCCGTCCCTCCCCCCAAAAAGAACTAAAAACAAAACATGTCCTTTGAGCAATATTTCTCTCTGAGCTAGGTTCCAATCCAGGAACACTATTGTATTCCGTCACTATGGCTCTTTAAACCCCTTTAATCTGGAACAATTTCTCAGCCTTTCTTCATATTTCATGACATTGCCATTTTTGAAGAGTTCAGGCCTGCTTTGTTTTATGGAACGTCCCTCAGTTTGGGTTAGTCTGATGTGTCCTCATGATTTGATTCAGGTTATGAACGTTTGGCAAGGAGACTACTGGAGCGATGTTGTGTCCTTGGTTATTACAGCAGGAGGCACATGATGTCTGTTGGTCCCATTACAGATGACCTTAACTTTGATCTCCTGCTTAAGGTGGTGTCTCCTTGAATTCTTCACTGTAAAATGACCATTTTCCCCTTTCGGAACTAATAATCTGTGAGTAGATACACTGAGACTATGTGTAAACAAAATAGTCTATTTGTCTTCAAATTTTTACTTAGTGGTTTTAGGAGCCATTGATGAGTCTTGCCTAATTAGATCTTACTAGGTTGATTTTCTAATTCCATTATTTCTTCAACAATTTTTTTAACTTTTTATTTTGAAAATTTTCAGACATATGGAAAAATTGAAGCAACAGGACAACAAACTTCAGCATAGCAGTTGTTAGTATTTTACCATGTTTGCTTTATCTGTCTATAGAGCTGGCTCTCTCAATACTCTTACTGGACCATTTGAAAGTAGGTTGCAGATGTCACAACATTCCACCCCTGAATACTTCAGGCCTCTTCTCCTAAGAACAAGGACATTCCCCACATAACCCCAACAATGGAATGTAGGAGAAAATGAACAGTTATTTCCTCATGTTGGGGTCCAGAAAGCGATACCCCAAAGTGAGGACCTCAGAAGCAGCCTCAAAAGCAAAGTTTCCCTGTGACCTTCTCCTGCCCTCCTGTCTCCCAACCTCACTCTTCCCCAAGGCAAGCCATGGAAGCTAGAGTCCCTCTTCCCCAGGGTGGGTCATAGGTATACTCCAATCTTCCCCTGCCTCCTTCTTGGAGCTGGCCATAAAGTAATTCTCTGACCCACCTTGTCTGATGGTAGGTCATAAGACTCCCCTCCGCGTTCCAGAAAGGATCCTGCCCCGTGCCCTGGAGGAAGGAACCCTGCACAGAGAGGCCGAGGAGAGTCTGAACACACAGGCCTTACTGGGTGTCCCCGCTCAGCGTATTAGCTTTAGATCACACTTTTCTTGTCCAATCACGTTTCTATGTGGCTGTGTAGATCCTAAGCATAAAAAATGGGCAGTTTTCCCTGTTTCTTTGGATTTTTATCCTTAAGGCTTCCATGTCATGGAAAACTATGATATAATAAAATGTTGTGCCTTTTCTTCGTATTTATCTGTTTATCACGTGATTTTTTAGAAAACCTTCAGGGGGTTGAAGAGGATGTCTTCCCTTGGCCCCTACACTACTAATATCTGGTTCGTACTCAAATTTCAACATGTTCCCCCAAATGCCTTTTACAGCTGTTTTCTCAGACCAGGATCTAATTAAGTTTCTTTTTCTTTTTTTTTTTGGCTGCTGGCAGTTTGGGGATCTGAACCCTTTGACCTTGGTATTATAACACTATGCTCTAACCAGCTGTGCTAACTGGCCAGCCCATTTTTCTTCTAATGTTTATTTGTACATATTTGTGGGGTGCAGTGGGTTGTTTCAATACATGCATATACAGCACAATAATTCACTTAGGGTAGAAAGCATAGTTTTGTACCCATTAGTCCACCATTTCCCATCCCCCTGCTCCCCTCCTCCCTGGCCTGTGGTTACCATTATTCTACTCTCTACTTCTGTGAGAACCACTTTTTTTTTTTTTAGATTCCACATATGAGTAAGATCATGCAGTATTTGTCTTTCTGTGCCTGACTTACTTCCCTTGACATGATGGTCTCCAGATCCATCCATGTTGCTGCAAATAACAGAATTTCTTTTTCTCTTTTTTTCTCTTTTTTGGTGGCTGGCCGGTATGTGGATTTTTGTTGTTGTGGTGGTGGTGGTGGTGGTTTTGTCCATTCATCTGTTGATGGGCATTTAGGTTGATTCCATCTCTTGGCTATTGTGAATAGTGCTGCAATGAACGTGGGAGTGCAGGTGTCTCTTCTATATAGTGATTTCATTTCCTTTGGGTATATACCTAGTATGGGATTGCTGTGGTAGTTCAATTTTTAGTTCTTTGAGGAATCTCCATGCTGTTTTCCACAGTGGCTGTACCAATTTATGTTCCCACCAACCATGTAGAAGAGTTCCCTTTTCTCTGCATCCTCGCCAGCATTTGTTATTTTTTGTCTTTTTGATAATAGCCATTTTAACTGGAGTAAGGTGATATCTCATTGTGGTTTTAATTTGCATTTCCCTAATGAGTAGTAATGTTGAGCATTTTTTCATATGCTGGTTGGCTATTTATATGTCTTCTTTTGAGAAATGTCTGTTCAGGTCCTTTGCCCATTTTTTGATTGGGTTATTTGTTTTTTTGCTGTTGAGTTGTCTGAGTTCCTTATGTATTCTGGATATGAGCCCCTTGTCTGATGTGTAGTTTGCAAACACTTTCCCCCATTCTGTAGGTTGTCTCTTCACTTTGTTGATTGTGTCTGTTGCCGTGCAGAAGCTTTTTAGTTTGATGTTGTCCCATTTGTCTATTTTTGCTTTAGTCGACTGTGCCTTTGTAGTCTTGTTTAAAAAAGCACTGCCCACTCCCATTTTGTGTAGTGTTTCCCATATGTTTCCTTCTAGTAATTTCATAGTTTGGGGTCTTAAATTTAGGTCTTTGATCCATTTTGAGTTGATTTTTGTGTATTGTGATAGATAGGGGTCTCGTTTCAATCTTTTGCATGTAGATATCCAGTTTTCCCATCACCGTTTATTGAAGAGGCTCCCCTATCCCCAGTATATAGTTTGTCACCTCTGTTGAAAATCAGTTGACTATAAATGCATGGGTTTATTTCCAGGCTCTCTATTTTGTTCCATTGGTAAATTTGTCTGTTTTTATGCCAGTACCATGCTGTTTTGGTTACTATAACTTTAGAGTATATTTTGAAGTCAGGTAATGCGATGCCTCCAACTTAGTTCTTTTTTTTTAAGATTGTTTTGGCTAAACAGAGTCTTTTGTGGTTCCATATGAATTTTAAGGTTATTTTTTTCTATTTCTGTGAAGAATGTCATTGATATTTTGATAGGGATTATACTGAATCTGTAAATTGCTTTGGGTAAAATGGACATTTTGATGGTATTAATTCTTCCAACCTGTGAATAAGGAATACCTTTCCATTTATTTGTGTCTTCCTCAATTTCTTTCACCAATGTTTTATAGTTTTCATTTTAGAGGTCTTTCACCTCCTTGGTTAAATTTACTCGTAGGTATTTTATTTTTTTGGTAGCTATTGTGAATGGGATTACTTTCTTGATTTCTTATTCAGATATTTTGCTATTGGTGTATAGGAACTCTATTGGTTTTTGTGTATTGATTTTGTATCCTTCTGCTTTACTGACTTCATTTATTAGTTCTAGTAATTTTTGGGTGGAGTCTTTAGCATTTCCTATATATATGATCATGTCATCTGCAAATAGGGATAGTTTGACTTCCTCCTTTCTGATCTGGATGCCCTTTATTGCTTTCTCTTGCCTTATTGTGCAGGCTAGAACTTCCAGCACTGTGTCAAAAAAGAGGGGGAAAAGTCGGCATCCTTGTCTTATGCCAGATCTTGGAGGAAGGGCCTTCAGTTTTTGTCTGTTCAGTATGATATAAGCTGTGGGTTAGTCACATATGGTCTTTATGGTGTTGAGGTACATTCTATACCTGATTTGTTGAGTTTTTTTTTTTTTTATCATGAAGAGGTGTTGGATTTTATCAAATGCTTTTTCTGTGTGTATTGCTATTATCATTTTTTTATTCTGTTGATGTAATATATCACATTCATTAGGATCTAATTGTTTCACACGTTGCATTTGGTTGTTATGTGTCATTAGTCTTTTTAAATCTAGAATAGTCTCCCCATCCAAGATATTGACTTTTTGAAGAGATCTGGTCAGGTAGTTTGTAGAATGTTGCACATTCCAGACTCATCTAATTGGCTCCCCGTAGTATTACTTAGCTCATTCTCTATCCCCTATTTTTTCTTGCATACTAGACATTAGATCTAAAGAATGATCACACAAAAGAAATACAAAAAGAAAAAAAAGAAAGAAAAAAATCAAAACAAAACAAAAAAGACAAAAAACAAAAGAAATCCCCCCTCCCCCCAAAAAGAGAAAAGACAAAAGACATGATCAGATTCAGGTTAAACACAATGGCCAGAACACTTCAGGGGTAAAGCCTTGTATGTCCCATTGCACTCCATGAGGAAGCACACACCTGTTGTCTGACTTTCAGTGATGCTAAATTTGACCTCTTGGTTAAGATCGTGACTGCCAGATTGTGTATATTTTCCATCCTTGCAATTTGCAAATAATCTCTGGATATTTTGGCACAGGGCAAATATGCCGTTTCCTTACAACCTTTCACCTAACAGTTTTAGCATCCACTTTGGATTCTTGCCTGATTCATTGGGGGTTGCAAAGTGGCAAATTTTAAAATACTATCATTCCTCTTACATTCTTTTGTAACGAACTTTCCTTCATCTACTGGAGATGAACTATGATTCCTCCTAAATGTTTAACTCTATCAATTTTCAGAATAGGTTGACATAATAATCACCTCCAATGGTAACAAATGAATTTTATTTTTTTCCTTTTTTTTTTAATAGTCACTATGAGCTCTTGGATTTTTTATTTATTTAATGTTTTGCAGTAGGTTACAGTCATTAGCGTTTTTTTTTTTTTTTTTTTTTTTTTTTTTAAAGATGACCGGTAAGGGGATCTCAATCCTTGGCTTGGTGTTGTCAGCACCACACTCAGCCAGTAAGCGAACCAGCCATCCCTATATAGGATCCGAACCCGTGGCCTTGGTGTTATCAGCACCGTACTCTCCCGAGTGAGCCACGGGCCAGCCTCAGTCATTAGTGTTTTTAATGATCAAATTGTTTTTCTTTTTCTTTCTTTTTTTTTTTTTTTTTTTTTGCATCCTCACTGCTATATAAACGAGGACAAATTGTCTTAATTAGGCCTGTGGAAACCCTTTGGATTGGCTCCTTTGGATGTGTCTCCATTAGTCTTTGAGCGTGTTTTTACTTTCTGGGGCAAGCTGTTCCAGGCTCACCTTATACTTTTCCTGCTGTATCTCTGGAATCAGCCCTTCCTCCAAAGAGCTCTGGTTTCTTACAGTGGGAAAGCCATTTAGAAACCAGAATATGCCTGGGCCTCAGGACCCGCCCCCGTCCACACCACAGGCAAGCAACGGAGCCAGATGCCCAGGTCCTGGGACAGGAGCTGAGGGCCAGCCCTGCCCCTGCAACAACATCTTAGAATGTTCTTATTAGCCACGTTTGTTTCTTTGAGGTGTGTGACTTATCTAATTATGTCCTTCGCCAAATTTCTGCTTAGATTCTTCTAACTCATTTTTAAGAGTTCTTTCTGCATTAAGGATGTCAATGTTTGGCTGCTAAATTTCTTCCTTATCAATTGACTTTAAATTTAATTTGTGATGTTTTCCTTCCCCCTGCAGAAAAAAAAAAAGGTATATAGAAACTGAAAGAAAAAAGAAAAGAAAAGAAAAGAAACCAGAATCTGGGCATTACGTGTTTGTTGCTACTTTGGTTGTCACAAGCATTTTTTGACAGATAAAATAATACCAAGGTAAGATATATTTTTTTCATAATGATTTACTTTTCTTTTAATTTCAGTGTCTTAGAACCTGCCAGAATTAAGATATGCCTCCCCAGTTTGGCTTAGGTCTTAGGTTTTAAAAGACAGTTTTGGGGCCGGCCCGTGGCTCACTCGGTAGAGTGCGGTGCTGATAACACCAAGGCCACTGGTTCGGATCCTATGTAGGGATGGCCGGTTTGCTCACTGGCTGAGCGTGGTGCTGACAACACCAAGCCAAGGGTTGAGATCCCCTTAGCGGTCATCTTTTAAAAAAAATAATAAATAAAAAATAAAAATAAAAAAAATAAAAGACATTTTTGTAAAAAGCCAATTAGTGCAAAAACACCAGTAGCAAAAAACTACAGTCTCTTGTTCTCCTCAGCCCCTCCATGTCCCTTTCAGAGTTGACCATTCTTTCAGTTGTTTCTTATGGATTTACGTACATTTTTATTTGTATTTTTATTTTCTGGCAGCTGGCCAGTACAGGGATCCAAGCCCTTGATCATGGTGTTATCAACACCACACTCTAGACAACGGAGCTAACCAGCAGGCCCCCAGTGCCTACGTCTCAGTCATCTCTCATCAGTCACCTTATTTGGAACCGCTGGGGACAAGTTCTCTATCCTTTATAGAAATAGCTCTCTATTCTTTATAGGAAACAACCACAATGTTATAACACTTACTGATTTTTACTAAGTACCAGACACTGTTCTAAGCATGCTACACGTATGGATTCATTTAATCCTCACAACAGGCCTGTGAAGTAGGTACAATATTTAGTCCCATTTTACAAAGAACTTTCTAGAGGTTCAACTTGCCCAAGATTGCCAGAGAGTGAGGGCAGTGTCAGAATTTCAAGTCTAGGCTTTCTGGCTCTGGAGTCTTCACATTTTTTCTTTAGGAGAAGAGTGGAGTTTATTACCCTCCTTAGTTCATGGTCCACCATGCTCCTCAGCCTGAGCAAACTCTCTCTTATTTTATTTCATTATTTTCTCCAGTTACTCCCATGCCCTATTCCCTCTTCCCTCTCTCCCTTCTAGACCCTCATTGGGGTACTGATCCGTCCTTAAAGCTGCGTGCTTCCACATAAAACATGGATGGTTGTCCTGTAAGTGTACTCAGCAATCACCAGACATTTATTCAGCACCTGCCACGGTGCCAGGTCTTACTCCAGACCACAGGCTGGCAAACTACAGCCATCACCAGATTTTGCACAACTTATGAGCTGAAAACAGTTTTTATGTTTTTAAATGGTTGAAAAATAATCAAGGGGCTGGCCGATTAGCTCAGTTTGTTAGAGCGTGGTGTTGATAACACCAAGGTCAAGAGTTTGGATCCCTGTACTGGCCAGCTGCCAAAAAAAAAAAGAGAGAGAGAGAGAGAAAAATAACCAAAAGAAGAATAGTATTTTGTGATGCATGAAAATTATACGAAGTTCAAATTTCAGTGTCCGGGCCGGCCTATGGCTCACTCAGGAGAGTGTGGTGCTGATAACACCAAGGTCGCGGGTTCGGATCCCATATAGGGATGGCCGGTTTGCTCACTGGGTGAGTGTGGTGCTGACTACACCAAGTCAAGGGTTAAGATCCCTTTACTGGTCATCTTTAAAAAAAAAAAAAACAAATTTCAGTGTCCGTAAGATTTACTGGGACACAGCCACACTCATGTGTTTATGTATGGTCTATGGCTGCTTTCACACTGTATTGGCAGAATCCGGTAGTTACAACAGAGGTTATATGGTACAAAGCTAAAAATATTTACTATCTGCTCCTTTACAGAAAAAAAAAATTGCAGACCTCTGCCCTAGAGGTTGGGGATACATTAGGGAACAAATGTTTTTGTGGGGTTTTTTTGGCGGCTGGCTGGCATCAGGATCCAAACCCTGGACCCTTTTTTTTTTCTGATTCCACTCTGAACCTCCAGCAATTGTTTTTAATTTATATAGCTATAACGATGGTTTAATTGCAGTGGGGAAGAGTATATAATTCATCATCCAATCTGGTATTTTTGAGAGCGAGAGAGGCTATTAATTACAGGGACAAGTTGGGGTGAACTAGTGTGCCCCCGGAAAGCTAGGATGTGTGGTCATCTCTCTTTAACCCGCATCCTGCCCAGGATCACTGGCTTTGTTTCTTGTGTTTTTAGACTTTTTCCATGTTGTAGCTCTAGAACAGGGCTTGGCAAATTATAGCCCATGGGTCAGATCTGGGCTGCAGCAGTTTTCATACAGCCATTAAGCTAAGATTCTTAAATGGTTGGGAAAAAAAAAAAATCAAAAGAAGGGTAATGTTTTGTGACACATGAAAATTATATGAAATTCAAATTTCAGTGTCCATAAATAAAGTTTATTGGAACGTAGCCACTCCCATTCATTTGCATATTCTCTAAGGACATAACAGTCACCTTATGGTCTACAAAGCCTTAAATATTTACTCTCTGGCCTTTCTGTTGCTGTTGTTTTGGCGACTGACTGGTACAGCGGTTGAACCCCGGGCCTTGGTGTTATGTGCACCATGCTCTAACCAGCTGAGCTGACCAGCTATCTGGTCTTTCATAGAAAAACTTTCCAACCCTTCCTCTAGGTGATTGCTTCTAACTGCTGCAGTGTTCTGTAGTATGACTGGACCACATTTACTTACTCGTTCTCCAGGTGATTGTCCTTGTGCTAGATTATTCCAAGCACTGGGGATATAGCAAAGGAGCAGAGGAAAGTTCCTTGCCCTCTGGGAGCTTACAATTGCCGGCGCTATGTTCATGGAACCCTTAGTGGGCGCAGATACCATTCCCAGCACTTCATGGCAATAGCTGTTTGAATCCTCACAAGAAGTCTGTGAAGTAGATAATATCATTTCCATTTTCCAGATAAGGAAACCAGCTCAGAAATGCCAGGGAGAGGTTGGAGCTGCACCCCAGACTGGCTGCAGCACCTGGCTTCTCAGCTCGTCGCTCTCCTGCCTCTCTGCACGGCTTTGCCAACACTCCACCTCTCTCATTTCCACCTTCCTAATTTTGCCATTCTGATGAGTGTAAAGTGCTCTCTCATAATGTCATTTTAATTTGCATTTCTCTGATATCTATTGAGTTTGAGTATTTCTAGAATCTGGGCTCTTAACTGTTAATTTGCTTCTTGAAATCAAACTTTAGTAGTAAAGTCTTATTTTCTAAACAAGGTAAAAAAAAAAAAAAAAGGTTGCAACAAGGAAATTCAAAGACCTTCCCCCCTTGTTGCAGCCTGAGGCTTATATTCTAGAAAAGGGACACACAGATCTCGGTATAATGGGCTTCATCCAGACCACCTGGGATCCAAGTTCCAGCCACTCACCAGCCATGTGACTTCTTGCAAATCACTAGCAGCTCTGGGCCTCTATTTCTTCCAATGTAAAGTGGGGGTAATAATAGTATGTGCCTCATAGGATTGTCGGGAGAATTAAAGTGCTTGGCACATGAAGCACTCACAAGAAAGGGAAAAAGAACCATTGCATGGTGATGTTGGAGAGCTTTAGAATTTTCCAGGGAGTCTCCTATGACACTAGGGTGAATAATCTCAGTTCTCAGCTTTTTCAGGGGAAATTTTGCTAGACTAGAGCAATTACAGGCCCCAAACATTTATCTCAGGAATGAAGAATGTGATTGTGTCTGTGATTTCATAGGGGGTTGGGGGATCATTGCACCTGGTAGCAGTTGGGTGAGAATGAGGGTGAGCTAGTTGTGTGTTCACAAATGTGGGGGCATGGTATGCATGCTCCCCACAGTCTCAGATCTGCAGGCCCAGGCACATTACGGGGAAGGGGCACGAGGGAGTTCTGCTGCCACCCTCCAGTGTCCAGGGGTCCCCTTGGGTTTCACTGTTATGCTGGGGTCCTTACTAGGGGGTCTAACAGAGGCAGAGAGAAGACCCAAACACGGTGGTGCTGCCAAAGGATTGGGAGTAGAGAAAGGGCTGGTCCTTCCTCTGCAAACACTGACCCATCCCCTGGGCTTAGGTGCTGGGATGTGGCTGGCATCCCTTCACAATTCCCCTGGAGGGCCAATCTGGAAAAACCCCAAATGCCCATTGAAACCAGAGTCTAAATCATTTGCAGAGAAAGGGAAGACCTACTGTGGGCTCAGGAGTCTTGAAGCCCAGCTGGGTAACCCTGGGGAATTGTCTTAATTTCTCTGAGCCCACTTCCTAATATCTATCTTTCAGGGGCTCTTCACTTCTTGTGTATTACACATGGATCCCTCTGGCAGGCTGGTGAAGCCCATGGACCCCTTCTCAAAATAAGATTTTAAATGCATATGATAAAATACATGGGATTAGAAAAAAAAAACCAATCATATCTAACCCAAGTGTTTATTGACAAATGAATGGATAAACAAAATGTGGTATAGATGAACAATGGAATATTATTCAGCCTTAAAAAAGAAAGAAATTCTGACACATGCTACAACATGGATGAAACTTGAGGACATTATGCTAAGTGAAGTAAGCCAGTCACAAAGGACAAATACTGTGTGATTCCACTTACCTGAAGTACCTAGGTTAGTCAAATTCATAGAGACAGAAAGTGGAATGGTAGTTGCCAGAGGCTGGAGAGAGGGGGAAGGGGAGTTAGTGTTTAATGGGGACAGAGTTTCAGTTTTACACGATGAAAAAAGTTCTAGAGGTGGATGATGGTGACGGCTGCACAACAATGTGAATGTACTTAATGCCACTGAACTGTGCACTTAAAAATGGTTAAGATGGTGAGCTCTATGTTATGTATATTTTCTCTTTCTCTCTCTCTCTCTCTCTCTCTCTCTCTCTCTCTCTCTCTCACACACACACACACACACACACACACACACACACACACACACACACACACACACAATTTAGAAAGCCCTACACCAAACCTAACAGTGGTTGCCATGGGGAGGGCGGTGACTAGGGGCCAGTGCAGATAAGGGGGCCTGTCACATATTACTCCCTACGCTTCTGTATGGCAGCAGGTGGGTTCCCTACCTTAATTCAAAAGTAGTGATGAGTGTAAAAGGTATCTGGAGTTCTCTGTTACAACTGTCATGGGATATGACAACATTTGGGATTTCTATTGGGGATAGTCTCAGACTCACAATAATGCTGTGGCTTCTTGGCTACCTTCATAATAGAAGCAAATGCTAAATTTTAGTTAGAAGTTAGTGAAAATAAGGATATAATTTTTCCCCATCCAAGTTCAAGAACGCCTTGAATTCCATGTATGTACACTTGATGGTGGACCTCAGGTACACGCTCCTAACTTACATGCTCCTCGTCTAGTGTAACTTAGCACCCTCTCCAACTCAGAAAAAGCACCCAGAAATGGCAGTTCTAAGCAACAGAAAAACTGGCTGCCCGGCTCCGAGGGCAAGGGTGGTTAAAGATTTGCATTCTATTGCAAGAGAGGGAACTTCCTCCCTAGAATGGATTAAATCTTTGCTAATAGAGCAAAGAAGAAAATTCTGTTTCTCTATCACGGTGCATGGACCATTCATTTCCTGCTTCCCAGGCCAAAAAGTGTCTAGTTGCTTTGTGTGTTTTGTGACTGACTAATCGGGTAGACCTTCAACAAGCCTGGTAATCGCTAAGTTAAATGTTGGTTTCCTCAAAAATAATGGCGCCAAATCTCAGAGATGGGCAAGCTTAAAATGCCTGGGAAGCTTGGCAATTGGAGTTAATATTTTTATTAATATTTGACTTCTAAGTATCAAAGGAGACTAGTGAGTGGGTCAGTGGTTTCTGCTGCTGAAAAACCGGCTGAGTGGGTATAACAGCCCTTTGTTTAAAAAGGATTTTGCAATTGCTCATTTGCAAGAGAGGGAGGGTGTTAAATAAAACCGTGGTGAAAACTGTGCGGGGGCTGCAATTGGCCACTTCCCAGGGCTTCCGATCTACTGAGCGAAGGCAGTTTCGAAAATGTGACTTTTCCCAAATGGAGAAATGAAAGTTGAGCTCAGCTGAAAAGACTCCAAGGAAATTGCCTCCTCTAAGAATATTCAAGACAGGAGCCCTTACTCTATGTGTAGGGTGTGGGTTTCTAAGAGTGTGTGCAAGGGTACATGTGTAAGGATTTGGATGGGGGGGTGTGCACTAAGTTTAAGGGCATGTGTAAAGATGTGTGTGGCTGTGTTATGGGTGTGCATGGGTGGGGTGGGCATGGAGTTTAGGTTGTCAAAATAGGGAAGAACACCTGCTTTTCAATTCCCGTTTCCTCTTCTCTTTTTAAGGTTTAAACAGGAGCTTGGGGGTGGTCCTTGCAGGTTCTCTTGAGTGAGTTGAGTGAGTTGTGTACCAAAGACGTTTGCCCTGGCCTTGGCATTCCTGTGCGAGGCCTTAGGACGGGGGCCAGGGCACCCAGGCCTCCTCCGGTGGGCCTCGAGAGTCCCTGCGAAGGTTTAACCAGCTGCGTGTTCTGCTTGCTTGCTTCTGTTTGGTGCAAAGAGGGCCTTCATCTGTGTGTGACAACCAGCTTTTTTACACAACACTGGGGCCTGAATTCCAACTTTGTGTCTTCTCAGGTGGCTCAAGATAGATCTGGAACAAAATGGGATTATAGGAAAAGTTGATCCATAAAAGGGTGAGTTAAAAAGAGAAACAATCTAAAATGAATGGAGTGATAAATTAATAGTCTAAGTAGGATCTAGGTGGTGGGTATATGAGGGTTTATTGTACACTTCTAATTTTTCTGTATGTTTGAAAGTTTCCATAACAAAATGCTGGGGAAGGGAAGAGATCCAATCAAAAAAAAAAAAAAAAAGGAAGTTCCCCAAATTTTCAGATAGCTGGGATAATTTTCTTCTAGTTCAGTTAAAAAAAAAAAAGTTCCAAAAATGATTAACGAAATTAATTGGATTCTGAGAATGCAGTGGAGATGTATGTCCCTGACCTTTAAATTCTGCCACAGTCTTACTTGCTGTGAGTGGGCAAAGCAGGATGGTGGCTGTCGTAGATGGAATTGTGTCCCTCAAAAAGATACGTTCAAACCCCAACACCTATGAATGCTACCTTATTTGGAAATAGGCTCTTCGCTGGTATAATTAAGATGAGGTCACACTGGATTAGCGTGGGCCCTAATCCAATGACGGGTGTCCTTACAAGAGGGAAATTTAGACAGAGAGCCACAGAGGGAGAATACCAGGGGATAATGACAGAGGCAGGGATTGGAGTGATGTAGCCACAAGCCAGGGAATGCCATGGAGTGCAGGCAGCCACCGGAAGGTAAGATGAGGCAAGGAAGGATCCTCGCCTATGGCCTTAGAGAGGGCATGGCCTTGCTGACACCTGAATTTTGGACTTCTGGCTTCTAAAACTGAGATGGAATAAATTTCTATTGTTTTAAGTCACCAAGTTCGTGGTACTTGGTTACACAGCAGCCCTAGAAACTAATGGAGTAGCCAATTTTGAGCTGTCACTAGAACAGAGGAGGGTGGCCTTGTTCACCTCTGGGGCAGTCCTGGCATGCAAGTGTCCAATCAGTAGCTGGGACCAGCTGACTAGCAATATTGCATAATTTACTTAGTTATGTGTTTATGGCTTGTTCCTCCCCTCCCCCCAGATAGAATGTCACCTCCATGTTGGCAGAGAAGAGAATTCCTGTTCACTGCTGTGACCCCAGCACCTAGAACAGGGCCTGGCACCTAGTACGTGCTCAATGAACGTCTGTTGAATGAATGTGTGAGTGAATGCCGACTGTATTTCACAGAACTATAGGTTCTCCCTACTACCCCTGCCCCTTTCCTTTGCTCATTCAGTAAGCATTATTAAGAGCCACTGTATGCCAACACTCTGCTGGGATTTTGAAGTTCCTTGACTTTCAATGATGACAAGTCTTTGGAGAGAAAAAAGGAACAGTTAAATGGAACTGTTAAAATCAAGATCTTTTTTTATTTACAAGGGGCCTTAGGAGCCATCTGGTCCTAAATCCTCCTTTTGCAGGTGTATTAGTTTGCTCGGGCTGCCATAACAACATAACACAGACTGGGTGGCTTAAATACCAATTAATTTTCTCATAGTTCTGGGGGCTGGCAGTCCAAGGTCAAAGTGTCAGCAGGGTTGGTTTCTCCTGACTTCTCTCTCCTTGGCTTGTGGGTGGCCGTCTTTTCCCTGTGTCCTCCCTGTGGGTGTCTGTGTCTCAATCTCCTCTTCTTTTTTTTTTTTTTTTTTTTTTTTTTTTCCCGTGACCGGCGCTCAGCCAGGGAGTGCACCGGTCATGCTTATATAGGATCCGAACCCGCGGCGGCGGGAGCATCGCCGCGCTGCTAGCGCAGCACGCTACCGAGTGCGCCACGGGCTCAGCCCTCAATCTCCTCTTCTTATAAGAGCATCTGTCATACTGGATTAGGAATGACCTCATTCTAACTTAATTACCTCTTAAAAGGCCCTATATCCAAATACAGTCACACTCTGAGGTACTAGGGGCAAGGACTTTAACATATGAGTTTGGGGGGACACAGCTCAGCCTGTATGTAATAGCACATGTAGAAAGGAAAGCAGAGGGAGATGAGGCGATTTGCCCAAGCTGGTTAGCGGCAGTGTAGGGCCTGGACCACTCTCCTGACTTCTGGTCTGGTTCTTGTCACCCTCATTTGCAGCCCTGCTTTGTGGTACTTAAGCATCAAGTGTTTTGACAATATCTAACGACAAGATGCAGCCATCTAATGTTAGTCCTGGAAAGCTTGGAGAATGATAACTCAGCCAAGCCATGCAGGGAGTGCAGGAACGAGGTAGGTGGGAGAGAGCAGAGCGCAGACTCCAGGGAAAGGCACTGCCGGGAGGCGGGAGGGGACAGGTGTGTGCGGGAGACGCCTGTCTCTGGAGTGGCTGGTGGTGCAGGCTCTCCGCTGCTCTCCCTCCTTCCTCTGCCCTTTCTAAGCCACTCTCAACCCTGCAGCTGGAGTGAGCCTTTAAACATCCGTCAGTTCGTTTCATGATTTCTCCCGTCTCAGCGGTTTCATTTGGAAATTCTCCATTCATTCTCCAGAAACTTACTAAGCCTCAGCTCAGGGGCATGGCTGCCCTCGGCTCCCTTGAACTCTGCCAGGAGGGGTCCGGAGTAGGTTTCTAGGAAACCTGGTCAAGAGAATGTGACTGTTGCTCCAGGTGAACTTGGTTGCTCAGCTTCTTTCCTTTATTCGGCCAGAGACAACCTTCTCCTACAAGCTGAGGCCAAGGTCCCTGCAACCCAGCCTCACTTTTTACTTGGCAAAGGTGGGGCAGTTCAGCAGAATCAGTCTACGAGAGTCCTTTAGCAAGTTCATGGAAAAATAGAATTAAAGGATAGCACGACTCTTTCCATGACTTTTTGAAGACCCCTCCTATTGTCAACCTTCTGATCACTATTCTCATCTTGAGCTGCCAGGGCTAAAGCAATTAATCTCACCACAGCAAGGGGATGGGGAGGAGCTGAGAGGTGTTGACACCCACCTGTGCTTTCTGGCACCTGAGTGACCCCTGAAAGCTGCACTGGAGGGGGAGGAGGGAGGCTGAGGTTTTGTTTATAAGCTCAGAAGTACTTCCAGATCAGTTCTGCCAGGGCAGGACAGAGCTGCCGAGCCTGAGGATGTGGGGGTCCCCAGCAGTTGTCTGGTAAGTGTCCCTTATCCAGGTCTGCCAAAAGGTTTTATCTGGTCATTGCCGGTATTGGGAGAGGCCAGAAGGCTGAGCATGCCCACATCCCTTGGAGCAAAAACCAAATATTTTCCATTAGAATCCAGAAACCACACATCTAAGAGGGAAGAGGGACCAAACAGGCGGGTTCTGCCCAGGTGTGTGGATGCTTGGAGGGACTGGCTTTCCCAGGTGAGGTCTGGTCAGTCACTCCACTTTCCCAGGCTCCATGTCATCCCTGGTCCCGGAATTCGAGTCAGTCCATCTTAGGAAGGATTTCCAGAATGTTAGGAGAAAATGGGACATTTCTTTGTTTGTCCTAGAAGGGTCCTTAAAACAAATGAGGGTTCAAGCTGCCCGAGAGATGTCTGATTACAAGGGGTTTTCAAATGACAGGAGTCCTGCTCACAGCTTCTCAACTGTAAGGTTAAGGAGAGACTCTCATTTTTCTTAGCATTGGTACTGCTGCCTCGCTTCCCCAGCTGAGATCCACTTGTAGGAACTACTCTGAAAAGCTCCTGGGAGTGGGAAGGGAGGCCTTCAAGGCCAGTGTGGATGTCAACAATAGCTGGCTGTTGGCCAGTCACTGCAGGGCTTTTGTTTAGTGTTTGCTGCAGTTTGTAATCTGTAGACAATGAAGACCATGGGGAAGCTTGAGTGGGGTGGGAGGCCCGGGCCCTGTCCCGGGGACTCATGGATCCCCAAAAAGGGGGCTCAGCTTTGGGGGATGAAGTGTCCTGTCTACCCCAAGCCCGGGATGGGCAAGTTCAGGGGCCACCTCAGCTGGGTTGCAGAAGTGAGGAGCAAAGCCCAAACCCACATTTTTCCTCTAATCGAAGCTCAAGGAGGAGTACAGGAGCAGGTACCGAAGGAGGGGAGAGTCACCTGCCACCCCCCAGCCGCCCCCAGCCCCATTGCAAGGCCAGTTCTGTGCAGCTTTCCTTATGCCACAGCAGAGGCAGGTTCCCTGGCGAGGAGGGTGCTAAATGTCAGAGGCAACCACTTCTCCTTTTCCTGGTTTATGCCTCTGCTGCAGTTTCAGATTTACTCGCCCTCAGAGAACCTTACTTCAAGCCCAGTTGCCCCAGCCAGGTCTTTTGTTTTGCGAATTAATCAGATAATAATAGCACGTCCCCCTGCTGGGAACCAGAAGAAGCCTGGCAGGTGCAGAATCCAGTGAGCTGACCTGGAGGAGCAGGGACCCACCTGGCGGTCTCCTAGGAGAGGGTCGCCACGCTTGCTTTTGAATTCAGTAAATGAAGTTAGGCAGCTGGGCAGCCTCCTGCTCCTCCTGCCTCTAGGGCTGCAGGCTCAGCTCAGATTCCAGGCTGCGGAAATGGTCGTGTCATCTTTGCTAACCCCCTCTGGGGAGACCACGGGCCTTGGCGATTGGCCTGCCTGGGCACAGCCTTAGGCCCTGGCCCTCATCCCACTCAGGAATTGAAGAGCTCAGTGATAGCAGCCTTAGACAGAATGCCCTTCCCTGCCTTTTAAAACTTAACGTTTTTTATTTAATTTTTAAAATTAAAGTCTAACACATACAGAAAAATATATAGATCTTGTTAAAGAAGAATTTTTTTTAAAGGGTATAATCATGACTTACAAATATGAAACGAACATGTGTCAGAGATTTTATGAGGGTACTTCAAAAAGTTCCTGGAAAAATGGAATTAAAGATAATATGAATCTTTCCAGGAACTTTTTGTAGGCCCCTCATATTTATTCATGAACTAATGAAGGAACCAGTAAAATGTTACAATTGGTTCAAAGGAGAATCCAAAGAGCAGACATATATAGGCATTCAGGAATACTGGAATGAATTTGCTTAATTGATGCAAAATTGGTCAGCATCCATAGGTCAATAACCAACTGCAATGCCACCAGACGCAATATGCATTTTTCTGGACAGGAATTATTTGCATTATTATCAGTATTTTACGACTTAGAGTTGTAGAGTAGCTCAAAGATGATGAAAGATACAAAGAAACAAATAACCCTGCAGAGTGCACTAGACGATACACAGTTTTCCACTGAAGAAACCTAGTAATTAGGGGGTCCATTTTAAAGCATTTCATAATTTTTCCTTCAACCCAAGTGTAAGGCTCAATGTATTGTTCCAAAGCAAACACCCATATAACTACCACCAGGACAAGAAATAGGACATCATCAGCTCCTCGGAGCCTTTCTTGGGCATCTTCCCAATCACTGGTTACCGTTGACTTCCTCCCCAAAAGTTACCACTATCTGCATTCCCATACCCAAGGCTGGTTTTGTCTATTTTTGAACTTTCTATAAATATAACCAAAGAGTATATATACACACACACACACACACACACACACACACACACACACACACTCTTCTATGTCTGGCTTCTTTCACTCAGCAATATGTTTCTGAGATTCACCCATGTTGTTGCATTTATCAGTAGTTCATTCCTTTTTATTGCAGTGTAGTGTTCCATCGGATGAACAGACCACAGCGTATTCATCCTACTATGAATTGGGTGGTTTCCAGCTTTAGGAAATAATAATGCTGCCGTGAACAGTCTTGCACACGTCTTTTGGCACACTTGTGCTTGCATTTCTGTTGGAGTGGAATCACTGGGTTGTGGGGTGCAGGTATGTTCACTTTTGGTTGACACCACCAGATTCCGAAACAATGTCACTTCCAGCAGGGAGCAGGAGCTTTCTCCAGGCTCAATATCCTACCATCTCTCCCTGTTACTATCAATCCTTCTTTCCAGCTTCCAGCCCCAGGATTATTTCCTGATCTCCCCTAAGGAAAAGTTCTTCCTGGGAAGTTTAGGCTCTTGCCTGCAGTCATTTTTTGTTTTGGCTGGCCAGTCCAGGGATCAACCCCCAGAATTTGGTGTTATCAGCACCAAACTCTAGCCAACTGAGCCAACTGGCCAGCTTTGCAGTAGTTTTTAAATAGCTACTGTCTCAGCAGCCAGAAGGATTCTAATAAAATGTGAGATCCCCGTCCCTTCCCTGCTTAGA
Organism: Cynocephalus volans; assembly: GCF_027409185.1. Classification (NCBI taxonomy): domain Eukaryota; kingdom Metazoa; phylum Chordata; class Mammalia; order Dermoptera; family Cynocephalidae; genus Cynocephalus; species Cynocephalus volans. Next base: position 8,554,092 of record NC_084467.1, on the reverse strand, counting down.
GTTCTGCAAGGCTTCTCATCATTTTAATGATGAAATGACAGCCTGCACCATGGCTCCCGAAGCCCATCTTACTTCATGCCCACCACTCGTCCCTTTGTCACTGGCTGCAGCTCCACTGACCTTTGGGTTCCTTAAACACACCAAACTCATTCCCTGCTGTTTGCATCTTTGTGCCTACTGTTCCTTTTGCTGGGAGTGTCCCACCATCTTTGCATGGGACTTCTTGATGTGCCATCTTGGCTCATATGTCACCTTACAGTGACATCAGGTAAAAACCTGATGTAAGAAAATTTGGAATAGCAAGAAAAGATTACTGGATGTCTCCAGTGGAAAACTCCGCATCGTTTAGAGCAGGCCTCCTGCTATATGACCGCAGCCTCTCCTGGCCTCCCGTGCTGTTCCAGCGCTCTAAGTGGCAGGCACCCTAGGCCATGCAGATGCTTCTTGTCCATGAACCTGCAAATAAAGGGACCTCCCTCCCCCACGGTGGAAGAAGCCATTTTCTATTTGCAAATTCACAGCAACATTCCTGCCCTAGACGTGTCTGTTCTTTTTTCTCCTTTGAACTGGTTGTAACATCTGCCTGCTTCCCTCATTAATAGTGAGTTAATAAAATCTTTAACATGGGTTTTTTTTTTTTTAATCTGTATGAGAGTCATGATACTACCTTTCTTGAAAATGATCTTTTAACACTGGCCTCCCGTCGGAAGGAGTCCTCGCCTCCTCCCCAGCCCAGGCTCTCTGTATATCAGCGCCTCTGTTTCATATTCTTCAGAGCTTGATTATGAGCTGTGATGACTTTGTCCCTTTATTTCTGTACTTGTGTAGGGTTTGTCTTTCCGTGTCTTGGCCACTGCTCATAGTTGGCACGCTGTGGTGAGAACTGTAATCGACTGACTGAGTGAAGGTAGAGCAGGCAGCAGCCGGGCTCTGCCTCCCCCCACGCCCTTTCCTCCTGTCCTGCAGGGCCATCTGTCTTGCCTGTGTTCAGCCCGCCGTGTTCCCATGGCTCCTCCCCTTCAGGTCAAACAGGGACAGGCCACGCCCTGCACTCGACGTTTCAACAGGTAAATCAATCACGCTTTTATGGGGTGCATCAGGCTTCGGGTGTTTCCCTGCTGCGCAGACCGCTGATCACCAACCTGCCCTGTGATATTGGGTAACTTCGGAAGTGAGAAAGCCTTTGAAAGCCCTCCCTAGTGTGGATTTTAGTCTCTCAATCTCCCAACAAGGAAATGGGATTCAGGCAGGCCAGGTGCTGCGGGCCACATGGCTGGCTGGTGCCGGAATTAGGGTTGGGCCTGACATCCTTTGACCCAGAGTTCCGTGCTTGTTTCAACAGTAAAAAACAGCACATGGAGCATGTGTTGTGTGCCAGGCTTCTCTTGGGAGATTTGTGTCTATTAACTCGTCCTTACAACAGCACAACTTTTAGATTAGGAAAGCCAGGTCCTGAGGAGTGAGTGACTCGTCTAAGGTCCTGCAGCAACAAGTGACAGAACCAGGGTTTCAGCCCAGGCAGCTGACATGCGGAGTCTCTGCACTTAGGCACTGCAGCAAGTAGAAAACACTGCAGGAAGAGCATGTGTTTATCGGATACTTATTCTGGGTCAGGCCTTGTGCTAAGGGTTTTCCATGGAAACTCTTATGTCATCTTCTTTATAACAAGGAGAGAGGGACTGTCATTGTGCTTCAAGGCTCAAGAGTCCCCAATACCACCCACACTTTTGACACCAACATCAAGTTCAGGGGTCCGCAAGACCACCCTCAACTTTGGTAATTCACTAGAAGGACTCATAGAACTCAGAAGAGCTGTTGTACTCATGGTTGAAGTGAAAGGACACAGATTAAAATTAGCCAAGGGGAGAGGTGCACAGGGTAGAGTCCTGGAGACCCAGGAGCAAGCTTCTAGGTGTCCTTTCCCAGTGGGGTTGTGCAGATGATGCTAACTTTTCCCAGCAGTGATGTGTGACAATACATAGAGTATTGCCAGCCAGGGAAGACCACCTGAGCCCTGGTATCCAGAGTTTTTACTGGGGGTCACTTGTGTAGGTGTGGCTGACCACCCACCTGCATGGCTCACCTGAATCTCCAGCCCCTCCAGAAATTGAGCTGATACCACCTGGTAAAAGGCCCCCATCACAAATCACACTGTTAGGATAGGCTGTCTGGCATAGCTTAATGCCCCAGGTAAACAAAGACACTTATTTGGTGGAACATTCTGATGGCTTAGAATTTATTTCCCAGGTGCTGGGGGCAAAGGGCCAAACCTTTCTTTGGACTAAGGTTAATTCTTTCCTGCACATGTGCCCATTTTGCAGAAGAGGAAAGGGGGTCTTGGATACATTAAATGACTTGCCACAGACTGCATAGCTAGATTCAGGATCTGAGCCCTGATCCTCCAACTCCAGAGCTCAGGCCCCTTGTGTTCTTCCTGGCAGCTTGAAGACAAACACAGCCCCTACCCTACCTAAGCTTATCTTCACTTGAGTAACAGACAGGCTTATCGCTACCTATCTTAAGTGGGATAAATATACAGATATCTCGTGAACAACTACAAAACATAATCTCTAACAGTGATACAAGCCAGGAAGGCAAAAGACACAAGGCTGGGGTAGAGAATGGGTGGCGGTAGTCAGGGAGGGCCTCCTGGAGGAGGTGACACTTAAGCTGACACCTGCGGATGAAGAGGAGCCAACCCCATGAAGAGCAAGGAATGGTGTTTCAGGCAGAGGGAACAGCACGTGCAGAGGCCATGCTGTGGAGAACAGACCTTGTAGTGATGGAAGAAGATGGAGAGGTGGGCAGGGCCGCATGGACTGTGGAAGTGTTTGGATTTTATTCCAAGGGCAGTGAGGAGTCGTAGAAGGTTCTGAGAAGGGACTGACATGATCTCATTGTCATTTGAGGGTTCCTCACCGCTGCTGTGTTGAGAATGGATTGGCAGTGGGGTGGGCAGAGGCAGGGGTAAGGTGTCACCAGGATCCTGCACACTACCTCTCACCTCTGGCCTGTGCCCAGGCTGTGCCTTCCCCCTCATCCTCAGCTGAGCTGCAGAGCTCCAGGAATGTGCCACTTGCCTCTCCTCCACTTGTATGAGTCAAATGACTTGTAAACAAGCTCCTAGGGCATGCTTGTGCCTTTTAAAGTTCACATGGGTATCACATGTTCACACCAGCAGTTTCAGGTGTGATCCCTCATTTTCTCCACCTACTTTCCCAGTTAATGGAGTGTCTGCAATGATGACCATGCGGCCTGTGGGGTCAGACATACTACTCATAACAGCAGAGGAATATTACATTGGGATCAGTATTGATTCAGAGTCATGTGTATTCTAACACTTATTGGATTTCTCTGATACTCTAATTTGTCTGGCTAGGTGATGAGCTGGAAAATAATGGTGGGAAATTTAGGCCCCTGGTCCTGCTACTCTGTGATCATGGATAAGTCCTTTCATCTCTGGGTGGCAATAATTATCATCATAATAAGAGCTGTCATTTTTAGGCAGGTGCTCTGAGATGAATACCTTCTAAAGACCTTTATAGACATAAACTCAATCAAGTCTCGTATCTACTCTATGAAGTCCCATCATCACCATCACCATCACTATCATCACCACCACCATCACCACCACCGTCACCACCACCATCATCATCATGAGCACCACCATCACCACCACTATCACCACCACCACCACCACCACCACCACCACCATCATCACCATGAGCACCACCATCACCACCACCGCCACCACCACCACCACCACCATCATCACCACCACCACCACCATCACCATCACCACCACAACCACCACCATCACCATCGTCATCACCATCACCACCACCACCGTCATCCTCACCACCACCATTGTCACCATCACCACCACCAACATCGTCATCATCACCACCACCACCACCACCACCATCGTCATCACCATCACCACCGTCGTCATCACCATCACCACCACCACCATCGTCATCATCACCACCACCACCACCACCACCACCATCACCATCACCACCACCACATCGTCATCATCACCACCACCACCACCATCGTCATCATCACCACCACCACCACCACCACCATCAC